>NC_141538.1:145440000-145740000 GCF_021556685.1 Rattus norvegicus
TCGGATCTTTTGAGTGCTAGGCAAGTGCTCTGTTACCAAACTAGAACACCCAACCCCCAAAACCAGTTTTTAAAAATATGTACAGAGAATAAATTAAAAAAGACCCAACAACCCATAGAAAACAGGCAAGAGTATCCATTGGTTTACAGACCTGGACATTAAAGTAGTTTTTAACAGTGTTCATCTTCACTGTTACTGAGAAATGAAACTGGGCTAGGTGGAGTATTCCTGAAACCTCCTCACTCAAAGGCAGAGGCAGGAGGATAGCAACAGTTTTACATTGGGTCAGGTTGTCTAGTGAGACCTTGTAACAGAAGCAAAATTAATAAATTGTTTGATTGATTGATTGATTGGGGCAGGAGAGATGGCTCAGAGTTATTAGCAAGAGCACTTGCTAACTCCATCTCCGGGCATCCCATGCCCTCTTCTAGCCGCCGTAGGCACCAGTTGTGCACGTGGTGCACAGACATATTCAGGTCAAACACTCATACACATAAAGTGATGATGGTGATGGCGATGGCAATGATAACAACAATAATACACAATACTGAGTGCTGTGCGGAAAAGGATGAATAGGAATGGACTTAGAACCACTGCTCATCTATGCCAAGATGAAAATGGACAGTGAAGGCACTCTCTCATGTTGCCGATTGGAGTATGAATGATTTCAGATCATTTTAGTAGAAACTAGAGAAGCTTAAAAGTGCAGGTGTGGTTATAGCTGGTTTGCATTGTTTGTAATTGCAGAAGCTTGAAACCCAATCTTTCTATCAGTGGCTGGGGCAATAGATCTTGAGTACACAAGCAGAGTCTGAGCTGTGCCCCTGTCCTGTCCCCATCTCTATTTACAGAGCCAGCCTAGAGACTGCACAAACATGCAGAGGCACTGGGTTACAGTTAAAGTAAGCCTGTTAGAGTCACATCATGGGATGCTACGCCTTTGTCTAAAAGAGTAGGTGGGGCCTATGTGTACAGGCTTCTGGAAAGAAGGTATAGACTTTAGTATTATTGCACACTCCCATTTGTGCTTTAAATACACATGGACATCTGCTTGTCCAGACATAGAGAATTTCCTGGATACCTAGGAAGCGCAAGGCCCTGGGTTCGGTCCCCAGCTCCGAGAATTTCCTGGAAAGGCACCAGTAAGTAGGTGAGTCTCAGAGAAAAACTGATTGGGGAAGAATTTTAACAGGGCAAATTATTTCCTGTTGTTTACTCTTTGAGTCTTTGAGTTTCATGGCACATTCATTTGAAAACATACAAAGTTTTTTTGAAACAGAATAGTCTTCACCGTGTAGTCAGTCTACTCTTGTCTCTAGGATTATCCTTCTGTCTCCGTCTCCTGAGTGCTGGGAGTACAGCTGTGCAACACTATGTCTAGACAAAATGTGTGGGCATGAAGGTGGTGTTTGAGACAGGCATCTCACTGTGTAGCCCTGGGTATCTTGGAAGTCACTTTGTAGACCAGTGTGGCCTTGAACTCATAGATATCTGCCTGTGTCTGCCTCAGTGCTGGGATTACAGACATGTGAACTGTCTCATGGGTGAATTTGTTTACAGGAAAATGGTAGCTGTTAATGATGGCCCATTCACAGGCAAGGGGACACAGGGAATGCTAAACATAAAGAATGACCCTCTACAGTAGGCAAAGTGCCCACTGCCTGAGGAGTAGTCTCAAGTAAAGAGATCTGTTGTCTAGGATATTAGGAAATGAGCTCACATATATTGCTTATGGCTGTTGTGGTAAAATTATTAAAGGGCGCATGACCTGGTCCCGAGAGTTCCCACTCCTCGCAGATCCATGTGCTCTAGCTGTTTCTCTGTTACCGCTTTCACACACTATCTCCTGGGGCAGTTGTTAACACACCTGATACACACATCGAATTCCACGGGCCATGCTAGCGTTGCCCCAAGCATTCTATAGCCTAGCATAGCCTCCTGTCACAGACTGTGCTATGCTCCCAACTACCCAGTGAAATTGTTTCTCAGCAAACTAGAACTCAACAACCAGATTTATGTGTTAAATGTTGTTTATAATATATCCACACAATTAATTTATAACCAATTGATAGGGATATAAACTGCCCACCTAGATAAGATATATTTTGTTCATCTAGACATACAAAGCCCTGTACACATCCATCCCTTAAGAATAGTCATAACAACCTGTAGATGTGCAGAGAGAAATCTTAACATCTGCTGCCATGTTCTCTCGGCTGCTCTCTCTCCTCTTACTCTGGTCTCCTCTCTAAAACTTTTCTCCTGCCCATCCTTTCTTCTCGTCCAATGATAGGCCTCATTCTATTCTGTACCAGCCTTCACCTGAAAATGGCATCAACCTACATATGGCCACACAATTAGATAACAGCTTTTTTCCGAGAGCAGTGTGTTGATGCCATCAGAATTTAAGTCACAAGCTTGTAACTGGCCAGTAACATTCAGGCTTAGTGTTCATAGAGATACTAGCACATGTAGGACGAGTTTATGTGAGGATAGGGAGGCGTCATGGCATTGTTTGTAATGGCACAAGGTTTATATTGTCCTTCTGGCTCATTTAGTAATAGAGTACAGTCCGAGGGACTAGGCGGCTGCATATAAAGTCATGTAAATATTCCTCCAACATGGCTTGCTAAGTTAGAGCAGGTGCTGAGCTGAAACTAGCCATATATGCTGCCATTTGTACTCAGAAGCCACTGACCTATCCAATCTGTCAGCTGGGAGGAATGGTTATTTTCAGAGTTGACTCTGGATAGAGGGCCATCAGCTGTGCACACACTTTGTCTCTTTTTGTACTTACTGTACATATGTGGGTATCAAAGGACAACTCTGGGAGTGTCTGTTCTTTCCCTGTACTACAGAGATTCCAGGACACTGACTGGGGCCTGCACTCAGGTGGTCAGGCTGGGTGGCAGTGTCTTTTCTAGCTGAGCTGTTCCTCCAGCCTGGCTGGCTCTTGAATAACTTCGGGAGTCAGGCATCATTCCCACACTCCTTTCTCCAAGGAGTCACTCTCAGCTCCTTCATCCTCTACAGCTCTTGCCACCGTCTACAAGGATATGTTGGTCTGATTGCTGGACTTGCTTGTTTCTGTATCCTCTCTGATGTGAACGTGTGTGAGCAGGACTCTTGTTTGTCTGTTTTCTGTTGTACCATCAGGGCTTAAACAGGGCTTGACTTACAGTAAGCATTCGGTAAGGTTTTCTGAATGAAATAAATGTGTTTTAATTAAATATCTCACTCTTTTTTCTTTTAACTTTGCTTCATGGAGAGCTTTGTTTGCAAAAGTTTTTGTGTGTGTGTGTGTGTGTGTGTGTGTGTGTGTTTTAATTTCCAGGTTGTCAAATGTATCAATATTTTTTTGCTTTGATTTTACATTTCTCTTTTTTTTCTTTTTTTCGGAGCTGGGGACCGAACCCAGGGCCTTGTGCTACATTTCTCTTAAGAATAGTTCCTTTTGACTATACAAAGAATCAACAGAACCAAAAGCTGGTTCTTTGAAAAAATCAACAAGATAGATAAACCCTTAGCCAGACTAACCAGAGGACATAGAGAGTGTGTCTAAGTTAACAAAATCAGAAGTGAAAAGGGAGACATAACAACAGAATCAGAGGAAATTAAAAAAATCATCAGATCCTACTACAAAAGCCTATATTCAACAAAACTTGAAAATCTGGAGGAAATGGACAATTTCCTAGACCGATACCAGGTACCAAAGTTAAATCAGGAACAGATAAACCATTTAAACAACCCCATAACTCCTAAAGAAATAGAAGCAGTCATTAAAAGTCTCCCAACCTAGAGCGCTTACCTAGGAAGCGCAAGGCCCTGGGTTCGGTCCCCAGCTCCGAAAAAAAGAAAAAAGAAAAAGGAAAAGAAGAAGAAGAAAAAGGAGAAGAAAAAGAAGAAGAAAAAGAAGAAGAAAAAAAAGTCTCCCAACCAAAAAGAGCCCAGGTCCAGGTGGGTTCAGTGCAGAATTCTATCAGACCTTCATAGAAGACCTCATACCAATATTATCCAAACTATTCCACAAAATTGAAACAGATGGAGCACTACCGAATTCCTTCTATGAAGCCACAATTACTCTTATACCTAAACCACACAAAGACCCAACAAAGAAAGAGAACTTCAGACCAATTTCCCTTATGAATATCGACGCAAAAATAATAAAATTCTTGCAAACAGAATCCAAGAGCACATCAAAACAATCATCCATCATGATCAAGTAGGCTTCATCCCAGTTATGCAGGGATGGTTTAATATATGGAAAACCATCAACGTAATCCACTATATAAACAAACTGAAAGATAAAAACCACATGATCATTTCATTAAATGCTGAGAAAGCATTTGAAAGAACAGGAATTCAAGGCCCATACCTAAACATAGTAAAAGCCATATACAGCAGACCAGTAACAATATTAAACTAAATGGAGAGAAACTTGAAGCAATTCCACTAAAATCAGGAACTAGACAAGGCTGCCCACTGTCTCCCTACTTATTCAATATAGTTCTTGAAGTTCTAGTCAGAGCAATCAGACAACAAAAGGAGATCAAAGGGATACAGACTGGAAAGGAAGTCAAAATATCACTATTTGCAGATGACATGATAGTATATTTAAGTGATCCCAAAAGTTCCACCAGAGAACTACTAAAGCTGATAAACACCTTCAGCAAAGTGGCTGGGTATAAATTAACTCAAATAAATCAGTAGCCTTTCTCTACACAAAAGAGAAACAAGCCGAGAAAGAAATTAGGAAAATGGGGCTGGGGATTTAGCTCAGTGGTAGAGCGCTTACCTAGGAAGCGCAAGGCCCTGGGTTCGGTCCCCAGCTCCGGAAAAAAAGAACCAAAAAAAAAAAAAAAAGAAAAGAAAAAAGAAAGAAAGAAATTAGGAAAATGACACCCTTCATAATAGTCCCAAATAATATAATACCTCAGTGTGACTTTAACCAAGCAAGTGAAAGATCTGTATAATAAGAATTTCAAGCCTCTGAAGAAATAAATTGAAGATCTCAGAAGATGGAAAGATCTCCCATGCTCATGGATTGGCAGGATTAATGTAGTAAAAATGAGCATTTTACCAAAAGCAATCTACAGATTCAAGGCAATCCCCATCAAAATACCAATCCAATGCTTCAAAGAGTTAGACAGAGCGATTTGCAAATTCATCTGGAATAACAAAAAACCCAGGACAGCTAAAACTATCCTCAACAATAAAAGGACTTCAGGGGGAATCACTATCCCTGAACTCAAGCAGTATCACAGAGCAATAGTGATAAAAACTGCATGGTATTAGTACAGGGACAGGCAGATAGACCAGTGGAATAGAATTGAAGACCCAGAAATGAACCCACATACCTATGGTCACTTGATTTTTGACAAAGGAGCCAAAACCATCTAATGGAAAAAAGATAGCATTTTCAGCAAATGGTGCTGGTTCAACTGGAGGTCAGCATGTAGAAGAATGCAGATCAATCCATTTTTATCACCATGTACAAAGCTTAAGTCCAAGTGGATCAAGGACCTCCACATCAAACCAGACACACTCAAACTAATAGAAGAAAAACTAGGGAAGCATCTGGAACACATGGGCACTGGAAAAATTTCCTGAACAAAACACCAATGGCTCATGTTCTAAGATCAAGAATCGACAAATGGGATCTCATAAAACTACAAAGCTTCTGTAAGGCAAAGGACACGGACACTGTTGTTAGGACAAAACGGCAACCAACAGATTGGGAAAAGATCTTTAGCAATCCTACAACTGATAGAGGGCTCATATCCAAAATATACAAAGAACTCATGAAGTTAGACTGCAGGGAGACAAATAACCCTATTATGAAATGGGGTTCAGAGCTAAACAAAGAATTCACAGCTGAGGAATGCCGAATGGCTGAGAAGCACCTAAAGAAATGTTCAACATCTTTAGTCATAAGGGAAATGCAAATCAAAACAACCCTGAGATTCTCACACCAGTCAGAATGGTTAAGATCAAAAACTCCAGTGACAGCAGATGCTGGTGAGGATTTGGAGAAAAAGGAACAGTCCTCCATTGTTGGTGGGATTGCATGCTGGTACAACCATTCTGGAAATCAGTCTGGAGGTTCCTCAGAAAATTGGACATTGAACTACCTGAGGACCCAGCTATACCTGTCTTGACATATACCCAAAAGATGCCCAGACATGTAACAATGACACATGCTCTACTATGTTCATAGCAACCTTATTTATAATAGCCAGAAGCTGGAAAGAACCCAGATGCCCTTCAACAGAGGAATGTGGTACATCTACACAATGGAATATTACTCAGTTATCAAAAACTATGACTTTATGGAATTCATAGGCAAATGGAACTGGAAAATATCCTGAGTGAGGTAACCCAATCACAGAAAAACACACATGGTATGCACTCATTGATAAGTGGCTATTAGCCCAAATGCTTGAATTACCCTAAATGCACAGAACACATGAAACGCAAGAAGGATGACCAAAACACGAATGCTTCACTCCTTCTTTAAAAGGGGAACAAGAATACCCTAGGCAGGGAATAGGGAGGCAAAGTTTAGAACAGAGACTGAAGGAATGCCCATTCAGAACCTGCCCCACATGTGGCCCATACATATACAGCCACCAAACTAGATAAGATGGATGAAGCAAAGAAGTGCAGGCCGACAGGAACCGGATGTAGATCTCTCCTGAGAGACACAGAATACGGCAAATACATAGGCGAATGCCAGCAGCAAACCACTGAACTGAGAACGGGACCCCCCGTTGAAGGAATCAGAGAGAGGACTGAAAGAGCTTGCAGGGGCTTGAGACCCCATATGAACAACAATGCCAACCAACCAGAGCTTCCAGGGACTAAGCCACTACCCAAAGACTATACAGGGACTGACCCTGGGCTCCAACCGCATAAGTAGCAATGAATAGCCTAGTAAGGGCACCAGTGGAAGGGGAAGCCCTTGGTCCTGCCAAGACTGAATCCCCAGTGACCGGGATTGTTGGGAGGAGGGCAGTAATGGGGGGAGGATGGGGAGGGGAACACCCATATAGAATGGGAGGGGGAGGGGTTGGGGGATGCTGGCCTGGAAACCGGGAAAGGGAATAACAATCGAAATGTAAATAACAAATACCCAATTTAATAAAGATGGAGAAAAAACAAAAAAAAAATAGTTCCTTTCTGTTCTGGTCATTTGAAATTCTCCATGCTTTTTTTTTCTTCTGTTTTGTGTTTTCCAGTTGAGATCTTTAATCAATAATGGTTATATATAATTTTTTTATGGAATCTGAATTTGGATATATTTTTTTAAAAATAATTACCCTTTTCAGCAAATTTTTTTATGTGGCTCATATTTTAGGCAGAATAATTTATATGTGTGAATATATATATATATGTATATATATATATGTGTGTGTGTGTGTGTATGTGAGAATGTGTGTATGTATGTGTATGTGAATGTGGGTGTGTCCATTTTACTAGGAAATGAACCTAGGGCTTTGCCCGTGCTAACCATACCCATCTTCCAGAATGTTCTGTCTGTTTGTTTGTTTTTCAAGACAAAGTTTCTCTGTGTAACAGCCCTGGCTGTCTTGGAACTCGGTTTACATACCAGGCTGGCTTTGAGCTCAGAGATCACCTGCCTCTGCACCCTCCCACTCCCCACAACCCCCTGTCCTCACCCCAGTGCTGGGGTTAAAGCCGTGCACCACTACATCCGGCTCTTCCAGAATATTTTTAAAAGATCAGTAAATGGAATCAATGCTGATTAGGGGAATTAGGAGTTAGTGGTGTTGGTAATGTCTCCTCCAGAATGCTTTCTGTTTGTAACTACTCTTCTAGAGGGATAACATTGCTTTTCATGTGATAGCAATATAGTCATTGGTGATGTACTAAAACTCTGCTTCACTGATCTGTTTCTAACTAGGGAAGCAAACCGGCAGCTGCTGAGAGACTTCAGTCTCCGCAGGCCCCCAAGCTTCTGAAGAACAAAGGCATACTGTGTAAGCCAGTTACACAGACCAAGGCCACCTCATGCAGACCACACACCCACCATGTTGCATGCCAGACAGGTCAGTGTCTTGGCGCCTTGTATAAGGTTTGTTTTCTGCTTTGTTTCTTTATAAAAAGGTAAGGCAGTAATTTTGAGTGTCAAATATTAATTTCTGGATTATATACTTCAAATCCATATGCATACAGAGTATTGTATGTAGAGGTAAACATTTTATACATGTGTGCATTGCTCTTTCAAATGCTCTTTCAAATAAGATACTACAATTATTGACTTACATACTTGCTTAAAAGCATTACCAGTTGAGCCTTACTTTGTCCAGTCTTTCTTTTTCTTCTTCCTTCCTTTCTTTTAAACTCTGCATTTAATTATTTAATTATAGGTTGCTAAAATAATAGATAATAGTCTGGGGTGATGGTGATAGAAAATCGTGTGAACTCCTCCATGGAGAAGCTATAAAATGTTGTCCCAGTCAATTCAATGGTCATGCCTTAATCTCACATTTGTCCTGTTTTTCAGTTATTTTAGTAGCCAGCTCTGCCCAAAGTGTGTGTGTGTGTGTGTGTGTGTATGTAAGTGTGTGTGTGTAAGTGTGTGTGTGTGTGTGTGTGTTCTATCACCATCGTGTCAATTTAGAGCTTTGCATTTCACCACAGAGCTATAGTCCGAGTTTCTTTTGTTGTTAATCCTACTTTTATTCCATAGTCCAACATACATGTAAAAAGCCTAGTCTGGGCCTGGGTGTTGTGGTGAGCTAGTATAGTCCCAGCTATTTGGGAAAATGAGGCAGAAAAATCTTGAGTTCAACGCCATTTCGGGCTGAACAGCAAGAGCCTGTCTCTAAATAAACGAATAGATAAAGTTTACTCTGGTAAAAAGTAATCATTGACATTTTAATAGGGTTCCTTTCCTTTGGTAGACTTCAAAGAGAATTCCTTCTTCAGGAAATTTTGTTGTTTTACGTTTCTGTGAAAAGTGATACTCTTACCTGCTCCATGGACTTCTGTAACCGCTCTTTACATGGAAACGGTAGGAAAGGGACTTCTGTAACCGCTCTTTACGTGGAAACGGTAGGAAAGGGACTTCTGTAACCGCTCTTTACGTGGAAACGGTAGGAAAGGGCTACAGACAACTGGATGTTTGTGCTTAAGTTTCATTTTGTTTGTAGTATT
This sequence comes from Rattus norvegicus, assembly GCF_021556685.1. Classification (NCBI taxonomy): domain Eukaryota; kingdom Metazoa; phylum Chordata; class Mammalia; order Rodentia; family Muridae; genus Rattus; species Rattus norvegicus. The sequence goes on from NC_141538.1 coordinate 145,449,181, forward strand.
AGGCTTCTTGTTTGTTTTTTGAGTCAGGATTTCTCTGTGTAACCCTGGCTATCCAGAAACTTACTCTATAGACCAGGCTGGACTCTAGCTCACTGGAGATCCACCTGCCTCGGCCTCCCGAGTGCTGGGATTAGATTCTAGTGTACACAACACAGCCAAACTCCAGGACTGGCCTTAGAATTTACATGTGGTTGGTGTGTTTGTCTTGGCGCTGAGGATTGGCTCAGGATGTCACACATCCCAGGTAAAGTGCTCTGCCACTGAGCTGTTCTCTAGTCCCTAAATGTTTGTTTCAACTTCTAGATTTTAAGTTTTATGGGCAGCCTTGGGTCGAGCTGTGCTGATATCTTTGTGCAAGTTTTCATAACACATCTGTTCATCATATTATACATGTTCATATTGTAACAGTGACTCAAATATTTCCTTTAGACTCACCTCTGCCAGATGGGAAAAATGAAGAATATGATTCTCCACCTGCAAAGAGAAGAAGAGTAGACTTTTTCCACACTTGCAATGCAGACTATATCAAATTTGGTTTCATTATCTGTTCTGGATCAAAGGAAAGTTCACCAAGCCCACAGTGTGTCATTTGTGGAGAGATCTTACCTAGTGAAAGTGTGATGCCAGTAAGTCTTTCTAACCATTTGAAGGCAAAACATTCAGATTTAGAGAACAAGCCAATAGACTTTTTTGAGGAAAAATCACTTGAAATGGAATGTCAAAACAGTTCTTTAAAAAAGTGTTTACTAGTTGAAGAGTCACTTGTGAAAGCTTCTTATTTAATTGCTTTCCAAATTGCTGCCAGGAATAAGCCATTCTCAATTGCTGAAGAATTAATTAAACCATATTTAGTAGAAATGTGTTCAGAAGTTTTGGGTTCAAGTGCTGGAGACAAAATGAAAACCATCCCTCTTTCTAATAGCACAATTGGGTGCAGGATCAAGAAACTGTCTGAAGACATTGAAGACCAGCTGCTGCAGAAGGTCCGGGAGTCCAGGTGGTTTGCCCTGCAGGTGGATGAGTCATCCGAGGTCACAGATGTGCCGCTTCTCCTCTGCTATGTCCGCTTCGTCGACTATGACTGTGGAGATGTGAAAGAAGAATTATTATTTTGCACTGAAATGCCTTCTCCGAGCACAGATCTTAAAGTGTTTGAATTAATAAATCAATATATTGATAGTAGGTCTCTGCATTGGAACCATTGTGTTGGTTTCTGTACTGACGGGGCTGCAAGCCTGACTGACGAGTGTTCTCACTTAAGGTCAAAAATTCAAGAAATTGCCAAGAATACGGTGACATTTACACATTGTTTCATTCACCGTGAACACTTAGCAGCCGAAAAACTATCTCCATGCTTACATGAGATTCTTTTGCAGTTGTCACAGATTTTAAGCTTTGTAAAGAACAGTGCCTCGGATTCACGAATGTTGACAATTTTGTGTGAAGAGGTGGGATCTGGGCATGTGAGTTTACCACTTAGTGCTGAAGTGCGCTGGCTGGCGAGAGGAAGAATTTTAACAAGACTGTTTGAACTGAGACATGAAATTGAAATATTTTTAAACCAAAAGCATTCAGATTTGGCCAGGTATTTCCATGATGAAGAATGGGTTGCAAAGCTAGCCTACTTAGCAGATATATTTTCGCTTATAAATAAATTAAATTCAAGTCTCCAAGGAACTATGACCACTTTTTTCAGTTTGTATAATAAAGTTGAAATATTTAAGAAAAGGCTAAAAATGTGGTTGAAGCGTGCACAAGAGAATGATTATGATATGTTCCCTCTATTTTCTGAGTTCTTGGACTCATCAGATGTAAGCGTGAGAAACATTGCTAGCATTATTTGTGAGCACCTGGAAGGACTTTCTCAGGTATTCCATGATTGTTATCCACCAGAAAAGGACTTGCGTTCAGGAAATCTGTGGCTCCTGAATCCTTTCGCCAGTTACCAGGATAACAATCTGACTGACTCGGAGGAAGAAAACCTTGCAGCGTTATCTTCAGATACGAGATTCCAATCAGTTCATAAATCAATGTCTGTCACGCAGTTTTGGGTCAATGCAAAAACAAGTTATCCCGAGCTCCATGAAAAGGCAATGAAATTGCTCCTGCCCTTCTCAAGCACCTGTCTGTGCGATGCTGCCTTCTCGGCCTTGACTGCCTCAAAACAGAGAGACCTGCGGACTTACAGTCCCTCCCTAAGATTGGCAGTCACGTCATTAGTTCCAAGGATAGACAAGTTAGCAAAGGAGAAAGACTAGTATCTGTATTGCTTATCGTCAGAGTGTATAATTTTGTGTTAAATTTTGTATAAGTATCCTAAAATACAATTTGCTAATGTATCTGTATTTTCAGTGATTAAATGTTTTAATATTTTTCCTTTGTTGTAGAGGGATTTAAGAACTGTGGAACTGAGCATAATTATATATAATTTTAATAACATGAGGGAGAAAATGTAGCCTTTATGTTGGTGATTGTTCTTGGCGTTTCAGAGGAAATGTCTTGTTCACAGAGTTCCCCAAGAGACTAGGCCAACTCACTGGTCCCAGTAGACCGGTTAGAGGTGAGCAGTGAAGGGCAGAGCAGGATTGGGCTGGGAAGAACAGCTTATGATTCATTGACCCCACCTCAGCAGTTTTGTTTTGCTCTGTTTGAGACAGGCTCTCTCTATATAGCCCTGGCTATTCTGGAACTCACTATATCAACCAGGCTGGCTTCGAATTCGGAGAGATCCGACTGCCTCTGCTCCTGACTGCTGGGATTAAAGGTGTCCCACACAGTACCACCTTAGTTTGAAGGACTTACTGAGACTTTGATCTGTTACAGAAAAAAGGGAACAGAGGAGGGTTGGGTACCTGACATTCGGTCTTCTTGGTAAGGACAGTAGCCTGGTTGATCATTCTTTGAGCTCTGGTTCCGCAAATGGCCCTGGAGAAGTTCCACTGTCAGAACTTTAGGGGAGCAGTTGTAGAGGGTTTGGTTTCGGCCTCATCATTATGTTATTCCCCCTCATTTAAGGGGTGATCTGCTCTGCCAGGTTCTCTGTTGCTTGGAGCTAGCTGTGGTTCTCCACTGTACATTATGTCTGTGGGTCAGTCTGTCTTTCCTAGAATCTGAGGTAAGCACAGGAGAAAGTAACTCAGGAAAACAGTCAAGTTAGACCAGCGACCAGTACTTTCCCGCATAACCAAGTAGGCAGGCGCACTTTAAAAACGAACAGTTTTAGTCACCAGCCATGTCGCCAGCCCTCAGCGAGTTGTGTGTAGATGGAAAGCGGCTCCAAGTAGGTGGCCGGCAAGCAAGTATGAACAGCAGGAGAGTCTGAGACATAATGTAGGCTTCTTCTGGACCTCTAGACTGGGGCTTGGGGACTTTTTTTTGATTGGAGACTGGGCTTTGCACTCTAGTCCTCTCTAGCCTAGTTCTTGCTGGGTAGTCCATGCTGGCATTCAACTTTGGGTGGTCCTCAGGCCTCTTCCTTGCTAGTGTGGGAATCACAGGCGCATCCTGCTTGGCTGTAGCTGACTGTCATAAAAGTTTCAGCCACAGATGGTATACAAACGTATGTATGCAGGGCAACACTTTTACCCTTGTACCCTGAGGTGTTAGTTTTATATAATTTGTGACTGTTGTGAAAATTCCTTGAACATTGTTTAATCATTTTTAGAGTGTTATTATTATTATTTTCCTTTTGGGCGTGTGTTAGAAAACTTGACAACCAGAAAAAATTGGTTCTCTGTTTGCCAGGGCAGGCAAGTAAGGGATTCTTTAAACATCTTTCTCATTTTTCTTTCATTTGAGCAATGGGAGGGGCAGGTATTTTAGGTGAATAAGTTACAGTTAACTGGTTACTGCTTTATTGCTCATCAATTGTAGGGTTCACTAATTTACAAGTAACTTTTTTTTAAGGTTTATCTATTTATTTGTTTACTTATTTACCTATTATCTGTAAGTACACTGCAGCTGTCTTCAAGACACCAGAAGAGGGCGTCAGATCTCATTACAGATGGTTGTGAGCCACCATGTGGTTGCTGGGATTTGAACTCAGGACCTCTGGTAGGGCAGTCAGTGCTCTTAACCACTGAGTGGTCTCTCCAGCCCTCCAAGTAACTTTCTGAAAGCCATTGTGTAACTTCCATACAAATGCAAACCGGGAGACACAAGGGGTTAGGTGGTGTCAGATTCCTCCAGCACGGTGGGCTTGAAGGCCGGGTCACGTGATCCCCCTCTCCCCACCCACACTGCCCCCTCGGCAATATGAGTACAACGTGGGGAGAAGCCTCAGTGGGTGGGTCTTAGTTGAGATGACCACCAGTGGGCGGGGCTGGAAGGGGGAGGGGCGGGGGAGGGGAGGGGCGACGCGACGCGACTGTGGTCTTCTGGGTAGAAGGAAGGGTTGTTCAGGAAGCCCTACGCTGCCATGCTGGTCAGTCTAGGCGCATTGCGAGTTCTGCTTGGCGTCTTTTTCACTCTCACCGGGGCTGCCAAGCTCTTTCAGGTCTCGGCCCCCGTGTCACAACAAATGGTGAGCAACACCCGGGGAAGGATAGCGTGTGCTTGGTTCCCGGGGAACCGGGTTGCCTTCGGGTTCGAGGACGCCTGGGCCTCCCTCCAGTTTTCTAACCTTCTCCAGGTGGGAGGGAACGGGACTTCTACTTCTGCCCAAGTATGCTGTCTCCAGCCCGATTTAGAGCTGGAGAAGTGATGTGACTCAGGAGGTCCAGGAAGACAGTGAAAAAGTGACCTAGCACCCTTCTGCATCTCACGTCCACCACTCATTGTTCCAGTTTGGGGAGGCTGGAGAGGCAGAATTTTACTTTATTTGGTGTTTGTTTGTTTGTTTGTTTGTTTGAGCTGCTCTTCTGACTATGTAGCTCTGACTGGCTGGCCTGGAACACTATATATAGTACCTGGCCTAGAATTTGCAGAGATCCACCTGTCCCTGCCTCCTAAGTACTGGAATTAATGGCTTGTACCTAACCTTAGAATTTATTTTTTAAGCTTAGGAACTAGCTCTGAGGGTAAAATGTAATTTGCCAAAACATGACACAGCTAGTCAAGCAAGTCCCAAAGTAGACTAATCTAACCTGGTCCCATGGAGCCTGGGATGGAAGCCTAAAGGTCACTGACTGTGACCTTATCCGGAGAGGGTCCACCAGCACGTTCAGGCACTCAGAGAAGCCAGGCTCTGTGGAAGACCCCTGTTGCTTCCTAAGCCTACATACTCCTCCTCCTTTTCTTCTCCCCTCTTCTTCCAATTTTCTTCCTCTTCCTCTCTTCTTCCTCCTTTTTTTCTTCTTCCCAAAGATGGTGGGTTCTTTGGGATAGACATGGTAAAATCGAGACAGCTTAAACTCTCTGCAGGTATGTCTCATGTGTGGCCCTTGGGCCATACACACACACACACACACACACACACACACACACACACACACACACTATCTATCTATCTATCTATCTATCTATCTATCTATCTATCGTAAAATCGAGACAGCTTAAACTCTCTGCAGGTATGTCTCATGTGTGGCCCTTGGGCCATACACACACACACACACACACACACACACACACACACACACACACACACACACTATCTATCTATCCATCTATCTATCTCTATCTCTCTCCAGGATAGCTGTCACTGTAGCCCAGTACAGAATTGTAAAGTGGGGTTCTAGAGTAACTCTGTCGATGACAACATGGAGCTTCCTCCATGGAGGAGTGAGTAGGAGAGGCAGGGGTGCTGTTGAACCATAGGAAGCAGTCCTGAGGGTGGAACTGGCCCAGGGAAGGGTCTGAGTAAGGTGTGTTACTTTATACCCCTACAGCTGTTCCTTGTGTCTGCCACAGTGGGATTAGGACCTGCACAGGAGATGGAAAGTGTCAGCCATTCTCTAAGGAGCCACTGGCACAAAGAGAATCTTTCCCAGGCCCTGGCCCTAGATGGGAAGGTCCAAGCCCTGCAACCTTCTCCTGGGATTTGAAGCTGGGTTTTCTCCTATGGAGAGGGCTGATGAGGACATAAAGCCATCTCTACACCTGAAGCCCTTTTTCGCTTAGGCATGACTGCTCCTGATTGCAAAGGTCAGCCCTGATTTCAAAGGTCAGCCCCATAGGGTAGCCCCCTTCTTACAGGCCTCTTAAGCTAACAGCCAGTCTCAACTTGTAGTAGTTTTGTTAGGGGAGCCAGTTACAGGCAGAGGTCTCTGTTATGCCTTCAGGCACTGCATTTTTTGATGAGTGGTACTGACAGGCATTCCCTACTACCCATAGAAAGCCTTGTTCGAGCAGTTTGCTGAGGTGTTCCCGTTGAAGGTGTTGGGCTACCAGCCAGATCCTATAAGCTACCAAGCAGCTGTGGGCTGGCTGGAACTGCTGGCTGGGTTGCTGCTGGTCGTGGGTCCACCTGTGCTACAGCAGATCAGTAACGTGCTCTTGATCCTCCTCATGATGGGTAAGGGGGCAACTGGGGTCTCCTGGGGACGATAGAAAAAAATCAGATGTTTTTTTCTTATGCTGTCTGTCCTCTCTTCTGGGACTAGGAACACACGCTGCTCTGCCATAGCTTCCACAATCTCGAGACTAGGAGTTTTTAAAATGCCTGTACCATATCCTGGCCATGGTGACACTGTCACATGCTTTCCCCATCCTGTCTGTGGCCGTGCTGTGTCCCGGTGTAAGCATGTAGTATGACTTCAAGAGCTCCTCCTCTGATAGATGCTCACTCCTGGAGGGTATGGAACAGCAGCCGCCACTTAATGTATAATGTATCTCATGGGTGTAGAAGCAGCCAGCCGGGAAGCCAGGGTCCCTTGACCAAAGAGGCAGAGAATTTCTCTAGAAGACATTTTCTCAAGAGTTCCACCAACAAGAAACGCCAGTGTACAAACAGGACAACTGCTGCTGCAAAGGCTAGACACCTTTGCGCTGATTCGCATCCCCTGGCCGGTGTCACGTTACTGCCACTAAAGCATTCTTTACTTTGAGATCATTACCACACTTTCTCCACGAGCCCCTGGGTCCCATTCTGAATCCTCCAGTAGATTTAGGGTTATTAAGAAAAGTTGAGGGAAAGTTAGTTTCCACATCCCCATCTTCCCTCTTTGACTCTCCCTTACTCCAGGGCATCCATTAGCCCAAGAGGCTTCTAATTCTTTGTCCTGCTTTCTTGAAGAGGTGTAGAGGAGTGATTAATTGAGGGGTGGGTGGGTAGGGCTTGAGCTGGAATGGGCCAGCCTGGGCCGGAATCCCTGAGTTCTTAGATTTCCTGGATTTCCCTTTTGTTCTAGGGGCTGTCTTCACTTTGGTGGTCCTGGAAGAGTCACTGAGTACTTATATCCCAGCTGTTGTCTGTCTGGGGCTCCTGCTGCTGCTGGATTCCTGCCAGTTCTTAGTTCGAACTAAAGGAGCGGTCAGATGCCGTAACAAAATCCCTGGTGCACTTGGGAACCCTAGGAAGTGAGTCTTCATGCCACACAGCACAGCAGGGACAGTCATAGCATACTGTCTACAACTTTGTTAGTCATTCAGTGTAAAGAGAGAGCTTGTCTAGGCCTCAGTCTCCCCTAATAACTATGTTGCTCTGTTCTGAGGGGGGCAGTAACACTCTTCAAGTCACGTGAAAACAGGAAGTAAACAGGAAATAAACTAAAACCACTCCAGATTCTAATACTCTGTGAATAATCATCTCAATGTTTTGGCGTGACTGTGCCTCACAACTTTTTCTATAATTATATACAGATGCATGGTTTTTTTTTTAATGAAATGAGACAGTGTAGCCTATTGCCCACCGTTAAGATCCAGGGTTCTTTAACATCTCTTGTGTTTTTATTCCGTCAATGTTCATGGCTTTAAGCACTCAAGTCACTGAGTTGGGGATGAAGAGGCAGCTGAGGTGCTAGGAACACTTACTGCCTTTGCAAAGGGCCAGGGTTCAGTTCCCAGCATCCTCATGGTGACTCACAACTCTACCTCTGGTCTCAGAGAAAGCAAAACACTCATGTACATAAAATAAATGTTTTTAAAGGATGAGTTATAACTAGTCCACTTCCTCCTGTCCATGAGAGATATCTGGGCTGTTCCTCTGTGTGTGTGTGTGTGTGTGTGTGTGTGTGTGTGTGTTTGTGGAGCTCACAGTAAATGACCTCTACATATTTATTTCCTTTCCCAAGAAGTAAGCGTGCTGTTTCAAAAAGCATCCACATCTTAAAATTTACAAGTTCACACTGGAGAGTGTAAGTGTCTGATTTCTGCCTGTGCTCACTTGGGCCCCGTGAGGGATTTCTTGCCATTTCTCTTTTACACTTGCAGTGTTGACAGGCACCTGTTAAAGCGCTGAGGTGTGGCTTAATCCACTGTCCCTTAACACCTGAGTGGAGGTTGGGGGACAGTAGCTGTTCAATGGTTCAGCAGTCTCTATCTAAATCCAGTTGTTTCGGGGGTGGGAGATGATAGAGGGGAGAGAGAAAGGAATGGGGCAAGTGATCATGGGAAAAACATTAGGGCACCTTGTGTCATGTCCCCTTGCAAGACCCTCTGCCCGCGTCCACTGGAGTTCCTTTGGGAAGTGATGTTTCTTCAATGAGGAAAGGTAGTGAAGAAAAAGAATTTATGTTTTGCAGTTCTGGATGGAGCATCACATACGACAGGCAAGCACAGAACTTCCGAGCCTCACCCCTCGTTGTCTTTATTCTGAGACAGGATCTCACTAAGTTGCCTAGGCTGGCCTTGAACAAGACTTGTACTTGAATCCTCCAGCCTCAGTCTCTCCAGTAGCTGGGATTATAGGTCTGCACTGGGGCCAGCTGGAGTTAATCTATGCACATGTTAGCTTCCTGCCTAGATAACATTTGGGGCACAGGAATTTAGCTTTAGGGAGCACAGGCGAAAGTTTGGTAGTCCACTTCATGCTCAGTGCTGAATGGTAGTTTCTGCTATGCCCTCACCTGTATGAAGCTCGAGGAAGCTGGAAGATAATTCTTGGTTGGATCTTCTTGGGTCTGAAAGCACAGTGGTGTGCTTCACTTATAGAAAGGGTATGGAAACCCATGGACAGACACTTCATAAATTATGTGACAGCAGGGGACTGATGAGATGATTCTGGATAAGGGTGATTGCCACCAAGCCTGATGACCCCTTTCATCCAGGACCTGCATAGTGGAAAAATGGAACCAACTTTGGAAGATTGTTCTCTGACCTTCACATGCCCAGTGATACACTCATTCTGTCTGTCTGTCTGCCTGCCTGCCTGCCTGCCTGCCTGCCTGCCTGTGTCCCCCACTCTCGGGTCCAGATATGATTGAGTTTCAGCATCAGTGACTTGGATACTTAATGAAGACATACATCAACAAGAACCAACATTTATTCTTTCAGCCATCAATTTACTGCTCAGGTAGTGTGTGTGTGTGTTCGCGCGCATGCGTGTGTGTGCACGTGCGAACATAAGTAAGTAGAGTGGAAAGCTTTCAGAAAACCCCAGATCATCCCTTCATATCTAACTGTTCAGAATGTAGTTACATTTCCACCCTGAAACCATCACTGTGAGGAGGAATGGAATTCCCAGGATGGACTGAGACTGACTAAACCCCACCCATGCTCATCACCAAGAGGGAGGGGTAGTGGTGTTTGCTTTTTTCCTGGTTTATTTACAGAACACTGGAAACAAAAGCAAACAGCTCGGTACATAAGTGCCCATTAAATGCTATTATTGAATCTCTGTTTGTCCTACCAATGAGAAGATGGGTCTGGAAAGACTGTGTTTGTCAGAGCTAGAACTAAGGCCTGATTGGCTCCAGAAACCATGTTTTCTCAATGTTTCAGCAGCCAAGAAGAAAACTTACAGGCACGAGACCAGGGATGACCTACAACGTGATCAGCTCCCTACTTTCCAGAAATGGCAGGATGCAGGAAGACTTTAAAACCCATCAAAGTCGAGCCTGGAGCCCGGGGGTCCCAGCCTCATACTTATATCTCTTCCAGGATGACACACCCAACCTGTCTCCAGCCAGTATGTTGAGTAAAAGCTCTTGCACTGGCACTAAGGGAATCCTGTTTACCAAGGCTGACAGACAGATACGGACTCCAAAGCTTGGTGGTGGGGCTGGCCCAGGATAGGCAGGGCACTGGAAGAATGGATCAGCCATCTAGTATAGAGTAGCAGTTGGGGTTGACAGAAGTCTTGAGCCCCGACAGTACCTTGAGGAGCTCAAGGAACCAAGCTTCAGGGAACCACATCAGAAATCTAAGACAGCTTGGTACAACTTCCAACTGTTTACCTTCCTCTTGCCCCGGAAGACAATTCCATGACCAGCTGCTGAGCCCATTCTCCATGTCATATTCAGGGATTGACTAGAAAGGTCTGGGATATGTGAGTGAGGGGATTCAATTCACTTTTAACTTTTTAATGTTTGTTTTTGAGACACATTGCTTCTCTGTGGCTGTCCTGGCTCTCACTCTGTCCACCAGGCTGGCCTTGAACCTTGAACTTGCAGAGATCTGACTGCCTCTGCCTCCAGAGTGCTAGAACTAAAGGCTTTAGTCTTAACTTCTTAAAGCCAAAAATCCAGAGCAAGCTCCAGCAGTTAGAACATCGAGAGAAAGGAGTAATCTAGTGGCACGATAGCAAGAGGTTTAGGGTGGGACATCTAGGGGCCAATGTAGACAGAGCTGACTTTGCCCTAGGAAGGGCAGGCACCTGAGACTTCAGATTTCAACACTAGAAGAGACTGAGTTTGGGAACTGAGAATATATGCAAGTGTCAAAAACATCAAGAAGACGCTGGCTTGTGCACTTCTGCCCCTTAGGGAGAGGGTGAGACACCACCCAGGTACTTTGAATGCTGTGTGTGGAGTGCGTGTGCGTGTGTGTGTGTGTGTGTGTGTGTGTGTGGAGTGCGTGTGTGTGTGGAGTGCGTGTGTGTGTGTGTGCGCGCGCGCGCTCGCGCGTGCATATGTGTGCATTTTTCTGTGTGCTGCCTAGAAGGGACAGAGGCTAAGTTATGAGTCTCTTCCCAGTGTCAGCCAAGACTCGGGGTTTTACTTGTTCTCTCATCAGATATCCCCATGGGGTAGTTAAACCTCCATTTTACATCGGGCAAAGACAGGCTCAGTGAGGCTGAGACATTAGCCCAGGGCCTCATGGCAAGTAAACAATGTGTGACCAAATAATTCCCAAGCCTATGCCCTTCTTGCTGCTGCCGCCCCCTCCTCTTCCTTTTCCCCCTCCTCCCATCTTCTTCTTCTTCCTCCTTCTCTTCCTTGTCCTCTTCCTCTCCTCCTCCTGTTCCTCCTCCCCCTTCTCCATTTTGGTTTTTCAAGACAGGGTTTCTCTGTATAGTTCTGACTGTCCTGGAACTCACTCTGTAGACCAGGCTGACCTTGAACTCAAGATCCTTCCGCCTCTGCCTCCTGTGCTGGGATCACTATTGCCTGGTCCAGAATTAACTCTTTTTTTTTTTGTTTGTTTTGTTTTTGTTTTTTTTTTTTTGTTCTTTTTTTCGGAGCTGGGGACCGAACCCAGGGCCTTGCGCTTCCTAGGCAAGCGCTCTACCACTGAGCTAAATCCCCAACCCCAGAATTAACTCTTAAGAGGAAACCTTTCTTGACTACCAACATGCAGACACATGCACACAGGCACAACACTGGATCCAATTTGATTGCTTCCTCATTGCTCTTTCTCAAAATTGTAATTAAGCCATTAACTGGGTAATAGAATTTTTTCTTTTCTCTCTTGTCAGAATGTATTTATGCCAATCCATAAGGGATTGCCATTTTTTGTGGGTTCCCAAATGTTGGATATTGACAATTGTATTTTAATTTAATTCAACCCAATAAACCCCATGTTTCTTTTGCTCAGTGTATTGTTTCCTATGCATCATTCTGTGTCTTGCACTCAGCAAGAATTCAATTTCAGATGAGTGAATGAAATCTGGGTATCATTCATTTAAAAACGTAGGACTCTGATACACTGGTGTCTAGTAACTTCCCTTCAAGCATTCTGATTCTTTCTCTGGTGCATTCCTGACCCAGAGTTAGGTTTGTTTCCTCTCACTGTCGCTGGATACTGACCACTCTGCCATCACTTCCACGGTGTCAAGACTCCTGTGCCAAGTCTTGGTGGTAATCAAGCTGGAGCTCCGACCTGCCATTGGCTAGGACAGAGATTGGACAGGCAAACTACATTCAGCTTCAGCTGACCAGAGACTTTCTCAAGGTGCAGATTCCTGTCAGTGGCTCTGGCTATACAGAACTACCTCTTTCTGTGTTCACACAACTAAGCCATCTGCTCTTAGTGGGGAAGGAAACGACTCTTCACCATCTTGCTGGAAGCCCTACAGCAGAATGGTTTAAGTCCCAAGGAGTCCTGCTTGGCAGGCAAGCGCAGCAAACCTCGTAACAAAGTAGCAATCAGCCCCTTCCCTACTTCTTACACCCTCCTGGCCCTTTCACTGAGTTTGCCTTTTAGTGATAAATTCAGGAAGTTCCATATTCCCCTTTTGATAAATTACCCTCTCATTGGTTCCTTGTTTCTTCTTTAACGTGTTTCTTTATGTTTTAAAAGTAACACATGAAAATACATATAAAGTAAATACAAAGCAACAGAGAAAAGTGTAAAGTACAAAGGAAAGGTCCCTCAGTGGTGGCCAAGTTTGTAGTTCATGCATGTGCATGCATATTCCAATAATGCATGCATATGCATTGTTCCAAACGTCTGCCATTTCAATCAAATACACGGGCGAGCATTGAGACACTCTTCTGTGATTTGCTTTCAAGTTCTCTTGTGCAGCTCCCCAATATCTGCACATGTCCAGGCTGCTCTTTTTATTACGTTGTCCCTGTTTTGCTCAGTTGGTCCCCGTGGATGAATACTTGTTTCCATTATTTTACTGTTGGAAGCAGTGCAGCAACGGAGGTCCTCGCTCATGAGCCTTTGCACATTTGTGAATTTATAGAATGAATTCCTGGCAGGGAAAATTGCTGTGTCACGGACCGAGAGAGAGAGAGAGAGAGAGAGAGAGAGAGAGAGAGAGAGAGAGAGAGAGAGAGGGAGGAGAGAAGAGAGAGCGCGCAATTGAATTGCTTAATAACATCACTATACTGTCTCCAATATTAAAAAGAAAAAAAAAAGAAGCACTCACATCACAGCCCCAACTAAGTAACAGTCCTTGCATCGCTGAGGGTCCACGCTAGGTGGACTCCTGCCTTCTTCAGTCTGTGCGTTCACTGGTGCTGTGTTAACTCTCTCTTATTATCTATATCAAATACCCGATGCTGGACACGTCACTGCATGGTAGAGCGCACTCGCCTAGGATGCGCAAGGCCCTAGGTTCTATCTCTGGGACAGCAAACAAAACAAAAAGAAGTAAACAAGGATCTCAGGTATTTGAATGGATCGACTTAAAAGGACAAAACGTTTATTTTGACTTAGGCTTTTAGGAGCTTTGTCCCATGAGTCATTTGGCATCCTAGCACTGAGGGCTGTGGACAGACAGCAGAACATGGAGGAGCATGCGACAGAATAATACACTCAACTCATGGCCAGGAAGCTAAACAGAACCAAGAAGACAGACATCAGGGTCTCACACTCCCCTTCAAGGGCACAGTACCAATAACCTAAAGACCTTCCTCAGACCCCATTCCTTTTTTTATATTTATTTCTTTTTATGTATATGAGTACACTGCAGCTGTCTTCAGACACACCAGAAGAGGGCATCAGATCCCATTACAGATGGTTGTGAGCCACCATGTGGTTGCTGGGAATTGAACTCAGGACGTCTGGAAGAGCAGTTGGTGCTCTAACCACTAAGCCACCTCTCCAGCCCCCCAGACCCCATTTTCCCACTGCCTTCTGTGTGGGTCAGCTTCCCTTTACCGTATCAAAATGTTTGAGTCACTCAGCTTTCAAATGGAAAGGAATATTTTGGCTCACAGTTTGGAGATTTTGGTCCATGGCATGGTGGGCCTGTTGCTTTTGGGTTTGTGACAAAGCCACGTATAACAATGGGTGGGCCTATGGCAAACAAACAAACAAAAACACAAAAACTGTAGCTGGGAAGAACCCTTTCTCAATGCACAGTTCAAGAGAGAGGATCGTCGAGTCAAAATAAAGTCACAATCCTCTTTGAAGGGATTCCCAACATCATAAACCTCCTACTGGGTGCCACCTGGGCACTTTACACTAGAGCTCTCAGCTTTAGTAAGGAGCTCTTGGGAGACATCCTAGGTACAAACTGTAGTCCTTCCCAATATTGTTGCACTGGGCAGCAAACATTCAATACAGGGCTGTTCTAGTTTACTTTCTATTGCTGTCACAAATGCTGTGATCAAAAGGTACCTAGGGAGCAAAGATTTTATTTCAATTTTCAGGTTACAATCCATCATCAAGGTACGTCGGGGCCAGAACTGAAGCAGAAACCAATGAGTAAGGATGCTTAATGGCTTGAAGTCCTAGGCTCTTTGTGCTAGCCTTCTTCCTTTCCTTCTTCCTTTTTTTAATTTTTTAAAGATTTATTTATTTATTTATTTATTTATTTATTTATTCATATTTTATTTATATGAGTGAGTATTTTGCTGGCATATATGTATTTGCAACATGTGCATGCCTGGGACCTAACAAAGCCCTTGGAGGCCCAGGACTTAGAGAGTTACAGGTGATCGTGAGTCACTATATGGGTGCTGGGAATCAAACCTGGGTCTTCCACAAGAACATTGAGTGCTCTTTAACTCCATCCCTTTAAGAGAATTCTATTTCATATGTGTCTGTTTGAGAGTACTTGTGTGCCCCGTGTGTGTATGAGCTTGTAGCCATCAGTAGAGAGTGTCAGACCCTCTGGAGCTGGAGTTACAGGCGGTTGTGAGTGGCCGTGTGGGTGATCTGAGAGAGTAACGGGCATGTTTATTGAGCAATTTCTGCCACTATTTTATACAGCCCCCACCCCCGCATGGACCTAGGGATAATGCTGCCTACAGTGGACTGGGCCCTGCCACACCAGTTAGCAATCAAGAAAATGCCCCTACAGGGTTGGGGATTTAGCTCAGTGGTAGAGTGCTTGCCTAGCAAGTGCAAGGCCCTGGGTTCGGTCCCCAGCTCCGAAAAAAAAAAAGAAAAAGAAAAAAGAAAAGAAAAGAAAATGCCCCTACAGATGTGCCCAAGGCCAATCTGATGTTGGTAATTCCTCTACTGAAGTTCTCTCTTCCTAGATGTATAGTTAATGACCGAGATGATCCTTCAAGCCTAGGGTTTTGGAGGGTAGCGGTGGCTAATTCTTCTACATAGATCTAAATACATCTACCTCCCAGCTATGAACAGAGTTAATTGTCTGTCTTCCTTCCTTCCTCTCCTTTTTCTTCCTTCCCTCTTCCCTTTCTCCTTTCTCTTTGTCCTTTTGAGACAGGGCCTCACTAGGTAGCTTTGGCTGTTCTAGAACTTACTATGTAGAACAAGTTGGCCTTGAACTCACAGAGGTAGCTCCTCTGCCTCTGCTTCCCAAGTGCTGGGATTAAAGGCATGCGCCACCACCGCCTGGCTTTTTTTTTTTTTTTTTCTTGAGGATGTCTCAATCTGTTTGATTTATATTTGGAACCTGATGAAGCAGGAGCAGGAAGAAGAAAGATCTCATCTGTGCCCTTCACGTTAGCCAAAGCTTAGTCTATCTTGCTTGTTGGGTGAATGAAATGAGTCCAAAACCACGCCACTAGATTCTATTACTATTGTTACTTCTTGCTACTTCCTTGGGAATTACGCTGGCTCATCCCAGCATCTCAGCCCAAGGCCAAGAGACAGCTGAGGCCCCCAACATCCCGAATTCATCTGCTCATGCGTGGATGAAGTACTCAGCCCCACAGGCTACGCAAGGCTGGGTCTTTGAGAAATGACCCGGCGTCCACACCAGGGCCAGCTGACTCTCCTGAGGCTGAATTCAATTCTGTCCGAATAAAAAATGATTCCTGTTGGCCTCATCCATCCCTGTGGTCTTGTACTATCATGCTTTTGATGTAACATTTCCTCCAGCAAAGTAGTCAGTTTCCGTTGGGAAATGTCCAACTTAGTCTTCTGTGTCTGACCCGGGGAGAAAAAAAGAACTTGAGAGTCAATTGCCTCTGGGAGGTCAAACGCAATGGAAAGAAATCCTCCGGTTAGAATTACCGTGTGTGTGGATCCCCTCCTCCCTCCAGGTCAGCTCAGGAAAGAAGGGATTGGATGGATACCCAGAGGCAAGAGCCTGAGAGGCAATGACACAACCGCAGTGCAGGATTGGTCCTCTGGGACTTGGTCCCCAGACTTTTTTCAAACTTTTAAAATTTTGACTCAAGATCCTCCTTCAGTTAAAGGAGAAGGGAGTCAAAGCTTCAGTTTGACTTGAGCCAGGAGTCTTCAGTCCCTGCCTTTGCCTGCCTGGGACACACTCTGCTGTAGGAGCAGACATGGTGTGGGAAAGCAGCTCCTAGCAGAGAGAGCGTTTGGTCCCAGGATGCCTCAGAACAGAAGGCTGAGGAGCCCATCAACACATTAAAGGGGAGCCTGGTGTGGTGGCCACCATGCCTTTAATCCCAGTTTACTTTAATTCCTGGCAGAGGTAGGTCTGATCTCTGAGTTGGAGGCCAGCCTGGTTTACAAAGAGACACTGTCTTGAAAATCCAAACCAAACCAAACCAAACCAAAAACCATATCAAAGTGAATGCTGGCTTCCAGGCTCTCTCAGCATTGTAAGTCCCAGCTGCAGAGTCCTGGCTTCTCTCCGCACTTTGCACACACTTTGCACCCTGCTCCCAACCATAAACCTTTCCAGGTCCTGAGCTTCCCTTCCCTTCCCCTTAGCTTCTGATTCCTGTATAACCCAGACATTTTGGCCTCTCAGTCTCTTGGTTCTTTTTCCTCTCCCCATCCCCTCTCCTGTCCCTCTTTCTTCTTTTCCTCTCCACTGCCCCACCCACTCCCACAACCCAACCCCCAGCCATCCCCATCCCCACCCCCACGCCATGGCCTTGACTATTCTGCTGATTCAGTCTGGAGTCTTCCAGATGCCTCTGGCTGTTCTCTCCCTCAATATCTACAGTTAAAACCTCAACTCCACCTAGGAGCCGTCACATCTTTGTCGTTTCCATTCAGAGAGAATGAGGCTCCTCAGGTCTGCTCTCCTTCAGCTCAGTCACAGCTCCAAAGTGTCAGCACCTGGCCCGACACTCTTCTTTCTTCAAATTAAAAAACGAAACATGTGTAAATGTGTGAGAGCAGGTGCACACATGTCATGACCCATGTGTAGAGGTCAGAGGACAACTTTGTGGAGTTGATTCTCTCTCCCAGCGATTCTAAGGGCTCCCAGGATGTAATGAGCTGCCAGGTCTATTAAACAAGGGCTTTACCCACTCACATCTTGCCTGTCTCCAACACTAGTCTTCCCCTTTGCTGGCACTTGCTTGCACGTGATCCCTTGGACCTGTCGGCCAGCCCAGCATCCTCTGTGATGCTGCTCCTGCTAGAGTCTCTCCTTTCCATTGCAGGCTCCACCTATTTCTCTGGCCTCTATAGGGAAGCCTGCCTGGATTAGGCCCCAAGCCTCTCTCCTTGCAGCTTATTCTGTATCTTCTTGAGGCAGAACCTTTCAATTACGTAGCTTTGGCTGTCCTGGAACTTCACTATGTGGATCAGGATGGCCTCGAACCCACGGAGATCTGCCTGCCTTGTATACCAAGTGCTGGGATTTAAAGGGGTGCATCCCACGTGCTGTAGACAATTCTTTCCTTTGACACCTGCCGCCCTCTTCTCAGGCCTGAGGAGAGGGAGTGCCTCCCCCACCGAATCCTGGAGACCTGTAGCTACAACTGTCCTTCACTGACCCCAGCCCACCTCCTTGGACTACATCTCAGCTCCAGGGATCATGACCTCTTTCCAGGATGCTCATTCCAGCACTCACCCTAGATGGCTCCCCTGTCCTTGGCGTAGCGTGTGTCAAACACCTGGTCCCAACAGGCCTTAGCCACTAAGCCAGGCGTCTTGTTTGCAGGTTTTGGCAAGTGCCTGGTTCGGGAATGTACTTGTGGCTGGGTGCTGCTCTCGGGTTAGTCCTTGGTGCTCATGGGGCCCTTGGCAAGAGTATAAATGGAGGCTCACACCCTAATTTGTAAGCACTTAAAAGCTATAAATTAAGCTGACACATTATTAGTTAAAATGTATTCCACATGCCTGCCTTGACAAATACACCTTAGGAATGACAAACTAGAGAAATGGGGGTAAAGCTGTGGGTTTTCAGGCTGAAAGTCAGCAAATTATCAAAGATGACTGAATTCAATTTTACATGTTATGCTTAAGCATTGTATGTGGGTCATATGTGATAAATTATTATTACAGAAAATATAACACTTTAATTTCATCGTGTAAGTCACCATCATTCATAATGTAAGTTTTTTAACCATTCCTTCAAGCTACATTTATATTCATACAAAATGTCTCCAGATCATTATTTTAAATTTCAACAATGAACTATTTTATATATATCACCAAAATGGCAGCTGACTGCTCAACTGTTCAAATCTCTCTTTAATCAAGATTATACTAAAATCTATAGTCTCTCTAGAAATTAGTTTGAGAGTTGGGGATGCCTTTCAGTTGGTGGAGGGTTTGAAGCCATGGCTTCTATTCGCACCAAATATGGCGGCATATCCCGTAATCGCATCACTGGGAGGGTGGGAGCGGGAAGATGAGGGATTCGGTCATTATTGGATGTCTTCATTTGAGATAGGGTCTCTTCGTTGGTTGTAGGCTAAGAGAGGACTCAGCTGGTGCAGTGCTCACTCGTGTAGCAGGTATAGAGGCCTGGGCTTGATCCCCACCTTTATGCCTGTAATCCTTGTGCTTTTTGAGGTGGAGACAGAAGGATCAGAAGTTTGAGGTCATTGTCCAGCACAATGTTCCAAGCCAGCCTGGGCTACAGGAGACCCCGGTTTCAAATAAAGAAAGAAAGCAAAAGGAAGTGAAACAAAGCACAACAGCAACAACAACGAAAAGCAGGTGGAGATCGTCCGAAACCTTTAGCTGCTTAGACACAGAACGGAATGAAGTCTGATGCAGAGACAGAGCTCATGTCCTTCTTAAAAATCCCTGCCAGCGGGCTGGAGAGATGGCTCAGCGGTTAAGAGCACGGACTGCTCTTCCAGAGGTCCTGAGTTCAATTCCCAGCAACCACATGGTGGCTCACAACCATCTGTAAATGAGATCTGATGCCCTCTTCTGGTGTCTGAAGACAGCTACAGTGTACTTATATATAATAAATAAATACATCTTTAAAAAAAATACCTGCCAGCTTGAAGCTGGAGTCAAAGGAGAGAGGGGAGAAGCTTAGTTGTTTGCAGAGAGATAGGAAACAACTATGATCTCAGTCAAAAAGCCCAGGGAGGCTAAAAACAGACGTGCTAGAGGTCAACCAGATGTCCCAAGAACTGTGTCTCAGCCCTGCTTCAGTTTTTCCTACTTAGTTTGAGGAAATCAGTTCCTGGTCCTGTCTACCTAACAGAGGGAAATAGAAGGAAAGGGAAAGCATGTGCATGTTCATGTGTGTTCATGTGTATCTTGTGTTTTGAGATAGAGCCCCTTACTTTACCTGGAACTCACTGATTGGCTCCACTGGCTGCCAGAAAGCCTAAGGGATCATCTCACCTCCTCTTCTCCAGCCCTGGGATTACAGGAACTGCCGCCATACTTGGCTTTTTAAAGAGGTGCTGGGGATTGGAACTCAGGTCTTCATGCTTGCAAAGCCAGCCCTGTATCACGTGAGTACTATATGATGGAGATCAGAGTCTTTGAGTATACAAACAACTAAGAAAATGGTGCTGAAAATTAAGAGAATAAACAGACAATATAAACAGACCCAACAATGGTGCTGCTATTGGAGTGAGTGAGAAGGCTAGGGCTCCAAATAACTATAAATTAATTAAAATGATCAAAGAAAACATGGGCAAATGAGTGAAATAAATACTTTTTTTTTCAGAGCTGGGGAATCGAACCCAGGGCCTTGCACTTGCTAGGCAAGCGCTCTACCACTGAGCCAAATCCCCAACCCGAAATAAATACTTTTAAAAGAGAATAGGAATTCATGAAGGTGAATCAAATGGCCTGAGAACTACAGAGAATATAAGTTTGGCAGGATTCTTTTATTACAGGGTAATGGGCAATAAATATAATTAACTCTTGTATAATTTATCCTAGTTATATACATACACACACACACACATACACACACACACACATATATATATATACATATATATATATATATAATTTACCCTATGTATTGAGGTTAGCAAGTAAGAGGATTCAGCTCGTGATAGCATGCTTGCTGAGTGTGTGCAAAGCCTTCAATCTCCAGCATGAGGAGTGGAAAAGGAAGGAAGGAAGGAAGGAAGGAAAGAAGGAAGGAAGGAAAGAAGGAAGGAGGCAAAGAGAGAGGAAGGGAAGGAGGGAGGGAGGGAAAGAAAAAGAAAGGACAAATGAATCAACTAACCTTTCTGGGATGGGATGCATGTTCATACCCTAGCACTTAGGAGGTGGAAGCAGAAGCATCAGAAGTTCAACGCCATCTTCGGTTTGATGCCGAGTGGGAGCCAGGCTGATCCAAGGCTTTCCCTCAGGCCTGATGTATGGAGGAGGAGTGCAGTTTGTTCCTTGTCTAAAACCATGAACATGCTTGACAAGGGCTGGAAGCTCCCCAGTAAAGGCATGGGGCCAGGCGAGCCTTGGGGCAGCTTCAACTTCAGATCCTGTTAACCCAACTCTTCCCGCAAAGGATTATGGGTACCAGTCCTGAGGCTGCTGTGTGCTGCCTGTGACGCACTTGAGAAACCCTTTGTTCCCTTCGTGCAGCATGGCTTGATTAGCTTCCTGCTGACTCCGTCTCATGGTATGATAGTGTTCTGCCATTTCTGTCCCATTTCTCCTGAAAACTGTATATAAGATGCTGCATTTCTTAATAAACTTGCGTGCATGAGCCACCACCATGTGCATGGCCTTCTGAACCTAAACTTTCCTGTCTCCTTCATTTCTCATCTTCTGGTCCTCTCTGTCACGGCACAATGACCAGATCAGAGGATAGCCTGGGCTACGTGAAATCCTGTCTCAAAAAACAAATCAGGGCTGACAAGATGGCTCAGCACGTAAAGGCACTTGCTATCAAGCCTGAGAGCCTGAGTTTGACTTCTGGGATTTACACAGTGAAAGGAAAGACCTGATTCATCCAAGGTGTCCTCTGACACACATGTCCTCTACACATGTGCTGCAACGTGTGCATGCAAAGGCACGAACATACATATACACACGCATACACGCACACTAAAAATAACATATAATATAATAATAATAATAATAATAATAATAATAGCACAGTGTATAACAAGCTAACTGACCTCTTGCTGGAGGCAAATCTATCAATCAGTAAATATGGATAATTTATGTTTCATTATAAAAAATTTTTAAAAATTGAGATAGAGTCTCTCTATGTAGTCCTGGCTGGCCTGGAACTGGCTATGTAGACTATCGAGGCTGGTCTTGAACTCACAGAGATCCTTGTAAGTTGATGTCAATATGCAGGTGAGGACTGGCCCAAGTTAGGTCAAGGCCATGATTGGACAGTAAAAAAATAAGGCAGGGACAAAAAATAAGGCAGGAGAAAAGGAGAAGGAAGGAGAATCAAGATGGAGATGGGGGGGGGGGGGGTTGGGGATTTAGCTCAGTGGTAGAGCACTTGCCTAGCAAGCGCAAGGTCCTGGGTTAGGTCCCCAGCTCCGAAAAAAAGAAAAAAAAAAAAAGATGGAGATGGGGGAAGGATGACCCAGATTCAGGTGGTCTTGAATTGCTAAGGTAGCTGGGATGGATTTCTGTAGGCAAATTTATCTTATCTAGGTGGGCGGTTTACATCCTTCTCAGTTGGTTGTGAGTTTATTGTGTGGATGTACTGTGGGTTGAGAATTTAACATAGAAATCTGATTATCTGATTGTTGGGTTGCAGTTTGTTGAGTGTTGGTTTTAACAGGTTGCTGGGAGTTTTTTTTTTTTTTTTTTTTTTTTTTTTTTTTTTTTTTTTTTTTTTTTTTTACCATAAATAGCTCTTAGGGAGTGGATGTTGGGAGTGTAAACAGAGCAGTGGTGAGAGTTATGAGAGGGTAGCCACCCCTGGGATCAGGGGGCGGATGCTGGAAATGTGAAGAGAGTCCACAGTAAGAGAGCCTTGAGAGAGGCAGTCTCTGTATGAAACTGGCAGCAACCCGGGTCAGAGAGTACTTGGGGGCAGTGTGGCACCTTCCAATGGCCCCCTGGAGCTGGAATTAGGGAGAGAGTGACTGACCCTTAGGGTACTGGCAGGAACCGGTTCTGCCCTCTTTTTTATCCCCCCCACCCCCACAACAGATCCTCCTGCTTCTGTCTCCCAAGTGCTGGGAATAAAGGAGTATCACCATGACAGGTTGCATTATAAATTTTTATCTGAACTAGCTGGGAAGAAGGAATCATTAGCATTCAGTACCTATGGAAGCAAAAAAAAAAAAAAAAAAAAAAAAAACAGATTAGCCTCTGCATCTAACATTCTGAGTGGTCAGATACCTTCCTTAGCTGTACTGTAGACTGTCAGGGCTCTGGCCTGCAGTGTTCGAGAAAAAACAGAGGTACAGTAGGCTCTCTTAGCTGGGTATGGCTGTTCTCTGGGAGGTTCTACCAGCACCTGACCAATACAGATGCAGATACCCACAGCCAAACATCAAACCAAATCCAGGGACCCCAATGGAAGAGCGAGGGGAAGGACTGAAGGAGCTGAAGGGGATGGCAACCCCACAGGAAGAACAACATCAGCTAACTGGACCACTCAGAGCTCCCAGAGACCAAACCACAACCAAAGAGTATACATCTCCATAGCTCCAGATACATACGTAGCCAGGAAGGCCTTGTTGGACATCAATGGGAGGGAGGCCCTTGGTCCTGTGGAGGTTTAATGCCCCAGCATAGGGGGATGCTAGAGTGGTGAGGCAGGAGTGGGTGTGTGGGAGGAGGAGAACCCTTATAGAGGCAAAGGGGATGGGGGAGGGAGGGTGGGATGGGGGAGTTGTGGAGGGTAACAGGAAGAGGATATCATTTGAAATGTAAATGAATAAAATGATTAATAAAAAAAGAATAGGCTCCCTTAAAGTTCAATTCAAAGATTAGTCACTGTTTCTAGGTCAGGGGCAAGCCACAGCAAGAAACTAACCGTAAAATTTCAGCTAAGAAAAAAATATTATATATAATATGTTAAATATGATATGTAATTAGAAAAAGTCTAATATTCCATTTAGTTCAAGTGTTTTTGTTTGGATTGCAAGTTCTTCTGGGAAATGAAGTCATGGCAAAGACCTGGAACACATATGGATTAGAGTACAGTATCTAGAAGTGAGAGACCTGGGGTAAAACTCAGCCCCACCATGCCTCACCAGAGCCCTTTGCAGTGCTTGGCCATCACAAGTCCAGGTTCTTTCCTAGCTGCAGAAGAGTCAGCATTCATCAGGCCTCTCAGTTAGTGCTTGGACCGTAGCCCCAGGAGCTCTGATGGGACTAAAGTTTGAGGGTCAAATGTTCATTGTCCCGACTTCTTTTAAATTTCCTTTTTAATTTTTAATCTTCTGGAAGATTTGTTTGTTACTACACTGATGAATGGCCAGGCGGTGTTGGTGCACACCCATAATGCCAGCACTCGGGAGGCAGAGGCAGGTGGTTCTCTGTGGGTTCAAGGCCAGCCTGATCTTTGGTTCCAAAGTTCCAGGGCATCCAAGGCTACACAGAAAAAAACAAACCCTGTGAAACCAAGAAACCCTGTATTGAAAAACTGGACATACATACATACATACATACATACATACATACATACATACATACATATGTACGTACATAAATAGAATTCAGAGTGTTTACAGTATCAAGCAATAGACCATGCCAGGTAAGATCTGGTCACAGGCTCAGGACGAGCATGAATTTATACATCAGGGTGTTGGGATGGGAATCTGGGTAGGTAAGGTGTTTTTACATTTATATACTCTTTTTTTTTCAAATGAAACAGAGACAATGGAATGTAACAAAAAGGAGAAACTAATTATCAGCACAGATGTCAGAAGTGGAGACGTTTGAGATTCTGCACTGTAATTTATCTTGTGCACTGTGAATTTTAACTAAAACAAAAGGCTGTGCTAAAAAAAAAATCTTCCTCAAGCCAATTCAGGGGAGTGGCCATTCTGAAAAGCCTGTTGTCAACACAAGATGAGACAGGTTTAAGCAAACAGGGCCCCCCAGCTTATATTCTTCCCTAACAGGCACGCCCAGAGGATATTTTTAAACGGAGGGTCCAGGATTGGGAATGTAGTTCAGTAGTTCTCACTGAGCATGTGCAAGACACTGAGTTTGATCCCCAGCATGAAAAGGCGTGTGTGTGTGTGTGTGTGTGTGTGTGTGTGTGTGTGTGTGTGTGTGTACCCAAATGTGCATGTGTGCTGGAAAGATGACTCATTCATCTCTGTAACTTGCAATTACAAGACCTTGGTTAGACTGTCAGGACCCATGTCAAGGAAGCCAGGATTGGTGAGGCATGCTTGTAATAAATACCAGAACTGGGGAGATGGAAACAGGCAGATCTCTGGGCTTGATAGCAAGCCAGCCTGGCCTACTTGGCAAGTTCTAAATCATGGATATACTGTCTCAACAAAAGGGTCAATGGTCCTGAGGAGTGGCACGTTTCCTCTTTCTGCTTTCTCAGAAAATGGGATCATTCAGAGTTCTCATCTCTGGCTGGTTTTTAGCTAACATGTGACCTGCAAGAGTTCACAGTCAGACTGACTTAGGACGAAGGAAATAAAACGATTCTGAAGAGACATTTTAAAATCCAGTTGGCAGGGCTGGAGAGATAGCTCAGTGGTTAAGCACACTGGCTGTTCTTCCAGAAGTCCTGAGTTCAATTCCCAGCAACCACATGGTGGCTCACAACCATCTGTAATGGGAATCCAATCTGTAGAGGGGGATCCAATGCCCTCTTCTGGTGTGTCTGAAGACAGTGTACTCACATATATAAAATAAGTAAATCTTAAAAAAGAATCCAGTCGGTGTAAAATTTACTAGTAAAAGTAATAAAAATGTTTGAGAAACTAGAACTTGGCTGGATATGGTGACGGAGGCTGTCTGTAATCCTGTATTCAGGAGCCTGAGGGAGAAGAATCATTGCAAGTTCAAGGCTGGTCTGGTCTACATAGCAAATGGGGTCTACACAGTGAGAGCCTTTAAAAAAAAATCACGCCACAGCAACAACAAAAGCAGTAAATAAACAACAGAATGCAACACATGGGTCATTTGTCCTTTGGTCTTCCTTTACATATCAGAGTTCCCTAAATTATTTATGACACTGAAATAGAAATGGCCTTGAATGGTCCCTTGTGACAATGAAAGAGCTTCTCCATGTCATTGGTGTTGAGGGCTTGGTTTTCATCCACCCACAGCATGATGACCCAGAAGCCACTGATAGGGTCAGAAAAGGGGACCAGACCCCATTCTGAGATTATTCTGGAAATTTTCTGCTTTAGCTCATGAGTGATCTTTCCATCCTTAGGTTTGCCCATGAAAAATGCTGCCCCAAAGCATGGTGGACACAACTCACTATGAGAATGTGTGCAGTCACGTGTGTGTGTGTGTGTGTGTGTGTGTGTGTGTGTGTGTGTTTGTCTTGAGCTGAGGAACTCTGAGTGAAGACAGAAAGAGCAGACTGAGTGTCTACTGTAGCCTGAGTGTGCACTGTCTAACATGGCCATGGCCGTGCCAAGGATCGAGGCTTTAGCTAGCAAAGCCTTTCTCTTGTCCAAGTTGGAAAATTGGAAATGTCTGCAAAAACTAGCAACCACAGCCACCTCCATGTTCACAACCTGAGACTGTGACTGTTCACAGACTGAGCGATCTCCCGAGACTAGCCAACCCTGCCTTCCTTGCTGTACACAGAAAAGATGCTAAGGTTCTGATTAGCTTGTTATCGGGGTAGCTGAAGCTCTGTGAAGCAGAGCGTGCACAGCCTATCTGACCCCAGCTTTTCTTTACACATGTCTGTATGTCTGTCTTGTCTTCATTCTCTCACAGCACCCAGTCAGGTTTCCAGGACCAAGCTGTGTGGGGTGGGAAAATGATGTACTTTCAGTCTGTAAAATTCAGAGACAGACAGACAGACACACACACAGAGACAGAGACAGAGAGAGGCAGAGAGACAGAGAGAGAGACAGAGAGAGACAGACAGACGAGACAGAGACAGAGAATAAGAAGAGGAAGCAGAGTCAGTCACCTTGAGAGGGGAGTGTGCTATGGGCTGAGCAGGTTGTTATTAGCCCAAAAGCTTGGACTACCTAAGAAAAAAATTCACAGATCATATGAAGCCCAAGAAGAAAGAAGACCAAAATGTGGGTTCTTCAATCCTTCTTAGAAGGGAGAACAAAATACTCATGGGAGGAAATAACAGGGACAAAGAGTGGAGCAGGAACTGAAGAAAAGGCCATCCAGAGACTGCCCCACTTGGGGATCCATCCCATATGCAGCCACCAAACCCAGTCACTATTGCTGATGCCAAGAAGGGCTTGCCAACAGGAGTCAGATATGGGTGTCTCCTGAGAGGCTCTGCCGGAGCCCTACTGATACAGATAAAGATGGTTGCAGGTAACCATTGATCAAGGAGACCCCAATGGAGGAGTTAGAGAAAAGACTGAAGGAGCTGAAGGGGTTTTGCAACCTCATAGGAAGAACAACAACATCAACCAACCAAACCCCACCAGAGTTCCCAAGGACTAAACCATCAACCAATGAGTACACATGGAGGGGCCCATGACTCCAGCCACATATGTAGCAAAGGATGGCATTGTCCAGCATCAGTGGGAGGAAAAGCCCTTGGTCCTGTGAAGGCTTGCGTAGGGTAATGCCAGGGTGTTGAGGTTGGAGTGGGTGAGTGGGAGTGGGAGCGCCCTCACAGAAGCAGGGGAGGAGGGAGGTGGTATGGGAGGGGGGGAAAGGGGATAACATTTGAAATGTAAATACATAAAATATCCAAGAAAAATAAAATTATAATTAAAAACATAAAAATGCAGACCACCAAGGCACTGATCATGTCTCTAGTTCTGATTCATTCCTGGGTCTAATCAGGCCTGTGTCTGCCTCCCTCCTGAGTAGACCAGAGTCCCCATCTAAACAGCCTTCCTACAGCAGCTCCCCTCTCCAGGTGGCCAGACAGGAATTCCAGACCAGTGTTATTTCCCGGGACACTGATGCAGCAACCAGGTTTATTGGTGCTGGGGCTGCCACAATTAGTGTGGCGGGGTCAGGGGCTGGCATTGGCACAGTGTTTGGTAGCTTGACTATTGGCTATGCCAGGAACCCATCTCAAGCAGCACCTCTTCTCCTATGCCATCCCGGGCTTTGCCCTATCTGAGGCCATGGGACTCTTTTGTTTGATGGTGGCCTTCCTCATTTTCTTCACTGTGTGAGGCTCCATGGGGTCACCCAGCCGTCCCTGTTGCTCTAACTCCATGCCAGTCCTGGTGCTGGAGTGTGCTGGAGTGTGCTGGGCTTTACCATTAAACAACAATGTTTCTCTTAAAAAAAAAAATTGAGGGGCTGAAGCAGGAGGATCAAAAGTTTGAAGCCAGACTGGATTGTGCTGCAAATTCTATTTCAAAACATCAAAATCGGCTGGGGATTTAGCTCAGTGGTAGAGTGCTTACCTAGGAAGCGCAAGGCCCTGGGTTCGGTCCCCAGCTCCGAAAAAAAAAAAAAAAAAAAAAAAAAGAACCAAAAAACATCAAAATCAAATAAAAATGCATATTGCAATCTCTCAGTCAAACGTAGAGATAATTATAGAAGAACATAGAACAAAAAGCTAGAAGCACAAAGAGTAAGGCTGGTAATCCAAGTATTACCAAGTCATAGACATAAAGGACGAGCCCGGTAGCACACACTTTGGGTGCTTTGATCCCAGCACTTGGGAGGCAGAGCGGGTGATCTCTGTGACTTTGAGGTCAACACCATCTACATAGTGAGTTCCAGGTCAACCATGGCTATGTGGAGAGGCCTTATCTCAAAAAAAAAAAAAAAAAAAAAAAAGGGCACATGGTGTAGACGTGGGGGAGATTCATAAAACAAGAAACTAGAAAGCAAAAGCAATCAGGGGCTGGAGGGATTGTCAGTGGTCAAGAGCAGATACTGCTTGAGTAGAGACAAGCTCAGTCCCCGGCACCTACACGGTGGCTCACAGCCATCTGTAACTCCAGTTCCCGGGGCTCTGGTACCCTTGTCTAGCTCCTCACACCATGAAGTACATCTGTTTACATTCAGGCACTCACTCAAACATATAAAATAGAAATAAATAAATATCTTTTAAAAAAGAAAACAAATAGCAAGATGGTAGGTTTAAGCCAAAATAGACATCAGCATTTAAAGCAAGGATAAATGAACTAACCGTTCTCAAGGAACAATATTAGGGGCTGGTCAGATAGCTCAGTGGGTAGAGGAGCTTGCCACCAAGCCTGGTGACCTGAGTCTGATACTTGAAGTCTACATGGTAGAAGGAGAGAATTGACTCATACAATCTTTTCTTTGTCTTCTTCATGAGCACTGTTGCATGTGCAAAATCTCTCTCTCTCTCTCTCTCTCTCTCTCTCTCTCTCTGTCAAACACACACACACATATACACACACACATACTAAAAAATAAAAAAAAATATTTTTTTAATTAAAAAAAGAAGAGGCTGGAGAGATGGCTCAGAGGTTAAGAGCACTGGCTGCTCTCCCAGGGGACCTGTTAGCTTCCCAGAATCCACATGGCAGTTCATAACCATCTATAACTCTGGTTCCAGGGGATCTGATGCCCATTTCTGGCCTCTATGGGCACCAGGAACACACATAGTGCACAGACATACATAGCAGCAAAATACTCATACACAGGAAAATAAATAAATCTTTAAAAACAGTTTTTCTTATTTTATGTCTGTGAGTGTTTTGCCTGCATGTACCATATGCATGCCTGATGCCCTCAGAAGCCAGAAGAAGGCTTTGTTCCCCTGGAATTGGAGTTATAGACAATTGTGAGCCACCATGTGGGTGCTGGGAATTGAACCCTTTGGAAGAGCAGCCAGTGCTTATAATCACTGAGCCCTAAATACATTTTTAAAAAATTAAAGAAAGATATAACATTGATCTGATCAAATTTAAAAACAATTGGTTGCATTTTATTCAACAACTACTATATACCTTTTAACAATAACCTTGAATAAAATTGGGTCATAATTCTGCAATTAAAAAATGCTAACTGGATAACTAGATTTAAAAATAAAATGCAACTGTTCACTGCCTGCAAGAAACTCACCTCACCAGAAAAGACACAGAGACAGCAAGTAAAAGCATGGAAAACCACATTCCACAGAATCAGGATCTCAATGGAAGTAAGAGGAGCTATGATTGTATCCAAGAAAAAGAGGCTCAAGCCAAAATTACCCAGGAGACACAAAGAAGCTCACTGTGTACTGAGACAGAGAACAATTCAGCAAGAAGAGAAAGCAAGTATACATACACACACAAGGGTGCTACACTCAATTTCAAAAATTAAATGCCACAAAGACATAGAGGGAGAGACAAGTCCAATACAGTGCTGGAGAAAGGGACTGCAGTACTCCACTTTCACCAACAGACATCATCCAGACAAAACAACAACAAAGAAAGATCAGAATCAGTTACATTATAGATCAAAGGGACACAATGGACAGCTACAGAGTTGTCCAGCCTTTGTTAGCTCTTCCTAGATTCCATGTATGAAGAGTAACATGTGACATGTGCCTTCCTGGGTCTGACTCATTTCACTTAACATGGGGATCTGAGGTGGTCTTGCAAATAAAGTGATCTATTATATAATTATATAATATAGTTATAAAAATATAATCATATAATACAGAGATCTACTGCCTTGCAAGTCACATATTAAATTAAAAAATAAGATTTATTTATTTATTTATTTGTGTGTGTGTGTGTGTGTGTATTTACTCTTGCACACATGCCATGTCACCCATGTACAGGTCAGAGTTCAACTTTCAGAAGAAGTTCGTTCTCTCTACCTTGTGGGTCCCAGAACTCAGACTCCTGTCAGCAGGACACAGACATCTGAGACACTGTCTCATCCAAATTCACTTTGTAGCCAAGGCTGGCCTTGAACTCATGACCTTGCCTCAGACTCCCTACTGCTGGGATTGTAGGCGTGTGCCGCAATATAGAAATGTATGTCCACATATGCACTGACAGCTGCAATTCAATAAATTATTTAAGTTTAATTGAAAATTTAAAGTTATCTTTAAGAACTGCTTTCAGGTACTATAAATGTATCAGAAAGGCATGCTTAGGCACACATTAGGGCTCCGTTCCTTCTGGTCTTTCTGAGAGAAGTTAGATGAATGCTCCTTCCTTTGGATCCATTTGTATCTAGGGATTTATCCAGGTCTTGAAGGACTCCAAAGAGAAGTCCTGAACTCTTCTTTAGACACAGTTAGATATTGCAGATGGATCAGGATAAATGGCACAGAGGATTCTAAAAGCCACTGAGGAGAACTCAGCTATGCCTGAAAGGGGCGGGACTCATGGACCAACTCTGTCAATAGTTCCCAGATGACTGATTCTGGGTACAAAGCACAGGGATGAGCCTGAAGTTAACTCCAGTCACACATCTGTTGGCAGGTGTGTATCCCGAGAGGCTTGGGTTATGATTTTGCACCGGAAGAATTAAATGATGGGTCTCAAAACATCACGGGGGGAATTTGTTAGCCTTGCTGTGACTCCTTTCATCCATTACACAGCTCCAGGAGTCACTCTCTCGTTGCCAAGGACTTTCTGCAGTGGGGTGTCCAAGTTCTGTGGCCTTCGGGCTGTAGCTGAATTGCAGCTCCACCAGCATGTAGCGCAGCCGAGTTCCTGCTTCGCTGGTTCCTGGTGGTAGCATCGATGATAACATCAGCGGGAATGGACTTTCAGCAGGAGGATGACTCTCCGGAATCATTAGGGCCTGGGGTTACGGAGCCCCTGCCTGGATGTCCATGGCGTTGAGCAAAAGAACAATGTAACTAACGGCTCAAGCAATTTTACTCTGGGACCTCTCCAACCGAGCACGGCACAGAAAAAGTATTCTTTCCATTTCACAAGAGATAACTTTAATCTCGGGCATCAAACCAAAGCAGCAGTGTTTCAATTCCACTAACAATGGCACATGGCAGCGACGGGAAGTCAGCGGCCAGGGCTGGGCAGTTTCTCTTCCCCGAGCTATTGAGTCCTAAGCCGGCACGGTGCTGGCTCAGCTAACAGTGGTCTAAACACTCCGCATCTTTCCTGCTTGCAAAATTCAGCGCCTTAAGTTCCTGAGATTTAGTTGCATTTAAGCGCGTGCAAATCGTCTTAATTAACCAGTAATATCTGAGGTTCCTAGTTAGGTTTCTGGTTAGCTTTGAGAGATTTTATAAAAACATTTCTCAGAGTGAAGGTCTATGGCTGGGCACAGCGGTGCACATCCTAATGCTTGGAGAGTGGAGTCAGGAGGATCGGAAGCTCAAGGCCGTTATTAGCTTATATATCAAGTTTAAGGACAGCCTGGGCTACAAGAGAGCCTGCCTCAAACAACAATAAAACCCTATCTCAACCAAAACAAAAGAAGAAAACTGAAGGTCCGTGATGCAGAAAGTAATGAGAAACAGGCCAAGCGTGTTAGGACGGACCTGTAATTCCACAGCTAGGGAGGTTGAGGCAGGAGGATCTTTTCAAGTTTGAGGACAGCCTGGGTTACATATTGAGAACCCCACTAAGACAAAAAGAAAAGCAAAACAGGACAAACAGTACAGAACTCTGGGTAAATAAAAATAATCCTTTGCTGTGCAAAATAATAAATCTGGTGGCTTTCTCCAAGGAAAAATTAAAACAACTACACACACACACACACACACACACACACACACACACACACACACACTTCCACTGCCCTCTGGATTCCTTTACTGCTTTATTAAGCCAGTTTTCTGGCTTTTTTTTTCAAGTTCTTTTTCTTCTTCCCCCGCCCCCCCTCTTCATTTTTGAGACAGGGTGTCACTGGGTAGCCCCGGCTCAGCTTACATTACATAAGACCTTGGGGTTGGGGATTTAGCTCAGCGGTAGAGCGCTTGCCTAGCAAGCGCAAGGCCCTGGGTTCGGTCCCCAGCTCCGGGAAAAAAAAACAAAAAAACAAAAAAAAACAAAAAAAAATTACATAAGACCAAGCTGGCTTCAAACTCATAGCAATCTGCCTGGGTCTGCCGCCAGAGTGCTGGGATTGAAGGTTTGCAGCACCACGCCTGACCTCCATTCTTGAAAGAGCCATCTGTTCTCTAGTTTGGTTTTTGTTGGGTTTTGTGGCACAGAAGATAGAACCCAGGGCACCATGCCCTGGGGGTAAGCTGGTTAGCTGTTCTCTGTGGTCCCTCTGGTTTTTCTTTCACTGTGCAGCTCTGGTTGGCCCAGAATTTTATATATAGACCATCCATGTTCACCTCAAACTCACAGAGATCCACCTGCCTCTGCCTCCCAAGCGCTGGGATTAAAAATTAAAGGCTTGTGCCACTGGGTATTTTTTTTAAAGCTTTATTTATTTTATTTACTTATTTCATGTATATGTATATATCTGTTGGTGCCATCAGGGACCAGAAGGGGGCATTAAGTCATCTGAAACTATAATTATAGTCAGTCGTGAGGTGCCTCACATAGGTGCTGGAATTTGAACTCAAAATCTCTGAAAGAGAAAAAAAATGCTCTTAAATGCTGAGCTGTCTCTTCAGCCTACAGAGATTCTTTTTTAAAAAGATTTATTTATTTATTTAATGTATATGAGTACACTGTCGCTGTCTTCAGACGCACCAGAGAGGGCATCGGATCTCTTTACAGATGGTTGTGAGCCACCATGTGGGTGCTGGGAATTGAACTCAGGACCTCTGGAAGAGCAGTTGGTGCTCTTAACCACTGAGCCATCTCTCCAGCCCCCTATGGAGATTCTTAAGTGCCTGGTTTTTTTTTTTTTCTTTTTTTTCCGGAGCTGGGGACCGAACCCAGGGCCTTGAGCTTGCTAGGCAAGTGCTCTACCGCTGAGCTAAATCCCCAACCCCGCCTGTTTTCATCTTTGATTTTGCAGTCTTGTTATAATGTTGAAGCACAGACACACCTTAATGATAATAGTAATAATACTTTTTAAAATTAAGTAAAACAATTGCTCTCATTCATCCCTTTACCAGAAATATATACAAAATCCAGTTGGCTCACACTTTGTCTAACGCTTAGAATTGTCAAAAGTAAAGAAATTTGCCAGTCTAGGGCTGGAAATGGCCGTTAAGGGAGTTCTCTCATGGAGGACTGGAATTCAGTTCTCTGCAGCTCACAACCACCTGTAAATCCACCTCCCGAGGATCGGATGCCCTCTTCTGGCCTCTGCAGGCACTGCACTCATTGACCAAACACAGATATACACGCACACACATAATCAAAATACAACTCAGATCTTTAAAATTCTGCACCACTTCAGCAGGTGTACACGGTGCCGGTGCCCAAGCTCTGCTCTTGACAGGCACAGGCCACTGATGGATTTGAACTCATTTCCATGTGCACAGCATTCAAACATTCTGCCTGTAAGGTTCTGTGCTCACTCTCTTTTCCCTACCTGGTTATAGCTTAAAATTGTCTTTAATGAGCTCACGTAGATTGGATTAAAAGAATCCTTAATATCAATTCTTAGCCAGCTACATGTGTGACAGGATCTCCTAATTCAAAGCTTGTGTTTTTGCTTCCTCTCTCTCTCTCTCTCTCTCTCTCTCTCTCTCTCTCTCTCTCTCTCTCCTCCTCCTCCTCCTCCTCCTCCTCCTCCTCCTCCTCCTCCTCCTCCTCCTCCTTCTCCTCCTCCTCCTCCTCCTCCTCTTCCTCCTCTTCTTCCTCCTCCTCCTCCTCTTCCTCCTCTTCCTCCCCCTCCTCCCCCTCCCCTCTCCCCTCCCCTCCCCCCTCCTCCTCATTCTTCTCCTTTTAAAGACAGGGTCTTTTTACATAGCCCTGGCTGCTCTGGAACTTGCTCTGTAGACCAGGCTGACTGAATTCACAGAGATCTCCCTACCTCTGTCTCTCAAGTCTTGAGATTAAAGGCATGCACCATGCCTGGCCTTCAAGGCCTCAGCTCTTAAAACAAAACAAAACAAAACAAAACAACAACAACAACAACAAAAACAACAAACCAAAAGTAAGCAAACAAACAAACCCCAAACCAAAACTACTTATAGTTCTAGAATGCGCTGGCTGGCCAACGTGCCACAAGCTAAAGTCATTTTAGAAGAGGGAACCTCAACTGAGAAAAGGCCACCATCAGTTGGCCTGTGGTACATTTTTTTTTTTTTGAGTGGTGATTCATGTGGGCGGGTCCAGCTCAGTGTTAGCAGATGCCACCTCTGGGCAGGTGGTCCTAGCTTCTATGAGAGAACCGTGTGAACAAGTCACACGGAGCAAGCCAGGAAGCAGCACCCATCCACGCCCTCTGCATCGGCTCTTGCCTCCAGGGCCCTGCCCTGTCTGACTTCCTGCCTTGACTTCTTCAGTGATGGACTGTGATGTGGAACTGTGAGCTGAACATGTACCCCCCACCCCATTCCCCTGCTGCTTTCGGTCAGGGTGTTTTATTACAGCAATAGAAACCCTATCTAACACAGATGGATCTTGCTATCTGCCAATTTAACTGGGCTTCGGCGTGCCCAAATACTCAGTTGGCTAGTGTTTCTGGGTGTGTCTGAGAGAGCGTTTCTTGTGAGGTTACCATTTAAGTCGTGGACTGGAAGCTTGCCCTTCTCACTTGGACGGTCTGACTAGTCTATTGAAGGCTGAGGAGATGTAAGATCAGGCCATGCTCTCTGTATGCTACACCGGCTTGTAGAGAACAGTGGACAGCTTTTGGGTGTGCCTTGTACTGACTGTTTACAAAGCAACAATTTGCTGCAATGTAGTCCCGAACGCTGAGGCAAAGATTCCACCTCTTTGTGCAAGTAAAGCCCTGAGCACGTGCCCAGCACAAACCATAAGGCACAGGCTGCTAATTTATCTACGCAAATAAAACACCACCATCTATAAACTTACCAGATCAAACCAGGAATGCATGGTGTAGTGATTTGAAAAGCTTAGCCCGGGGGAGTGGCACTATTTGGAGGTGTGACCTTCTTAGAGTAGGTGTGGCCTTGTTAGAGGAAATGTGCCACTGTGGGCATGGGCTTTAAAACTCTCATCTTAGCTGACTGGAAGTCAATCTTCTCCTGTTTGCCTTTGGATTAAGATGTAGAACTCTCAGCTCCTCCAGCCCCATAAGTTCTTGGATGCTGCCATGCTCCCCACCAAGACGATAATGGACTAAACCTCAGAAACTGTAAGTCAGACCCAATTAAATGTTTGCCTTTATAAGAATTTCCTTGGTCGAGGTGTCTCATTACAGCAATAAAATGCAATCTAAGACCCATGGGCACACAGGCATGTAAAAACCCTATCAGAAAACCCGGCCTGTGAACTTACCAAACACACTAGACCAATGATTGATTTTCATGTGAAAGGAGACACCTAACTCTCCTGATGCATACACACCCAATACTGGGGAAGACTTCAGCCTGTCCCCCAACCTCCGTCTCATTCCCATACTACTTAGCGTGTTCCCGTTTGACACAGCCCGTTTGAATTGCT
Organism: Rattus norvegicus; assembly: GCF_021556685.1. Taxonomy (NCBI): domain Eukaryota; kingdom Metazoa; phylum Chordata; class Mammalia; order Rodentia; family Muridae; genus Rattus; species Rattus norvegicus. The sequence goes on from NC_141538.1 coordinate 145,484,946, forward strand.
GTTCATAAGGATCTGACTCAGTGTGTTGTGGTTTGCCCTGGAGTTATTTGTATTTTGATGCTAATTCCGATGTCCCAAGGACAGCTGCCTAGTCAAATACTCAGGACTCAGGTGACTTCACCAGAACCTTCTCCCCATTGAATTTGTAAGATGATGGGCAGGTACAGGATAGAAGGAGGCCTGTCATTGGAGGAGAAGGAAGGATGGGCGGGAGAGAAGTTTGAAGGAAGAAGAGGAGACTGGAACGGAAAGGAGGAGAGAAGAGGGAGAAGGAGAGAAGCCGTGGCAGGATGATGGAGGCTGACCTTAAGATTCCGCTCTGTGGGGCTGAGGATTTAGCTCAGTGGTGGAGCGCTTACCTAGGAAGCGCAAGGCCCTGGGTTCGGTCCCCAGCTCCGAAAAAAAGAACCAAAAAAAAAAAAAAAAAAAAAAGATTCCGCTCTGTGTATTTGCAGGTTGTTATTAATGTTCTTAAGGGATGGATGGCACCGGGCTTGTATGATTAAGTGGGCAATTATATCTTATCAATTGGGTCAAAGATTATTGTGTTGTGTATGTGAGGGTTTGAGTGTAGGAAAGTGTGCGGCGGCGGCAAGAGACACTGGGCTGCCATGGAGTTGGGATGTGTTTCCGCCATGATATCCAGCAGATATCTTGGGGCACTGCAGTGCTGAACCCAGCGAGGTAAAAGACAACCATACTTTTTTATTTTTTATATTTTTACAGCAGCATCAGTGCCTTGAGCCAATTCTGCTTAGAACCAGCTCAGGTGCTGAAACTCTGTGGCTGGGTTCTTATGTGAACGTCTCATGTAACCACCTGCATCCACTCTGCTCCCACGTAAGCTCTTGTTCCAGTTCGCTCTCTTTGAACCCTGTAAACTCTTCAAACCCCCTCCCACCTCTTCTTTGGTTTTCTGAGCCAGTGTTTCTCTGTGCAGTTCTAGTTGTCCCGGAACTTGCTCTGTAGACCAGACTGGCCTCAAACTCAGAGATCCACCTGCCTCTGCTTTCCAGTGCTGGGAATAAAGACATATATTTTGTGATATGATGTGATGTGTAGTGGTGTGTGTGTGTGTGTGTGTGTGTAACAGTAATGTGTAACTTGAGAGTTCATATTAAGTATTAGGGTCAGGGGCCAGCAAGGTGGCTTAGTAGGCCACACAGCCGGATGACCCGAGTACAGCTCCTAGAACCCACATTGTAGAAGAAGAAAACCGACTCTCACAAGCAGTCTATGACAAGTGCACCCACACATCCTCACACATACAAATAAATAGCTAAATACATAAAAACATGAATGTAATTTTATAAGAATTAAAAAGTGAAGGTTGGAACCAAAGAAGCTGTGACGGCCAGTGGCCACAGCTATCAAACGAAACCTGTGGTCTGTGGCGGCGAATCGGAGGCGGTGAAATCTCATTGTCTGTTACTCAGTGAATTCTGATAGAAAGAGACAAGCCTGTTTCTGATGTCGCTTTCTCATGACAGAAGGAAAGAATTCTTTCTCTCTGCCTGACTGCCTTGTGGTCTTTGGGACTTTGTCTCTTGATTTGGGACTCGGATTGGAAGAAGGTGGTCAGTTCTCCTCTTGGGCCCCCAGCTTACCTCACACAGACCCCCCAGACTTCAAAGCTTCCATAACCACGGGAGCCAACCACTTATAATAAATCTATCTTCCTCTCCTGGTCTGTTTCTCTGCAAAACCCAGATTAATATAACTTCTATTAATAACTTCATACTTGTCCTTTAATTAATTAATTAATCCAATCCAAGTGGAGTTGGTGTGTGTGAAGTCAGAATTCAATTAATTTTTTTTTCCAAATCGGTGGCCAATTTTCTCCTTTCTCATCTTATCTGCTACACCCTCTCTGTCAATCCAGTTTCCATATATAAATCCTCTTATGATCTCTAGTTCATTGTAGTAAGTGTCTTGCCTCTCCAAGCCAGCACAGACCACATGGCCTTTTAAAAAAAGATTCGTTCTTTGTTTTTATTTGAGTCTCTTGTGTGGGTTTGTGCCAATAGAGACCAGAAGAGGGCATCAGATCTCTTGGAGTTGCAGTTACAAATGGTTGTGAGTCCCTAGAAATGGATGCTGGAACTGAACTTAGGCCTTCTGGTCCATCATCTCTCCCACCCCACACACAAGGTCTTGATAGTGTATGTTCTTCCTAAGTTCTGATGTATGATAGGGAACGGTGTATCTCTTTGGTCTTCCAACAGTGTTTAGAGTACTTAATGAGAACTCTGTCTCAAATTCGAAACTTTTAAGACCACTTCAAAGTAATGGCACCCTGGATCATTAGGGGGAAAATGCTCTGTTAAGAGCTAGTACAAAATGAGTTGAAACACTTTTTTATTTTATAAGGCAAGGAAAAGTCCAAATATCTTGGAGTTAGTGGAGGACTCAGAAACCAATTGAAAGAGTCCACCTTTACAAACAAACAAACAACAAACAAACAAACAAACCGGGAACGGTGGTGCACACCTTTAATCCCAGCACTTGGGAGGCAGAGGCAGGCAGATCTCTGTGAGTTGAAGGCCAGCACCTGGTCTACACAGTGAATTCCTGGGCAGCTGGGGTTCTGTTATACAGAGAAACCTGTCTCGAAAAACCAAACCAACCCAAACAAACAAACAAAAATGGCAACCTTTGGTTCCCGTTGAGAAAAGAGCAGATAAGTCAACTTGACAGGGAGACTGAGGACACTTCTGTCTCTGCTGGGAGGTTCTCAGGGCAGCCTCCTACTCCAATTTGCTTATTGTGTCCCATGCCAGGAACAGCAAGTGAACAAATGGATCAGTGACAAGAAGAGTTTGGGGAAAGAAAGATCTTTGTTTTAGAGATTTACAGAATTAAAGAGCATCTTGCCTGGGTCTTTAGGATCAGCGGTGCATCTTCCAAAACCCTCCCCCCCACCCCCCACCCCCGTAACAGTGAACTCATCATCAGCCTATCAGACCTATGGCTACTCCTTAAGTCCCTGTTGAGCTGGATGGTGATGACTCAGACCTTTAATCCCAGCACTTGGGCGGCAGAGGTAGGCTGCTCTCTGAGTCTGAGGCCAGCTTGGTCTACATGGTGAGTTCTAGGACAGCCAGGGCTACACAGAGAAACCCTGCCTCAAAAAAACAAAACCCAACCCAAACCAAACCAAACCACTCTTAAGTCAGCTCCCTAGCCAAGCAGATACCATGACAAGAGGTCTCCCACTTCTCATCTAGCTGTCATTGTTAGATAGCTTGTCTTGCTTACCCCAGCACTTTGTATCTCAATTTAATCAGCAGCTGGATTGACACCCAGTGTCTGAAGATGGTTGCGATGGACTGAAATATACCAAAGAGGGGACTGTAGAGATGACTCAGTGGTTAAGAGTGCCTGCTGTTGGGCTGGAGAGATGGCTCAGCGGTTAAGAGCACCCGACTGCTCTTCCAGAGGTCATGAGTTCAATTCCCAGCAACCACATGGTGGCTCACAACCATCTGTAAAGAGATCCGATGCCCTCTTCTGGTGTGTCTGAAGACAGCTACAGTGTACTTATATATAATAAATAAATAAAATCTTTAAAAAAAAAAAAAAGAGTGCCTGCTATTACTGCCGAAATTTGTTGTTGCAGAATTTGGGATCTAGCATCCACATCGGGCAGCCTGTAACTCCAGTTCAAGGGGATGCAATGCTCTCTTCTGGCCTGAAGTGACCCACCCTTGCATATCCACATATAATAAAACTAAAATAGAACAAATATAAAGAAAAATAGAACAAAATTTTTAAGGTGGTGGAGGGCACTGGCGGGATGGTTCTGTGGTTACAGCACTGCCTGCTCTTGCAGAGGCCTGGAGACTGTGCTCCAGCCCCCACATTGGGTGACTTAGAATTGCCAGCGACTCCATGTCTTGGTTCCTTTTCTAGTGTTGTAAAGAGACACCGTGACCAAGGCAAGTTGTGGGAGAAAGAGTTTATCAGGGCTCCGTGTTCCAGAGGGTTAGAGTTCAGGACCGCCATGGTAGAGAGTGTGGCAGCAGACAGGCAGGCAGAGTAACCACCCCCAGTGACACACCTCCTCCAACAAGGCCACACCTTCGCTTTCCAAACAGTTTTCCCAGCTGGGGCCAAGCGCTCTAATTTATGAGCCTGTGGAGGCCATTTTCACTCCTGCTCCAGGAGATCCAGTGCCCTCTTCTGGCTCCCGGGCCATGCACACAGAGACACAATGCAAACACACAGAAATGAGTCTTTAAAAATAATAAGATAAAGTAAATCAAACCAAAGATGTTTATTATGAAGTCTTTATCAGTCACCTTTGGTACACATTAGTGACCCAAGATATTTTATTTTATTTTATTTTTTTTAGTTTTTTGAGACATGACAGCCCTGGCTGTCTTGGAACTCACTCTTTAGACCAGGTTGCCCTCAAACTCACAGAGATCCATTTGCCCTTATGTCCCAAGAGCTGGAATCAAAAGCATGTGCCACCATCACCACCACCTAGTGCGTATTTTATTGTTTAAGCTATAAAAATACAGATAGCAAAATACATGTTAACTGTCTCATCTTGACCATTTATTCGTTGGAAATGAGGTTTACTCACATTGCTTAGGCTAGCAACCGTCTGCTGCCTTCAGTGGATCCTCCTGACTCAGTTCCCCAAGTAGTGGTTTGGTTATAGCTTCCCCTTGCTATGCCTGGAATGGTATTTTGTAAATATTACTCTTTATATGTACGTGTGTATCTGTGCATGCTAGTCAAACACCTCCACCAACTCAGCTACATATAACTATGGGAGGTTTCTGTAGCCCAGAGTCTGTTTGTAATGAGCTCCCAGGCAACATTAGTGGGAAAGGTGCTGGCCTATGGACCACACTGTAAAAAAAAAAAAAAAAAAAACTTTGAAAAAGATTTATTTGTTTTATGTGTATGAGTGTCTTGCCTACATGTATACATGTGTATCTTGTCCAGGCCTGGAGCCCAGAGAGGTCAAAAGAGGATGCCAGATGACCTGAACTGGAGTTATAAATGGTCACGAGCCACCATGTGGGGGCCTGGGACTGAGAACCAAATCGGGGTCCTCTGCAAGAGCAAGTGTTCTTAGCCATCTCGTCAGTCCCCTAGCTACTACATTTTGTGAAGCTAGACTACTAAGTTCTACAGGAGAGCAGTTTTTTTTTTAATGTTTATCTACTCTGCAACTGGTTTTGTAGACCAACCCGACCTGACGCTTCTGTTAATTCCTCCTGCCTCAGCCTTCTAAGTGTTGGGAACCCAGGGTTGAGGTTAATCATTGTTTTCTCTTCCTAAAGTTTCTATCTGCTGCATGGTTTTTCTAATTTAACATTATCGTATACTCTAACCTTGTTTTTCCCCCACTGGCAGACCTTTTTGTCGTTTCCAGTTGGGGTGTCTGATATCTCGTCTCCGTTGTCATTTTGGCTGCATCTGCAATCAGCTGAAGACACTGAACACGCCTGTGATGGATTTTCTTAATTCAGTTATTCGATGCTGGAAGGACACATGCTAAATCTGGGCCACACCTTGTGGCAGTCCAGATAAGAGGCCGTGGAGGAAGGAAGCTTTGAACTTCGCTTGCCTTTCTTCTCACTGGCAATCATTTTATCTTGCTGTTGCATCGTCCCTTCACCAGTGTTAGAGCTGACCTCTCAGGGCTTCCAACGTTTGCTGAAGACCAGCAGCTCTCTGGGAATCCCCCACGGCTTCAGGGCTAGGTTGAAGACGTTGAGACTTCGAGCTTCATCGATGAAAAACTACTGCGTTCTCAGCCTCTTTAGCGTAAAACGTCCACTGTTGAACTACCCTTCACCTCATAAGCCAGTGCAATAAATTCCCCTTTAATATATGTATATATAATCAATTTTAATAATATGTATGTGTTACTAATACAGGGCCCATTGTGAATTAAGTTGCTGTGGGCATATCTCTCTCTCTCTCTCTCTCTCTCTCTCTCTCTCTCTCTCTCTCTCCAGAGTTTCTCTGTGTAGCCCTGGCTGTCCTGGAACTCACTCTGTCTCTTGAACTCAGAGATTTACCTGCCTATGTCTTTAGAGTGCTGGGATTAAAGATGCCAGCCACCACTCAGGACTTCCTCCTCCCACTGCAACCTCAGATTGCTCTCTGAGACGGTTTGTATGTGCTTGGCCCACGGAGTGGCACTATTTGAAGGTGTGGCCTTGGTGGAGTAGGTGTGTCACTGTGGGTCTGGGCTTTAAGACCTGCATCCTAGCTGCCTGGAAGCCAGTATCCTGCTAGCAGCCTTCAGATGAAGATATAGAAGTCTCAGCTCTGCCTGATTGTGTCAGTCTGGATGCTGCCATGCTCCTGCCTTGATCATAATGGACTGAACCTGCAAGCCAGTTCCAATTAAATGTTATCCTTGTAAGAAGTGCCTTGGTCATGGTATCTGTTCACAGCAGCATAGCCCTAACTAGGCCACTCTCTTATAGAGAACTCCTACCAGATTAGCTAACCTGCCTCCTGGTTGGTGCTCTATATAATAACGTGCTGAATTTCTGGGCTGCTGCTGGTGTGTCCCCTTCATAGCCCACAGCCCACCCAATCCCAGCTTTTCTGTGCTGGTGTCTGTTATTCCTTCATTTCCCATCCTCTTAGGTGAGTCAACCTCTAATCTGTGAAGACAAGGTCTCAGGTATCCCAGGCTGACCTTGAATTCACTCTGAACCTTACAGCCAACCTTGAACTCCCAATCCTTCTCCCTTCTCATTCTGTTTTCTTTCTTTCTCTCTTCCTTCCTTCCTTCCTTCCTTCCTTCCTTCCTCCCTTCCTTCCTTCCTTCCTTTCTTTCTTTCTTTCTTTCTTCCTTCCTTCCTTCCTTCCTTTCCTCCTCCTCCTCCTCCTCCTCTTCCTCTTCTTCTTCCTCCTCCTCTTCCTCCTCCTCCTCCTCCTTCTTCAAAAATATTTTTTATTTATTTGAGTACACTGCAGCTGTCCGTGAGCCACCATGTAGTTGCTGGGAATTGAACTCAGGACCTCGGAAAGAGCAGTCAGTGCTCTTAACCACTGAGCCATCTCTCCACCCCCCAATTCTAAGTACTGAGGTTACAGATGTGAGCCACATCTGAGCCCCTCTACCCGTTTATGTGGCTAGAACACAAAGCTTCATGCTTTCTAGGCAAGCACTCTCCCAGCCAGCAACATCCCCAGCCTGATTTACTGTTTTTACTGGTTGCGTTAGTCAGAGCTCTCCAGAGAAACAGACCTAACTGGGTGGAGCTCTACACCCAGTTTCAGAAGAATGGGGTTACACAGCTGTGGGAGCTTTGAGACTTCCTGACATGCTCTCTGCATCTGTAAACAAGAGCTATTAGAACAAATGTCAGTCTGAAGCTGAAAGCCTCAGAAATCGAACCCCAATATCTAAAGGCAATAGAAGGGGATGTCTCAGGCTAAGACAAAAGAAAAAAAGGACATTTCTTCCGTCTTCTCTCTTGTACTAGACTCTGGGTGAATTGGGTCATGCTTACCAACATAGGTAAGAATAGATTTTACCCAGCCTGCTAATCTCTTTGGAAATACACTTATTGACCTTATAATACACTTATTATTATAGAGAAAAATAACATTTAGGGGTTCTGTTGTTTACCGCTAGCTGTATATCTCTTAACCTGTTCAAGTTGATACATGAAATTACCCCTCACTAGAGTTCTTATGCATGAAGACATATTTCCTTTCGTGTTCAGTGACATTTGATTGCTCATTTTCTTTGGAACTTTATTGGTGGAAATAATTTTCAATCTTAGGGGAAAAATGAGTTTACTTTTGAGGGCACAAATCGCCATGTACAGCCCAGGCTCCCTATGTAGCTCAGGCTGGTTTTGAACTCACAAACTCACGGTGATCCTTCAACCTCCTCTTCCTGAGTACTGAAATTAAAATAAGGAACTATCCCATTACGTTTTGCTAAAGAGATGTGTGTGTGTGTGTGTGTGTGTGTGTGTTCTGCTAAAGAGGTACGTGTGTGTGTGTGTGTATGTGTGTGTGTGTGTGTGTGTTTCTGTGTAGGTGCACATATACATGTAGGTCTATGTGAAAACCAGAGGTTGACATAGCGTGTCTTCCTCTGTTGTGATCTACCTTAGTTTTTTCCTACCTTATTTTTTGGGACAGGGCATCTCACTGAATCTGGCATCACTAGTTCTGTAACTCTATTTGGTCAGCGAGCCCCAGCCTCTACCTGCCTCTGCTTCTCCAGCCTAGGGTTACGGATGCTTACCGTCCTGTCCATTGTATCAGAGATCTGCACTCAGGTCTTCATGCTTGCAAGGCCATCGCCATAGAGTCTGAGACAGATCCCTGGTCTCCTAACGTTTGCTTCTGCCAGGCTCCTGGAGCACCACCTCCCCGGGATGATTTTCTGCTCATGTCTGCATTGAGTTTCTCTAGTTTCTCTAGACTAAAGAGTGAGCCAGTCTGGCTATGCTTGGATTCTCCAGAAGTCCAGAAGTGATTGTTTCTCTTGCACCCATTGCCAAGTTTAAGGGAAACACTTTTCTTGAAGTTTTCTTCATGTGATGATCAAGTGAATTTCTTTCATTTCTGTACAGTCAAACGATAGCCCTCTGGACTTTTATGTATGTACAGAAGAGTATTTGGACACTTTGGGCAGACTCTGGGTTTTGCTATTTTGTCTTTTTGTTTTTGTTTGTTTGATGGGAGCTGAGGACTGAACCCAGGGTTTCATGCTTGCTAAACCTCCAGCTCCCATACTCTAGGTTTTAACTCTTTCTTCCTTTCTTCCTTCCTTCCTTCCTTCCTTCCTTCCTTCCTTCCTTCCTTTCTTTCTTTCTTTCTTTCTTTCTTTCTCTCTTTCTCTCTGTCTGTCTTTCTGTCTTTCTTTCTTTATTTTCCAGAGCTGGGGACCGAACCCAGGACCTTGCGCTTGCTAGGCAAGCGCTCTACCACTGAGCTAAATCCCCAACCCCATCTTCATTCTTTCATTCCTCGGGAGATCATGAAAACTGATTCAATTCCACCTTTCAGCCAAGGTCCCTGTGTTGATTACTTACTGCTTCACTGCTGAGGTGTGAGGCATAATGCAGTAACTAACAAGCCTTTACTGTTGCTCCCGTGTTCTTTTTTATCTAATTAATTAATTTATTTTATGTATGTGAATACACTGTAGCTATATCTTCAGACCCACCAGAAGAGGGCATCAGATCTCATTACAGATCGTTGTGAGCCACCATGTGGTTGCTGGGAATTGAACTCAGGACCTCTGGAAGAGCAGTCAGTGCCCTTAACCGCTGAGCCATCTCTCCAGCCCTGCTTGTATGTTCTTGACTTGGCTCCCTGTCACCTGTTGCTATGTCTTCCGTGGCCTCCCCCTCGGACTGAAATCCAACATAAGCCCTTTCTTCTGTAAGTTGCTTTAGGGCTCGGTGCGTTATCGCAGCAACAGGAAAGTCACTGATACAGTTGGGATGCCCCGGCTCTCTGACCTCTTGCTACCATTCTCCGGTGTGCTAGCTTAGGCTTCCAGAGGCTGGAGGTCAAGAGAAAGAGTGGATTTCCCACTGCAGACTGCCAAAGCTAGTTAAAAAGTCACAGATCCACCCAGACAGAAGGGAAAGCAGAGTCTATCTCTTGGCTAGACAGTTGCAAAGTCACATGGCAAAAAAAATAAATAAATAAAAGCGCTATTTAGAGACAGTGGAAGAATTCGTCACTTAAAGTATTTCATTGACAGAGATAAATGGAAGAAGAGAGGTTTGTTGGTGGAACGAGCAGTACTGGGGTCAACAAATTCCAGAATCTCGGTTTTCCCATTTCTCTGTTAGTTCTTCTTGAACTACTTTCCGTTTAAGAGTCTGGAGGCCAAGAGTCCACTCATTCACAGCCCTCACGGTTTTCTGTCGACTAAAACACTGAGTGAAAAATATGCCCTGTGTCTCAGGTACCTCTGGAAGATGGACATGACCTGGGCACCTTACTGCTCTGCTTCCCGCACCACATCTCTTTCTCCAGGGTCTCAGTTTTCTAAATGTTTCCTCCTCTTCCAATTACGCTCACTGCAGTACGCACAATGGTTCAGAAAGTCGTGCAGTGCTCAGTTTCATGGAAAGGGCTGAAGCCACCGCAGAAGACAACGACCCACGACTCGCTGTGTAGCAAGAACTGGCTGGTCCACAGAAGACAAATGCTTGGGCACCTTCCATGTAACCCAGCACGGAGAGCCGCAAATGACCCCCTTTTTGCAACAGTTCTACCTAGATATCAGTGCTGGAGTTGGCTTTATGCTCTATTCTCTTTTGGTTCTGTCTTCATTTATATTTGGTACTTAGTTTTCTTGCTAGTACATTGATATATTTAAGAATATATTTAATATATTTAAGCTTTTAAAAAAGCTTAGCTTACATCTTACTTGATATATATATATATATATCTTATATCTTACATCTTACTTGATATATATATATATATATATATATATATATATATATATATATATATGGATGGCATGGTCTCATGTATCCCAGGATGTTTCAAATTCACTAAGTCGTCAAGGATGACTTTGTACTTCTATTCTTCTTGCATCTACTACCCAGGTTTGGGGATTGCAGGTGGTTACCACCATGCCTAGTTTTATACGGTGCCTTTAAGGATCAAACTCAGAGCCTCATGCATGCTAAGCAAGCACTCTACCACTGGAGACACATTGCTAGCCCTTACCTGTCACTTTAAAGATTTATTTGTTTTTATTTTATGCATATGAGTGTTTGCCAGCATGTACGTATGCATGTATGTATACACATTTACGTGTGTGTGTGTGTGTGTGTGTGTGTGTGTGTGTGTGTCTGTGTACCACAGGCATGTCTAGAGCCTCAGAGGTCAGAAGAGTGTGTGTGTGTGTGTGTGTGTGTGTGTGTGTCTGTGTGTGTGTGTGTGTGTGTGTGTGTCTGTGTACCACAGGCATGTCTAGAGCCTCAGAGGTCAGAAGAGTGTGTGTCTGTGTGTGTCTGTGTGTGTCTGTGTGTCTGTGTGTCTGTGTACCACAGGCATGTCTAGAGCCTCAGAGGTCAGAAGAGCATCAGATCCCTTGGAACCGGAGTTAACAGGTGGTTGAGAGCCACCATGTGGCTGCTGGGAGCTGAATCCTGGTCCTCTGCAAGAGGAACAAATGCTCTTAATAGCAGTTTCTCCAGCCCCCTACCCACGATTTATTTTATTATTTACTTTGGCTTTTCAAGACAGAGTTTCTCTGTGTAGCCCTGGCTGTCCTAGAACTCACTCTCTAGGCCAGGCTGCTGTAGGACTCAGAGATCTGCCTGCCTCTGCTTCCTGAGTGCTGGGATTAGAGACATGCACCACCTCTGCCTGGTGCTGTGAGACTGTGTATAGCTGAATGGATTTGAAATAATGACCTCCTTCCTTAGTTTGGAAGGCTTAGATAACAGATATGTGCCAACATGCCTTGCTTGGTTGACCGTTGAGTGACATATCTTTTTTTTTCTTTTTCTTTTTTTCTTTTTTTTTTTTTTCAGAGCTGGGGACCGAACCCAGGGCTTTGTGCTTGCTAGGCAAACGCTCTACCACTAAGCTAAATCCCCAAATGGTGACATATCTTTGCACATATGTTCCTACCTGAAACTTTTTCTTTCTGGTTCTACTAAAATGCCTTCTATATGCATCCTTGATTGCTGTCCTTAACCTACACAGAGCTAACTATTTCATACAGACTTTAAAATTATATTATTTTATGTGTCTTGCCTGTATGTATGTTTGTGTACCACATGTGTACAGTACTCTCAGAAGCCAGAAGACAGTATCAGATCCTCTGGTACTGTATTTTCAGATAGTTGTGAGCCAACTCTGTGTGGGTGTGGGGATTGAACTTGGGTCCTCTGGAAGAGCAGCCAGTGCTTTTAATTGCTGAGCTGTCTCTGCAGCCCCTGCTTCTAGACTATAAAAATATGTTTGTGTCTACCTGTTAGGCATAGAATTTCTAATCTCGGGGTCATACTTTTCAAAGTTTAAAGCCCCATGTTAAAAATGTATTTAAATTTCAAGATGGGCTGGGAAGATAGCTCAATTGGTAAAATGCTTGCTTTACAAGCACAAGGTCCTGAGTTTGGTGCCCAGAACACATCTTTTAAAACAAAACAAACCTACTTGTTGAACTCCAGGACAGTGAGAGACACATCCCCTCAAAAGAGTGGATAGTGACAGTCCACTAGAGACAGTCCTAGACAGTCCTCCGCGATTACATGCATGTAACCACATGTGCACGAGCACCCTCCCCCACATACATGTTTTCACACACTCAATCTAAAGACAGTGATGGCAGGACAGTGTGAGAATGAGGTCCTTCTCTCTGTGTGAATGACTGCATAGGCAGATTCCCAGGAAGAAGGCTCAGAGAGCCTTTATTATTGGTTTAAATAACCATTGTCCTTATTAATTACTGGATTGGTGTTCTCTATCTGAGGTAAACCTGTTTGCTTAATTACTAATTCCAGGACGGAATTACTAATTAATTACTTAATTCCAGGACGGAAACTCCATCATGTTCTTTCTGGTTTTGTTTGAAAGGTCTAAACTTTAATAATTTATTTAGTGTGGGGGGGGGCATGGGATAGTGCAATTGTGTGGAGGTCCCGACAACTCGGGAGAATTACGTATTGTCATCTCCTTCTACTGTGTGAGTTTTGGGGATGCAACTCAGTTATCAGGTTGGACAGCACGAATCTCTGCCGAGACACCTCACCAGCCCTTAGGTCCTCAATTTGAAAACACAGCTCTTTGGTAACAGAAAAGCAGGAAAGCTATATACTAAATGCCCATGTTCATTGTAAAATGCCTTCCGGTTTACAAAATACATCTTGGAACTGACAGAGTATGGAGGTACCTTTTAGCATCCTACATGATGGCCGTTCTTATGCTCCATGAGGAATGAGACATTTCTCTCTGCTCTACAAAGTGTTCCTGGACCAACTTTCTATCTTACTCTCTCTGACATCTGCTCTTGGCTGAATAAATGCTGGTCTGGGAATTGTCTGTAGCCTCAGTACATGATTGAAGGGACGATGAAGTGGTCTCGTGGGCGGAAAGATAGTTGGCCAGTCTGTTCATCTCACTAGACTGTTTGGTTTCCCGCGGGAGAAGGGTTCTCCAGGTTCTTTTTTGTCATTTACGTAATGTGGCACCTTAAAAGATCTCCCTGGGGAATTGCTGTGGGCTTGGCTCCAGGTTCTAGCTCGTTAGGGCACATGACTTCTACTTACCGTGCCTCAGTTTACCCGGTTACTCAGGGAGGGGAGACAGTGACCCCAAAGGGATACAGAGAAAAAGGAGTCATTGTTGGGGATCTTGACTCAGAACATCTCCCAAGGTCTGTCCCTAGGGTGGTGGACTGTCTCTCAAGGCTCTCAAGCCCACACCTCACCACCATAAGTTTTCAGTACTAGCCAAGGTGGAGGACGTAGCTCGCCCTCTACCACAACTTGGAGCGCCGGAGGCAGCGTGTCCTCACACCCGCTGGAAAAGTCAGAATCCAGAGTCGGCCCCTCCCCCATCTCCTCAGCCCCTCCTCCTGCGGCTTCCCCACGCGGCCCCCTCCCCCCCATTACAGCATCGCTCTGGGCGCCAAGACGGATTCCAGCCAGGGACTGCTGCAGTCCGCTCTCCGCGCTTCTGCAGCCTGTGTCCTGGCTCTGCAGCTTCGCGCTGTGCTTCGGACAGTCCCCTTTCCCTTCTCTACCCCACCCCCGCCATGGCACAGCCCCTGGCTCGGGGCCCAGAGGTGGGCGGGCACAGTGGGCACGGGTGGGGCCCCCAGCTAAGACGGCAGGTATAGCGGGGTTCTCCCTGCACACCGGGGATTGCCTCCGCTGGCGGACTGTGGGTGAGGGACGCCTGTCAGAGACTCGGAGGCCGGGCACAGCGCCCGGCCCTGGCAGGGGTGGGGCAGAAGGAACTGGAGAAGGAAAAGGGACTCCTAGAGCCCAGGCCAAGAGCTTAGGTCGGGGTCCAGACCCGGGAAACTAAGGACAGTAGTCTAAGGGGACGTGCCTGCGAGGGGGAGGCTGTGTGTGACATTCAGGGTGTGACTGCCTCGGTGAGGCTGCCGTGTGTCTCCCCTGCTGCCCGCGCTCTGGGCTTGGGTCCCGGTGCCCAGGTCTGCTGTGCGCGGTCGTGACACCGAATGTGCTGGTTCCTGGGTCCTCGGTGCACACCGACCCGGGGGACCTCATTCGCACCCCCGAACTGGGCCTCCCCGGCGCTGTCGCTCAGAGACGCCGGCGCTCCTCCGGGACCGCGGCGGCCGCTCGCCGGCTGCGACCTCGGTCCTCGCGGGGCCGCTGCGGGGGCGGGGAGCGCGGGCCCCCTCCCTGTCGCGGGTTCCTGGCTCGGCCGCCCTGCGCGGGGGCGGGGGCGGGGGCGGAGCGCGCGGGCGGGATCCCCCCGCCTCCCCGTCCTGGTCCCCGGGAAATCCAGCCTCCGTGGCTTGGCCGCCTCCGGCTCCCGCGCCCGCGGCCGCTCAGCACTCGCTCGGGGCTCCGCAGCCGGCGCAGCCCCTCCGCCGGGGGCTCCGCAGTGCCGGGTCCGGGAGCCCGCACTCGCTCCCGCAGCCGCAGCGCCCCCGGCCCGGGCCGCCGGCACCATGTAACCCCGACCGGAGCCCGACCGGGCCAGGTAAGCAACCGGGAGGGGTGGGGACCGGGCCGCGCTCGCCGCGCCCTCTGCAGCGCCCCCCAGGCTCGGCCCCGCTGCAGCCCCGGCGCCGCCCACGCCCGGGGCTCCAGCGGCCTGGGCTCGGGCCCCGAGATGGGGGGGAGGGGCTGGGCCTCTGCAGCCGCCCCCGACCTCACCCAGGGCCTGGAGGCCGGCATGACTGACCCCGGGGACGGGTTGGGGACCACGCGCTCCGCAGACGCGCTGTCCTGGCCGGGGCCGCGGGAAGCGGGCCAGCGCCCGCCCAGCCCTTGCCCGGCTAGAATGGAAGCTTGGATCTGGGAGGGAGTAGCCTGCTGGCTGTGGGGGGAAGTCGTGGTGTTGGGGAGATCCGGAGAGAAGTTTCCTCTGCAGGTGTGTGAGCGTGCGTGTGATGAGGGTGTCGCCGTGTGGGTCTGTGGGTGAGTGAATGTAATGCAGTGAGCGTGCAGGGTGTTAACCGTCCATGAATCTGTCGACATATGTGTGGTTGAGTGTGTGCTGTCACTGTGTGTGGCTGTGTATGTAGGTGTCTGAGTGTGTATGAATGGACGTGCGTGTGCATGTGCGACTATCTCTGAATGGGTCTGGGTATGTGTGCTGTGTGACTGTGGGAATATATCCAAGCAGGGTTCACCCACACCTGGGCTTTGCCCCGCCCCCATTCCTGGTGGGACTTAGCTCTGGAAGATCATACTTTTCCGAGGTCAGACCGCCCCCTCCCTCCAGGGTCTCCTTATCTTGGACCCAGACAAGAGAACTCTGCACCTTCATCTACTTCCTGGGGCACCCTCTGCGAAGCCACTGGTATCTTTCCCGGCATGCTGGGTCCCTGCTGGTGGTGAGCCTAAGGCTGTGTACCTGTGTATGGGGATACTTTTTTTCTTTTTTTGGGCGGGGGTGGGGGGTGAAGAGTGCTAGGAGCTTGTGTCATTTCAGTGATGCTTGGCCAAGGCCCTTTAGAGTCAGACGCTGAGGAGGCCAGGAGGAAGCCCTTACCTTGCAGGTGGCTTTTCTCCCAGAGTTCCAAGTCCCTCATCTCCAAGTTCTGGGTCATTGGTTTAGCTCACGGTTCCAGGTGGGTCTGTATTTAGCTCCTTGAAGTCGGAATAGAAGAATGTACTTGTATCAGTCTAGGACTTTTGAGAAAACGGTCTTCTCATTTCTTCCTGCTTCTCTAACCGCCTTGGAAGCAGGTGGGGATGCCGTCAGGTTAAGCCATATGAAATTGACAGTATTGAACTGGTTTTTGAGTTTGTTTTTTTTTTTTTAACCTGCAAAACAGCCATTCCACACGGTTCAATCTAGTATGATGCCAGTTTGCAAAAGAGGGTGTTGAGGCTTGGGAAGTGCATTGCATCTCTCAAATCACACATTGCCAGACAGTGAGTGGTAGAGAAACATTCTCACCCAGGTCTTCCATTGACCCAAGGAACCCAGCTAGGCCACGGCTGGAGAGTAGTACTTTCTAGTGTGTTTTCTCTGACACTGGATCACTGCCCTCCACTTCTGTCCACTATTCCCTGAGTGTGTGTGTGGGGGGTCTACTTCTGTACCCAGCTGTCAGTGCCTAAAAGAGAGATGAGGGAGAAGAGAGGAGGGAGGGGAGGGAGAGCTTCGTGAGTTGGCAGTGAATCAGGGTCTAAAAAGAGAGCTGGGAGGGCTAGGGTGGCAGGTGTTTCTAAAAGGAACGTGAATACAGGATGAACAGCCTCAAATGCAGCCCCCGCACTCCCCCCACTGCCCCACTGATCTGGCAGGCAGTGCCCACTGCATTTCGTGCCAGGGGGCTCACATCCAAGGAGTGAGCTTGCATGAAGCTATAGAGTGATAGGCAGAGGAAGAAGAACCTTTTACAGTTGACTTGGTCCAACCTCTTAATTACAAACTGGGGAGTCTAAAAGAGAGGAGACCTACTCAAGGTCACACAGTGAACCTGTGGATTCTCAGGCTAGTGTGTCCTCACAGGTAATTTCCTAACCTTCTAACCTTCACGTTCATCCTTAAACTCCCCACCCTCACCTCAGAGCTAAATGTGCAGGCTGGGAGGGGAAATGAAGACTCAATATGTCTAAGGCTGTCAATCTGTCACCCTGGGACTCCTCTCTGAATAGAGGAGGCTACAGGTATTCCCGGGGATGGGGATGCCTGGCAGGCCCACCACAGAGGAAGGCCATGGCCTTGGCTTAGTTCCAGCTGGCTACCAGCAGTTGCTGCTGTAGGCCCAACCTCAGACTTCCTTCTTTCTTGATGCCTGCTTTCAGCAGCTGCCTGGCATGCAGTATCTCTTGCAGCTGATGTCGGTTGGTGCTTTTCTTTGCCCCACAGTTTCTGATGCTCTTTGCTTCTAGCTGGGCTGACAGTGGTTATTTTTGGTTTTGGTTTTTTGGTTTTTGTTTTTGTTTTTTTGTTTTTTTTGTTTTTTTTTTTTTTTTTTTTTTGGTTTTGTTTAAATCTTATTGGGCTTCTGCCGGGTAGAGAAACTTTCATCCTGCCTGATTGAAAAGGCTGTATAGCTGCCTGGACCCTTTCTGGACCAGTCTTCCAGGAGTTTAGAGCAAATGGTAAACATAATTGCCCTCATTTTTACTGGAGAGGAAACTGCAGCTGAATGAGGGGCTTTCTGTTTGGTTTCAGGTGGCTGAAATGAAGGTGTGTGTGTGTGTGTGTGTGTGTGTGTGTGTGTGTTGGGAGAGGGTATAAGCATGAGGCTTTTATTGAGACAAGCTGTAGAGACTTTCCCAGTGTCTTCCCATCCCTATGGTCAAGAAGCCTTCTCAGAGTCTGATTTTACACCCACTTGGGGGAGTCAAAGCTTTGTTTCTCAGCGGGGGGGTTGGAAGAACAGCTGTGTACCCTCCACTCCGCAAGCATCATGTCTCAACTCCCTCTTTATCTACCCCCCCTCCTTCAGTCTGAAGGCTGCTGGCTCAGCGGGCCTCCTGCCGTCTGGGGAGTCTGGGTTTGAGCTGGGGTGAGGCAGTGGCACTATCGTTATGGTAACGAGCTGCCAGCTCATCGTTGCTAATAACTTGTCAGGGGCCCCTGGGCTCAGTGCAGCATCCTTTCCCATTAGCCCTTCTTCCCATGTTACAGACAGAAAAAGTGAGGCTTAGGAAGGAGGGGCCTGGGAAAAAGAGTCTGAGAAGGCTGGATGGCTTCTCCCCTGGGTTCCTTTGCTGGAGAGCCATGGCGAAAGAGGTGAGGTGGCTCGGGAGCTGAGTTATGAATGTGATCACACAGGTTTGATTCCTTGGGTTGTTAGTGTGTGACTAGATTCACGCTTTCCTAAACTTGTGCATGCTAGCTGACATGTTCGTGCGCATATACACAACAGCCCACAGGCAAGCACATTCCAAGCATCCGAGCACACTTGTGTATGAATACTGCCTCTGCCATCTGCACATAAGGCACCCAAGAAATCTGGGTTTGTGGGGGTGTCCAGGTATGTGGGTGGGGATCCGATCTTTTTCTGATGCAGCTTCAAAGTATCTTGTTAACAAAGGGACAGAATGGTCCCAGGGTTCGTCTTCCTTCCAGTCCAGAGCTCAGGATGGGAGTGGGCTGGAGGGTGGTACAGGGAATCCAAGCTTTCAGCTCTCCAAGTCTTCTGCCTCTGTGCCCTTTGAGCTCAGGTAGCCCCTGCCCCCCGCCCCCGCTCTCTATTCTTTCTCATCCTCTCCTCTTCCTGTGTGTAAATATTAAAGAGCTGAGCCTGCAGGGCTGATGTAGACATGGGGAGAGAATGAAATTAAAAAGGATTCCCTCGCCCCCATCCCAACACCCCCGCCCTGCAGTCCCCCGCTCCTGTTTCTTCCCCTCTCTCTTCCCCTCACTCAGTGGTTCCACATGCCTCTCCTCCCCCCAGTCCAGATGGGAGCTGGCTCCTTCAGAAAGGGGGTTCAGGACAGGGTGTGGGGAGCTATCTCTCTCTTCCTCCTCCCAGCACATCTGCCTACAGGGCTGAGAGCCCCCACGTAAGTATCTATTTTATTTTGGGGTGGTGGTTAAGAAGGAGAGTGCTTTTTAGAACCAGCTGTGAGTGGTGTTGAGAGGCTCAAGACTGAAAGGAGGTGGGTGGGGTCCTATCTCTAGGCTTCTTCAGGGAAACTCCGGGTCTGGGTTTCTTTTCTCTTTTGAGACCTCCAGGGAAGGGAGGGATGTGAAGTGTGCCAGGGGACTGGAGCAAAGGTGGGAGTTTTGTGGTTAGCTGGGTTTCATTGGGTAAAGCTTCTTTCTCTCTTGCTGTCTGGGTTTCAGAAACCCCCTGGCAGAATGACTGTGGGAACTGTCCTCAGTGCTGAAGGATACTCGGCCGAGAAGCGCTCCTTTGGAGCTGTCCAGGGTTCTGAAAAGGGTTTGCGCCATTGACGGAAAGTTGCCTGGGCAGTACTGAGAGTTCACTAGAAAAATTCTCCCAAGTGACCCACTTTCCAAGGGCAGAGTCCCTGGATAGAATTATAAATTCTGAGGTCATCCTTATGAATTCAGGTCTCACAGTTGTTAGTGGCATTTGGTAAAACGACTTTCTTTTCCCTATTTGAGTTCGCCTTCCTCTTGCCAAAACCTGTTAGTGTGGGGCTAGGTAGGGGCAATATGCTGTGGCTGTGAGCTTTATTCTTCTGAGGTCATATTAGTATAACAAACTTATGGACCCTGGGTGAGCCCACATGTTTCTTTTTGGGTCCCAGAAATTCAGACTCAAGACATTCAGAGTTTGAGTCTGACAGGGTAGACCATGGTGGATGGAGTTCAGGATAATTGACTGGCCACTTGGTGCCAATCTGCTAACCATAACTTTAGACTTGAGAAGAGGAGCCCTAAAATATTCTGCAAGTCTGCTTGTGCTCTGCCCATCCCCAGCCTTAGCTCAAAGCATCATTTTGGAGCGACTTTTGTTGGGGAGGAAGATTTCTCAGCAAAGGATTCAAGGAGTGGGTGGGGTTGTTCAGTGCCATGGAGAAGAGGAGGAGGAGGCTACTGGAGACAGGGCAGCAGGGAAAAGGAAGACCTGGGGGAGTAGAAAAATATCCAAGTGGAAGGATGAGTTCTGGGTTTCAACACTCGGCTCCTCCAGATAGCTTTTCCCCTACTGACCTGCGGTCGGGGTCATGTGCAATGCCCGGGTTCTTCTGCTTTGCTTTTGTAACCGCGAAGGGAATAAAAGCAAGGAGTTATTTCTCCAGGTCCCTTTCCTTGTCATCCCAGGAGGATGAGAGCCAAATGTCAGGACATGCAGATGAGAGTGCGTGTAGGGGGGAACAACAGGCAGGAGGGGTTGATGGGAGCTCACCTCCCATCCCCAAGAGCACAATCAAATATTCAAATGGGATCCTTCGGAGGGGGGGAAGGGAAGGGAATGGTTTCCAGATTACTCTGGGCAGCCATTGGGTGTGGCAGGAAATTCAAGACATGAGAGGGATTTCCAGAGGTCTCACACTGAACCAGTCTCTCCTTCCCTGACAGGACTCCTGGTTAACAGGGGGCCCTTCACCCATCATGTGTTTGATGTAGCTCAAGATGATTTCCCCTTCTTGAGCTGCTTGAGAGGAGCCGAGTTTTCGTATGCTTGTGGGTGCTGGGAGGTGGTGGGTGTGGGTGTGGGTGCCTGTTTGGGGAGGGGAGGTGTTTGTGCTCCACTCGGCTCCCTTGGTTACATAACAGCTTTGATAAAGCTCTGGAGCTGCTGTTACTGCCTGAAGCAGTCACCCCTCCACCCCCTCATGGAATGCTTGGTGTCCACCCCCTTCTCCCTGGCCCCTTAGAGAGTCCTGCTATTCATGATCCAGTGTTCTAGCAATTGTGTCTCTTCCAGGAGGTGGCCACAGCCTGCCTTTCTGTCCCCGAGTGGCTCCTGTTTAGAAATGCTTGCTTTTATGATTTCCAGCCCGGGTCATCCTCTTTACATTTGTGAGATTCCTGGTCTGTCTGCCCTCTCCCTTGTCAGGGCTCTCAGGCTGCCTTGGGAACCTGGACATCCTGGAGCTACTCTGAAGGGAAGAAGAGGGGGTGTCCCAGGAGGCTTCAGGACACAAAGTAGTTCATTTACTGTTCTTTCTCCGCCTCGATATCAGTTTCAGAGTTTGGGAGTAGAGAAAAATACTCAGGAGTGTTAAGAGAAAAACTATCCTTTCCCTTCTTCTGCAACTAAGGGATGTGGGCTGCCTCTCGGATAGGATGAGTTATACCAACTTTATTGCTATCCTCACCCAAGTTGTCTAAGCAGATACTGTTTTTGCCAGGCACGGGACAAGGGAATTTCAATATGTGCCCAGGAGTTGGGTGTACCTTAGAACTAACAGGAACTACTTTGTGAATGGAGAGGTGGGAGACTTGCAAGTTGCAAAAATAAGTTTGTTACTAAGAAGTATAATGATGAATTTCTGACTTTGTGGACAGGGTAGAGATGGGGGGAAGATGCCTATGCTGTGAGTGGATCTGTGATGATGATGATGATGATGATGATGATGATGGTGATGATGATGATGGTGATGATGTGTGTGTGTGTATACATGTGGGCACATACATACATGAGTGTATGTATGACTTTGTATACATCCATTTATACATGTAACTGTGAAGGCAGCTAAACCAGCAGATGAGTGTGCGATGTGCTCACCCAGGGATATAGATGCATGCACATGTGTACGTGAACATGAATGTGGGTCTGTGTATGTTCTTATGTATAAGTAAATACATATTTACTGAATGATTTAGGAGCACATGAATATATGTGCATAAACTTGATTCATAAAGAGAGGGAGATAGATATTGAGTTTAACTCAACATTGGCTTCGTCCAAAAGTTATTTTCCAACTAGCTTGAACTTGATCTACTCCGATGTCTGTGGCTCTTCTCCAGAAAGCAGGTGTCTCTAAGTCCCATGTCCTGGGAAGCCAGCTAGTGCCCATCACCATTCATAGGAAGGCAGTTGGCAGAGGGAATTCTTGAAGACAGCTGTGAAAGAGATCTGGTCCTGATGTTGTCCAGATGCTGTGCTGTTTAGGGTGTTTTTGGAAAAGTGTGGAGGAGAAACATCATCACTACTGTAGAGGTTTCATGAATTAAGAACACGCTAATAGAAGAAGGGGACAGGGGGTTGGGGATTTAGCTCAGTGGTAGAGCGCTTGCCTAGCAAGCGCAAGGCCCTGGGTTCAGTCCCCAGCTCCGAAAAATAGAAAAGAAAAAAAAAAAGAAGAAGAAGAAGGGGACAGGGGATATTAAAGAGGCTCAGTATGTGTGTGTATGTGTGTGTGCCCACATGGGGCAAATAGCAATGTGTGTATTGCTTATTTATGGTAATATATGCACATATAACATCAGTGTACTTTCTAAGATGCATATGAAAACAAATTTACACACACACATATGCACATGCCCATAAATGTTAACATACACACATATGTGAACAGTGTGTATGAGCTGTCCCAGTATATGGTGACTGTGACCAAATGGCAACTTGTGGCCATAAACCTCTGTATTTTACTTACTCAATCTTTTGTGTTTTGAGACAGAGTCTCTCACTCTGTACTTCAGGATAGCACAGAACTCAATATGTAGCCCATGATGGCCTCAGATTCATGGCAATCCTCCTGTCTCAGCCTCAGTTGGGATTACAGGAATGAGCCACCATGTCTGTCTCATCCAAGGCTGATGCTGGCTTTTCAGAAGTCCCTGTTCCATCTCTCGAGCCTCCCCTCGGGCACCTAGTCGCCCAGGCCATGTCTATTTTATGCTGACACTAATTCCACAGATTCTACTTGATACTCGAGATGCTCTTCAACTTGGAGTGACTTGCAATCTAAGGAGGAAATGTGGGGGCATGTGAGCATAAGGGGCACCATGAACCCCAGGAGAAAGTTAGGTCAGCTCAGGAGTGGGAGGGAGGAGTTTGGCAGGGACCCAAAGAAGGTGGAGGGGGTGGAGCTAAAGCTTAAAAGGAGAGCCAGCTTTTGGCATGGGAGCAAATGAGGGGACAAGTGGGGGGACTGGTATTACAGGGCAAGAAGTGTCCAGCGGGGCTGTGAGATGGCTCAGTGGGTAAAGACATTTAAATGACTCCAAACCTGATGAGTTCAGTCCCCAGAACCTACATGGTGGAAGGAAAGAACCACCTTCCTCAGATGCTCTGCCCTCCAGCATGCACACCGTTCACACCACAAGGGAATAAATATACACATAAACAAATGTATAAAAATATATGAAGGAAATGTCCCGGCCTGTCTCCCATCCTCCACCCTTGCTCCATGGACTCGGGGTTGAAATAGGATAAGGCTATACCATACCCTCCCCCCACTCTCTTCTTCTTCCCTGCCTCTTTCCCACCCCTTTCTGAGACAGGGTCTCAAATCGAGCTGGCCCCAGACTCACCAGACAGCAGAGAATGACCTTACACTTGTGCTTCCCTCTGCCTCTACTTCCCATGTGTTGCAAGTACAGGCCTGCACCACCATGATAGATTTTAAGTAGTGCTGGGGATCGAACCCAGGTCTTTCTGCATACCAGGCAAGCGCATCTTTGGCTATGGTCATGCTTTCTCACCGGGAGCAACATCCAGAGTGCAGAGTGGGTGGGGCCCGAGTATTAAGTGTAAAACCAATGCCCATCGCCTTCCTGGTCCCAAGGGGCTTCCTCTCCATCCCATAAAGAAGCTGGAAAGTTCCACCACGAGGCTTGATCTTTCCTTTCCCCTCAGCCTGAGATGCTCTTTTAGCCATTCACGCCACCCTCCCTCCCTTTCTTCAAATCTTGGCTCCAAAGTCTGTCTTCTGCAGAGGCCTCCCTCCCCAGCAGTCTAACTTAAATAGCCTCTTGTCACTCTACTCCCTCACCCCAGTTTATATATATTTTAAATTTTCGCTCGCTCGCTGCCGCCGCCACTGCCGCCACCACCATTACCTCATATCTCGGTCTCCCATCTCACCAGACCATAAACTTCCCGGGCATGGGAGGTTCGTCTGCCTTGCTCGTTGAGTCCTTGACTGTGTCAGGAAGCGTATCTGGTTCCGAGTAGAGCACTCTCAGTTTATTCGTAACAGATTATAGAGGGATCACACTAGAGGCTGGTAGGATGCCCGGATCAAGGTGTGAGGCAGGGAGACCGGTTTGGGATGCTGTTGTGATAGCCTTGGTGAGAAGTGAGTACGAGGGTGGCCTGATGTAGGATATTAGCCGTGGGGGAAGATGAAAAGAGAGAGTGCACACACATGTGCACGCTCACGTGCATGCACACACGGAGAAGGCAAAGGAGGGAAGTAGAAGTGTGTGTGCACGTGTATGCATATGTGTGTGTGTGTGTGTGTGTGTGTGTTCTGCGTCTGTGTCACGACTAATACCCCCATGAGAACCTGGACACCCTCCAGCTAACCCTGGCTGCCATTCTCCCTTCCTTTAGGATTTTGTCACTACCAACCCACACACGCCCACCTCTGCCAGCCAGGCTGCAGAGGGCTGCTAAGTAGGGTCTCTGTGGCTCCCTGGCATCCGTGACACAAAGCTCCTGCCTTAGGGAACTGACTAGAAAGCAAACGGGACACTGAACAACAGGGAGAGCCTTAGCAAGGCAGAGCCATAGACACAGCCTTGGAGGCGGGGAGCTGGAGAGCAGGCACAGCTCAGACTTCCTGAAATCAGATGTGGTATTCTCTCTGACCAGTCCAGCCCCTCCCCTCGTGGCGTGGGTGCCATAACCAAAGATGCTTGAGAGCTGTTGGTCATGGGCCTTTGATGTGATGTCAGGTCCGGTTTCTATAGGGTGGTCTGGGCTTGGCAGTATGGGAGGAATTTCTCTTTGTGTTTTGACAGATGGTTTCCCCCTCTCTCATGAGAGCCAGGGGCTTTGAGCTTGCATTGTAGAATTGGGAACTAAGGTCAGACCTCGGGCAGGACCAGTGGGCTGCTAGGAAGAAGGGACCAAGACAGTCTGTGATTACTGATGGTGAGAACTAGAAAAAGAAATGGGGGTGGTGGGTCACCCTTCCCCCACCCCCTGCCTGACCTCTGGGGAAAGGGATTACTCAAGGCTAAAGATCTCTTTGAGTGTTCATCCTGCAGACCTCTACACCTAGGACTGGGTTGTTTTGCAACAGAGAGGCTGGTACTAAAACCCATTCTCGGTTGTGGGGTGGAGAGGACCCCTCTGCTGCTCTCCTATCTCTTTGGGGACTGCAGCCTCTCCCTTCCCACCTGGGCTGTGAGCTTGGGGGTTGGGCCGAAACAGCCGCCAGAGCCGCCCACCTGCCCGCGGTGTCATGGCAACGACTCTGCCCACGTGGACGAAGAGGAAAGGGAGGAGAAGAGAGGAGAGGTGTCGGCAATGTGAAGATGGGAGGGGGCTTCTCAGAGTTCCTTATGCTAGGGTCCCCATTCCTCAGCTTGGACCAGCCCTAACTCCTTTCTCCCCAGGGACCCCAAGGGAGGGTGTGGTTGTGTTTCCGTCCAGGCTACAGAGTGTGCTTGTCCTTGAGTGGCCTGAGTAATGATGACCTTGGCCTCTTACACGTGGACCTTGGCTGGGGTTCTGAGGAACATGGGGTTTTTGCACATGCACACTTCTCCATGTCTCCCCATACAAGACGCGGGGTGGTGCCTGGGGCTGAGGGGATGAGAGCCCGACCTACTTCTCCATTTTCTCACTATTTTTCAAAAGGAAAATGACCCACTTTTCAACCAATCGGACTGGGGCCTGTTCCCAGGCTGATTCCCTGAGCCCCCCTGCCCGGGCCTCTGCCCCGTTCCTCAGCCTCTTCGCCACGTGCTGCCCCCACTTCGTGGGGAAGCAGGTGCACCAGTGTGGAGGGGTCCTTCGATGCCATCTGTATGTACTAGGTTTGGGATCCTGCTCTGCCAGGGGGCGGGGTGCGGGGCGGAGAGTAGGGCCAAAGCTGGTCTGAGAGAAATTAGCCTCTTGGGCCGATGTCCTTGACTGCCACAGCCCTTGGCTTTTTTGAGTGTTCTTTCTCCTAGCCCCGACAGTCCCAGGATACACCTCCCATTTCACAGAGTGGCAGAAAGGATTCTGGGGATGGTGGGAAGGCTGTGCCCTCACCCAGTTTGTTTCCGTGGCTGGTGGTAACCTGGCTTCCAAGACTGTTCATTTCCAAGTGAGAAAGGAAAGCTTGCTCACGCTTGCCTGCCTGCCGCAGTTCCTCCAAGAGACCCCCTCAAAAGGCTTCTGCCCGGGCCTTGTTTCTCAGCCCTTCCTCTTCTAGGATATTGGTCTGGGCCTCAGAGCTCCCCCTCCCTCAACTATATTGGCCTGGGCTGGCTTGGGGGGGTGATTAGGGATTTAATTATTTAGTTTCTCTAGCTCAGTAGATTAATTCCATCCATCACAGGCAGGCCGAGCCTTCTCTCCTTCTTTGGGCTGCCTGGCCAACCCCAGAGGAAGGGAGTGTATTGCTCACCTGGGCCTAGTATCGGATCTGGGAACGATGGATAAAGTTCTTGTTGGGGGAGGATTCGATGTATGACACTGAGCGGATGTGGGTGCCTGTGAGACAGGTGCACACACATAGCACTCTCCTAGGGAGATAAGGGTGGACGTATGTGCACCCAGACATCAGTGTCTTTTGGGTGATAATCAGACGTAGAAGAACTCTTGTGGGAACGGCGTTTCTGTATGCCAAGTGCCCAGGACTCTCTAGGAGAGTAAGTGCTGTGTAAGAGGTGTGTGGCTGGGCACTTAACATCGGGATGAACGTGAGGGGAAAAGTGAGTGGGCAGTTTGAGGTAATTGTGTGGCCACGAGTGAGGGAGAAGTGGGAGGGGGGAACTTTCCTGAGGTGAATGCTAAGCCAAACCTATGGGGGGGGGGGTGTCTCTCGGCTGACCTCATCAGAGAGCTTGACTCAGAAAGATGTTTCTGATACATACCCGTTCAGTCTGAACCTGGTTTCCTTGAGGTTCAGAGGATCAGTTTTCTTTACATTCTAAGCTCCAGTTTTCTTATCTGTAAGGTGGGACGGAGGGTGGCGCCCACCATGGGCAGTTGTGGTAACCGTGTGAGAAAATATTTTCTCCTGTACAGTTTAGCACCATGCTTGTTACATGGTTATAGCACTCAAAGAGCTGAACTCCTGTAACCCCAGTACTTGGGATGCTGAGGCACAGAGGGATCATAGATTGATGAGTTTGGGTCTAGCCTGGGCTATACATTGAGTTTCAGGCCACCCTAAGCTATATATACTTAGATGTCTCAAAAACCAAAACAAGGGGCTAGAGAAATGGCCCCATAGTTAAGAGCACTTGCTGCTCTTGCAGAGGACTGGGACTGAATTCCCAGCACCCTCACTGGATGGCTCATACTTGCTTGTAACTC
This sequence comes from Rattus norvegicus, assembly GCF_021556685.1. Lineage (NCBI taxonomy): Eukaryota > Metazoa > Chordata > Mammalia > Rodentia > Muridae > Rattus > Rattus norvegicus. The sequence goes on from NC_141538.1 coordinate 145,511,947, forward strand.
CAGTGCCCTCTAGTGCTCCCTATGAACATTGCACGTATGTGGCGCAAGTGCAGAAGAGCAGTTTTACACACATATACATAAATAAGAGTGAATGAATGGATGGATGAACACTGTTTAAAGTAGCCGGGCATAGTGGTGCATATACGAAAGCCCAGCATTGGAGAAGCACAAGCAGGCGGATTGTTGGGATTTTCTGTATGTGATCACCATGCAGGGGATCAAACCCAAGGCCTCGTAGATGCGAGACAAACATTCCACCACCGTCCTATCTCTCAGCCTAACTTGTGGTTTTTGAGGTCAGCTTTGTCTATGTAAGCCCAGGCTAGCCAGAGATACATAGCGAGACTCTGTGTACCTCCGGATGTCCTGGAACTTGCTCTGTAGACTGAGCCAGCCTCGAACTCAGAGCTCCATTAGCCTGGCTTTTTTTTTTTTTACTCTTTCTTTTAAAATTAAAAATAACAAAATCTGGGCATGGCAGCACACACACCTTTAATCCTAACACTCGAGAGAGGTAGGTGGATCCCTGTGGCCTACATAGAGAATTCTGGGACAGCCAACGGATATAGCTCAGTCGGTAGAGTGCGCACCTGACATGCATGATCCTGTGTTCCATTTCCATCACCACACAGAGCTCACCTGAAATTCCAGTAGGCAGGAGGCAGAAGCAGGAGGATCTCTGTGAATTCGAGACCAGCCAGGTCTGTCCATAGTGAGTTCCGGACTAGCCAGGGCTATGAAGCGAGACTCTGTCACAACGAGCAGACAAACAAATGACTATAACTACCACTAATACTAATGCCATTCTTGGCTACATACCAAGTTCAAGGCCAGCTTGGGCTACAAATCCTAGACTTCCAAGTTAACAGGCAGGCAGCTGAGGATTTTCTGTTCTGTGCTGGACTCTGCTTGGACTCCTCCCTGGGAAGAACACAGACTCTGTCTGCTCTGGAAGTCTGGCCCAGGTGCAGCGCATCAGCTGCTGGTTGCTGCCTCTTGGTGACTCAGTCACTGAAGCTGAACTCATTGAGAATGTACTGTATGCTTTGCTTGGCCATGGAGAAATAGATATCTGATCCCAGCCTCTGAGGAGTTTAACGCCTGCACCCCACATTTATCCTGTCGCGCAGAATAAGGGATACGGGACAGAAGAGGAGGTAGCGTCTGCTCTGTCATGGGCTTCATGGGAAGACAACTCGTAGTTATTACTTCATTCGGGGCTGAGATGTAGCGGAACTGACAGAATCCTTGTCCAGCCTCTACAGAACCCTGAGCTAGAGCCTCAGCACTGCGTCAACTGGGCATGGCGCATGCCTAGGATTTCGGTTCTTGGGAGGTCAGGTATTTATGGTCCTTTCAGCTACAAAGTGAGTTTGAGGCTAGCCTGTGCTACTTATGAGCTTGTCTCAAATGCATCAGAGGTGCATCTGACGGGGAAGTCTGCTCTGTGGCTGGCCGTTACAGTTTATACTGTTTCTTGCCTGCTGGGCTCCTCACCCTTCAGCTTCCCCTTCTGTTCTCAGATCCTCAAAGTCCAGAGGTTCAGAGGAGAACAACTGGGCTTGGGCATCCCTGCAGCTGGGACAGGGTCAGCCGACTTCAGGCAGAGCAGAAGGGTAATGGATTCCAACCAAGGGTCAGCCAACAAGAGCCCCTTCTAAGGGTCCAGCCTTGTACTTCATTCTCCTGTGGCATGGACCCAGAAGGAGAGGAAGGGCCTTTGAGCTAGACATCCCTGTGCCACTTACATAGACGGCTTGGGCAGATGGGTCGGTATGTTAACCCTAAGCTGTAGGTTTCATGTTAGAGACACATGACCAGTTGGCGAGGCTGGAAGTAGAAAAGGCCGTGGACTTGGCTTGGCACAGAATCACATGTCCACTGGACCCCTGCTGGGACTTGGCCTCTGCCTCTTGTTCTCTGGTGGCCCTGGCAGGCTCCAGTCTGGCGTCACTTTGGAGGCCAGAGTGAGTCACACACAAATGAAAGAAGATGCTATGGTGTTCCTGTTAGAACAGACGTGAGGATGGGGATCAATGCACTAAGTCCAATTAGTTGACCAATTAGTTATGGGCGGTCCACAACTCAAGGAGGCAAATAATGTTGTCTCCATTTTACAGATGAGAACATTGAGACCCAGGCAGAGAAAAAAAGCTATTTAGAGTTCAACTGAAGTAGCACAGGCGTGGATAGATAGCATCCTGTCAGCCCTCAGTGTGAGACTGTTGAGCTCTCTCGTCTCCGTCTCTGGAGTGGGAAGAGAGATGGCGTTTATAGCTACAGAAGACTCTGGAGGTTTGTCCCTGGAGGTCTGTGAACCTAAGGGCTCTGATTCCCTCAGATTCCTCCACTTTGGGACACTGGGGCTGCTCTGCTGCCTTCTGCGTTTTTGAGATGTGCGTGGTGTTCGAAAGCATTCCAGGGAAGCGAATTTCTGGACGCAAAAAAAAAAAAAAAATCGAGAGTTTCCACAGCACCCATTTCTAATACACCAGGCATAGCTGCAGGTCTCTGCCCAAGGCTGTCTGAGAAATCCTCTTCAAGAGGCCGTGCATTTAATTCTCATGCATTTAAATGGCTTCCCCTTCATCTACAGCCAGCCTTCCGCACTGTGCTGGACACCTTACAGTGTTACTTTAACCCCTGTAGCATTGTAGACCTGAGAAAGAGACCATTTTGTCTCCTTTTTGAGCACAGGGGGACTTTGTCAGAGAGGAAGACGATTCCTTAAGGCCTATGTCTGGTGGGCTTTAAACCCGAATTGTTTAGCTCGAAACTTAGAAGAGACACTCTCTGTCACTAGCCACCACTAGATAGAGCCTCCTATGAGTTCTGGTCCTGAGGCTCCTCTCAGCAAAGGGGAAGCTCCCAAACTTGGGCTCTTGGAGACCCTTGAGGAGTTGGGGTGGGGTGAGGTGTTGGCAGACATAGCCGAGAGCAGAGGGACTGGAAACAGTTGACCTTGAGGGAGAAGGTTGGTCAGCATGGCCTTTTGGAAGCCCTGGAGAAGGAGGAGGAAGCTCACACGTGTTATGCAAGGCTTCTTGGCTCCGTGGACCCAGCTACAGAAGGAGCTGGGATCGAACAAGTCTGAGTGACGAGACCTTCTCCGGGCTGGTGGTGGGCACTGAGCCTGGCTTCTACGACTCAGTCAGTCTCTCAGAGCCTCCTCGAAGGAAGGCTCGTCTGTCTCTGCAGCACTCGCCGTAAGGGTCATCCCCTTCCTTCTGTCTTCTCCACCATACCCTCCCCGTGCAAAAGAGCACATCTGACTGATAACAGGCACACAGCAAGAGCAGGGCTGTGTTTAGACACAGGATTTTGAACACTGGTCTTTCTGAGCTCTCCAAAGCCTTTGGAGGGAAGGCTGGGGAGGTCTTTTCCTCGGGCTTCTGTGCACAGAGAGTGGGCGAGGGCAGCAGGGAAGCCATTCATTTCTGTCTGCTAGTACCAGGCACTCCGGATCACAGACAGCTGCAGGCTTAGTCACTGCCCCCTTGGAGGTGATGTTTTGCCACTGGAAGACACACCATGAAAACGTAATAGGTGAAGAAAGTAATTTCAAAGATCCCCTAAGTGCTTCGGGGCAGCAGAGCTGGGTGGTGTAGAAAGAACCCCAGGGAGGACAAGGCTGCACCAAGTGAGAGTGAGTGGTCAGGGAAAGCCTGTCAGGACCGAGCCCAGCAAGATGAGACAGAGGAAGCCATAGGAGTATCTGGGGCAGAGTGTTCTGGCAGCGAGAACAAGTGCGAAGCCCCCCTGAGGTGGGACTTTCAAAGAGATTAGAGGTGGCCTGGGTTATTCTCAGGTTTGCATGAGCGTTGTCAGACGGGTTGGGAGAGGCATTTAGACTCAGCCCTGCCGAAATGTCTTGAGTGTTTTGGAAGAGGAAGCCCATTTTCAGCAGCCCTCTTGCCCCGAGCTCCCAGAAAGGCTTGATTAAATAACGTAACTAGGGCAAGGGGATTCCCTGATTCCATTCTGTTCCCCCTTCCCCATTTCCTGTGGCAGGGATGGTAGGGGAGGCATTTTCTTGGAGTCTCGAGGACTAGGGATGGGCCATGGGGCTGGCTTGAGAGAAGTCAGGGACTTGGGGCCCCCACCTAGCAACACAGATGCTGATGGGGATACCAGAGCCAAACTAAGGTCAGATGGGTTAAAGGGGGCTCAGATAAGAGTGGATGTAAGAAGAGGCGAGGGGGCGGGAGGAATCCATGGGCGGAGATAAACCATTGTGGACTTGTGGGCCAGAGGTTCCATGTTATGTATGGTTCAGGGTGCCCCCCTCCCCGCCTTTCCTGTGGGCATCTAACTGCTGTCAGGTCGAGGAGTGGTGGAAGGCTAAACAGGGAGCCAGGTACACTCCTAGCTATATTAGTTCAGTTGACACAGGGAAAGGGGATGGTTAAGCACAACCTGAAGCCAGAACTCCCAACAGCACATGTGGTTCACTCATAGGCATGGAGGAAGCCAGGCTCCCAGCAACAAAGCAAATCCTAGGCCTCACTTGTTAGGGAATCTGTTCTACTTAAACCAGTATGGAGAGGACCTAATACGGGCAAAGAAATAAGGCTGACACCTGTCAAAGAGCCCCAACATCTGTTTACAACTATCTGGACCACCCCGTCTAGTTCTCCCAGCAGCTTCCCAAGGAAGGGAGGAGTCAGTTAACATTTAATCTTTACCTAAGCCATCGCATGTGTAATGAAAACCCGAGGCACTGGTTTTCCTTGAGCACATCTGGATCCCTGGTCCCCAGATACCGACCGTGAAGAACAACTTGTCTTTTGACTAGCAGAGGATCACCAGCCTTAGGTGGTTGTCTCACAGAGAGTAAACGACCTGCTCAAGGTCGCCCTGTAAACGGGTGAAGGAAAATAAAGCTGTACATCATGCTAGCCCCTTGTGCGGACTATTTACTGTGTCAGCTAGAGTGCTAAGGAGTTGATGTGCTAAGCATTAACCACGTCATTAACACCTTCACGGTGGCTCTAATGTCCCCATTTTATAGATGAGAAAATGGTGCAAGCTCAGCGAATCCCTGGTCTGCACCCCCCCCACCCAGACACAGCTAGCAAGCGAGTAGCAAGGGATTTGTACCTAGATCGTGAGGTGGCAATTCCACGCCAGTGAGTGCTTTGATGAGGGGTGGGCGTGGGAGTCACCTCTGTCTTAGGAAAGGCTTGTCACCCGACCCTGGGGCAGGGGACGAGGTAATCTGACTTCGATTGCACCTCCTTTCCTTCTTCCATTTTTCCATTCTTTTTCTGGAAGGTAATTGCTTGGGGCAGTGACAACCTCCTGGCGAATTACACAGCTGGCTTCCCAGTGAGATTTGTAACAACAACTTCACCAGCCTGGCAGCCCCCAGCAAGTTCCGGTTTAAGAAACTAATTGCTGGATTGTGTCGTTGGTGCTAAATTGGGTAATTTCTTGGTGTCGGCATCTGTGCCACCTTCTTCCATCCCCAGATGAGGTCTATCACGGAAGAGCCTGTCACACACCAGGTCCTCCTGGACTCCCCTCCCTTTCCACTTCCCAGGCAGCCACAGGTGATTGTCAAAGTGGCCGCCTTCCAGGCTCAGAGGTTCACCATCTGGGCCTCTCTCTCTGTGACATGGGATGAAGAAGAAAGGTGACTTGATTTGGTAAAATGGAAAAAAAAAACAGGGCTGGGGATGTAGCTCAGAGAGTAGAGGGGTTTGCCTAGCATGCAAATACATCACCCAGTGGTTTGGCCCTCAGCACCACAGGAAACAGACTTCAGGCATGTCTCTAATCCCAGAACTCAGAGATAGAGGCCAGATGGTTACAAATTCAAGGTTAATGCATAGTGAGTTAGAGACTAGCTCAGGCTACCTGAGACCCTGTCTTGGGTTGGCTTGGCTGAAGAAGAGCAGGCAAGGGTGGTGTGTGTTGGGAGAGGATGCTGGGAAAGCAGAAAGGGCCAGGTATGTGGCTCGGTTGGCCAGGTTAAGAAGCTAACTAACCAAGAAACTTCAGGGAGTTTCCGCTGGTCTCTTTATTTGACCTTGGGCTTGGCATGAAGTTATATTCCCCACCTAGAGGAAAGTTAAACGAGGGCTCTCATTAGCTGTGCGGTATGTATGCAGTCTTTCTATTTGTTCGGTGGCATTAATACCTGTTACTTTCAAATGACATTTTACAAGCTCAGCTTCTCAAGGCTAATCGTGCAGGCTGTAGCAAAGCCATCGGGTTGTGGAGCTGGGCAATGTTGGCTTTGCTGTCAGCTCTCAATGTTGTCTTGGCAGCTTCAGATTCCGCTTCTTCAGATGAGAATGTATGGGGGAATGAAGTCACATCCTGGGGTAGTTTTGGGGATCAAATAAAATGCCTGAAGTCGGAGGGCCTTGTTCTTTGCAGGCATACTCAACAAATACCTACAACTCGACAAGCATTGTGCCCAGGGGCTGGGGGAATTCGCTGAAGATGGTCAGAATTCCTGTGTGGAATTCACATCCTATTGGGAGAGAATAGGATAAGACAGTCACAGAATCACACAGCTTTAAAATGGCAACTAGATTAGAGAAGGGTACAGGATGCCTTGAGAGCAAACAGCAGGGAGATCTGACCTAGTCAGCGAGGCCAGAGAAAGCTTCCCCGAAGAAGCATCAACCGAGCTGAGATCTGAAGGGGAAACAGAAGTCAGCACGGCAGAGGTGGGTGGGGAAAGGCTCTCTGGACACAGAGTAGGCCCCATGATGTGAGGGCCCATGGAACTGAAAAAAGGCTGGTTTGGTTGAAGCAGAGAGAACAAGCAAGAGGGGGAGCATGTGGGGAGAGGATGCTGGGAGAGCGGAAAGGGCCAGGTGTGGCTCTGTTGGCCAGGTTAAGATGTTAACTAACCCAAGGTTATTGGGCGAAGAAAGCAGAGAAGCAGTACGGTCACATCTGCATCTCCAAGGGATAATTTGGGTTACCAGAACGGGGGAGACAAGCTATGAGCCTCCTGCATATGTCCCAGCAGAAGGTGATGTTTGAGGTGCAGCTGGATTCGGTAGCACCGCTTTCTGCCGCAAACGCAGAAAATCTGGCCAACCGGGGTTTAAAATAGAGTTTGTTCCTCATCGTATACAGGCCTGGAGAAAGGCAACTGCTTGTGTTGGTTGTGTGACTCGATGGTGTCAGTGCTAACATCTCTGCGACTTTCTAAGTCTCTCTCTCTCAAGCCGGGTACCCCGGATCTGACCATCATTGTTTTATCCCAGGCAAGAAGGCAGGGGGAGGAAGGATGGCACCTGCAAACCCCAACCCTTGTCACAAAGGCAGACTCTCCCCTCCAGGAACCTCACATTTTCATGTATAAATCACTAGCCACCGTGGAATGGCCTGGCTTCATCACAAGGGAGGCTGGGAAGAAGGGAAAGGGGTTTGGGAATCAGTCTCCGATCCTCCGCCGGCAGTGATTGGTGGGCATGGGACTCAGTGGGCACGGCTATTTTTAGGATGCAAGGGGTGATGGATTGGACGATGAGCTCTCTCCTTGATTGGTTCTCCCTCCCATTCACTGTATTTAGCGATGAGGTGGGGGCCTCGGGGGAGGCATGGGATCTGAGGAATAGGAGTTCATAATTAAATCTTCCCTTTAAAGCTCGGTGTAGTGACAAACAAATGCTATCCTAGCGCTCTAGCAGGAGGATCAGAAACTCAAGGTCATTTTTGGCTGTGTAAGGAATTCAGAGCTGGCTTGGGCTACTTGAGAGTAATTTAAAAAAAAAATACAGGAAAGAAATATCCCCTTCCTTCAGTAACCTGTATTTAGTTATATTATTTGCTGTTTGTATGTTGAAGATTTTAGACACCCAAATAAAGGCTTCTGGTGGATTTGCTTGGACAACTGTAACCCCGACTCCCAAGTGGCCGAGGGAGGAGGGCCTGGAACTCAGTCTGTAGACCAGGCTGGCCTCAAACTCAGAGCTCTGTCTCTGCCTCCCAAGATCTGGGATTATAATGGGTGTACCACCACCACCAGGTGGGGTTTTAAACTTTTAATTTTAATTTTATTATTTGCTTAATGTGAATGAATTCACTGGGGGTGTGCACACATGTCACGAGGCACATGTGTGTGTGGGGGGGTCAAAGGTCAACCTTTGGGACTCTCGCCTCTCCTTCCACTTTGTGGGCTTTGGGGAGCCAACTCATATTGTCCACTGAGCCTTCCATCTCATCGGCCTCCATCTTCCAGGGCTATCAAATGGTTTCCTAGGTATTGTGTCGTTCGATGTTCACTAATGTCCCGGATGACATTAGTGTGGACAGATGGATTAAACTTGGAAGATCACACCGTTTGTCTGATACCATAGACCTGGTCTTGGGGCGGTGTTTTATTCCTGGACAGTTCTTCCCTGTAGGGAATGAGTGCTGGCGGTCTACCTGGAGAGGAGTGATTACTGGGGCTTCTGTCTGAGACCTGAGCTAAGGGAACATGGATTGGTGAGAACGAGAATCAAGTTTAAAAAGAACTTGAAGACAAGACACCTATAAACCCAGCCCTTGGAAGGTGGATACAGCAAGGTCATGAGTTCAAGGTCACTCTTGGTTAGAGAAGGGGTCCTAGGCCAGCTTGGGAGTCCTGAACCTTTTGCTCCAAAAGCAAAACCAAGAGGGTGGGAGGGACAGATGCTGCCTAAGAGCACTTGCTAGGAACTGTGTGTTGGCCAGCACCCATGCTGTGGCTCAGAATGATCTCCAGTTCCAGGTGATTTGACACCTTTTTTCTACCTCGGCAGGCATCAGGCACACGTGTCACGCACGTACATGCAGGATGGCAAAACACGGATACATATAACATGCATAAATCTTAAGAAAAAAAAAAAAGAAAAGACCAAAGCAAAACAAAACATCCTAATGGCAACCCAGCAGCTTGGTGGCAGCAGGTGTAGGAAGCTGGTGGCAGGGAGCACCTTCGGACTTGGACGTCCACTGTTGGGAAGTTTAGTGTGAGGTCCAGTTTGATATGTGCCCCTTCTGGGTTAGGAAAAGAACATGTCACAGACAAAGCTCCAGAGTATTCAACGCTTCATCTACGTTGGGGATGATGCTTTGGTCAGTTTCCTCCACAGGAGGTTAAGCTTCTCAGTCAGACTTCCCTGTCTTATCCTGCCAAAAGGACAGTAATGCGAATCGCCGTAGAGCCAGGCTCTTGGTATCAACAATGTCACCACAGTGTCTCTCTAGGCAAGATAACGAACGAATATCTCCTTTGGTCCAGGCCCTGGATCTGGGAGCAGCTTATGTCTGAACCTTTCCTCTATAGACTCTTCCACAATCCTTTCCATTGTGTCACAATCCTCAGGGTCAGGAAGTTCTTCCTCATGTCTGACTGTGTCTCTTTCACTATTATTAATCATGACCCCCAAAGCGAGCTCTTCCCTCTGACATCCCCGTCTCTAATAATGGCATCATTAGTCTTCCAGTCACGGCTACCGAAAACTTGAGAGTCCTCTTCCTCCCTGACTCTCTGTCTTCCAGTATTTGCCAAATCCTCACCAGCTTCTGGAATGCTCCAAGCCTAGCCCTCAGATTTTGGTATTTGCACTTTTTTTTTATCTGCCTTGTAACCGCTGTTTTCTCCCCTGGGAATTTATCCCACACCCAACCTTTGTCTACCCATATCGTGCTTCAAATACTCTCTTCTCCAGGAAGCCTTCCTTGATTCTTCTCTACTGAATCTGCTCTAGCTGTTAATCCAAGCCAGACTAATATTTTGTCACCTCTCCAGCACAGCCATTCCCTCACCCATAGGGAACACTTACTTAGGACCAGCTCAAGTCAGAGATGACTGGAACCTATTTTCTTTCTTTTTCTTCTTTTTTCCCCCACCTTACTGGAGAGTGGTAGTGGCAAATGATTTCAATCCTGTGATCATGCTGTTTCTTGGGGGTACTAGGAGTGTCATAAAAGCCCAATGAGAGGCAAAATCCAGAATAAAGAGTACAGGAAGTCTCCACGGGAAGTTGAGGCTCCTTGTGAGGAAGTGTTAGCCAGGAGGAGAGCTTGGGGGAAGGGGAAAGGAGAACCAGGGAGGAAGGAACAACAGCTTGCTCCCAGGATATAGGGACCTGATAATTCTGTCCCTGTAGTTCTTCTCGTTAGGCTACAGACCCTTCAAGGACAGGACCGCACTCAAATGACCTCCGTACGTTCAATCTGCCTTCCGCTAGGTAGGCACTCAACAAATGTCTGTGGAACTCGGCCATATTTAAGGGCAATGAAAACGCTGTAGCTGAGCCTCATGGACAGATCACACAGACACCTGCAGTTGGAGGTAGTCCAACCTGTGCCCAAATTTGCATACATTTGCATAATGAAGCCAACTTCATTTCCCTGAGGGTCTGAAGCCTCTGCATCGTGGGGGATCCAACCAGTCCTGGTTTGGGGGGGTTGGGAAAGAAAATTGCCAGGGCAGAGACCTGTCCCGAGGACTCCAGGAGGAACGTCCTTCCTTGGCTCACTACCTCTCTCTTTCCTGTCAGGAGCCAGTGGTCCTGCGCCTGCTGAAGTTAGGATTCTGCCTGGTGGTGGGGATCCTGACATCAAGGATGGGACGCCCCGGATGGTGAGTGTTAGGAAATTTGCTATATGGGGGTTATATTTGGGTTCTTGAATCCAAATACTTGATAGGCGGTGACTCACCCATTTACCGGCTTTTTCATCTCCCCATTTTGAGCTCCATTTTCTCACGGTAAGTGTGGATAATGTCTACAAGACAGGATTTTGAGTCAGCTTAGAGACTGATGTGTGCACCATACCTGGTACATCACCAGTGCTAGGGAAATAGTGGATGAGCTGCGGGCAGGATCTCGGAGAAACCAGAGGTAGAACGGGTGAGGGGAAGCCGTGTCGGGAGGAAGGGAGATTGAGTCTTAAGAGGTGCTGCTGTCTGGAGTCTTTGAGACTGTCATCTCCTAGTCAGCAGATGGCCCAGGAGCTGGTCTAGAGTGGGGGAGGGCTCCGTCTGCCAGATCCTCTGTCCCTGTCCCTCCTGCTGTCACCTCCTCCTGCCATAGCTCCTGTCCTGGCAGCTCCTGGAGTCCTGATTGGAGGCAACTCTTGCTGAGAGCTGACCTCTCTTGTCCTGTCGCCTCGGCAAGCCTGGGATGAGGGCCAGGCACACTGGTTCCACAGTGGCTTCTCCACTGGCTTCCAGCTTCTCCAGCCCACTGTTCCTGGGAGGAAAAACTCCTGGGTTCCTTTCACAGTCCAGTGGTCCAATGTTGCCTGCTTTAGCCAGGAAAGCCCGGAGACTTTCCTCCCTCCAAGATGCCTTCTCATGGTCAGGGAGGTTGGCAAAGGATAATTGGCAAGGGGAGAGGGCGGGGACTCCAGTGGTTAGTGTCGGGAAGCCAGCAAAGGTGGGAGGAGCCAACTCTAGTTTTCCTGCCTATGGCATTCCCCAGAGGAGGGGAGCGGAGGAGCCTGCAGTCGGAGGTAAGGAAGTAGACATGGAAGGAAGAGGGGTTCTATGGAGTGGTGTGGAGATGTAGACCTGAAGTTAGTGTTCTCTTCCTGGAACCTGCAGCAGGGGGATGCGGGATAGGGCTGAGGTGGCGGAATGGCTGTGGATCAATTTGCTTCAGCTTAGCTTGTTAAAAGCCAGTTCACCTAATGACTGGTTTCTTTGAATATGTGGTCTGTCTGCTTGGGCTGCCTTTTGTTTTTGATAATCTAAAGATATTTAAAAGCCCATTTGGCTGAGAGCATTTCCTCTTGTGGATGAGTATTTATCAAATTTGCAACCGTGATGAATGATGGGATTATTCTGTGCCCTCGTGTCTTTGTCTATTATGACTGTTTTAAGGACTTTTCAGTCCATGTGTGGAAAGATAGTATAATTAATCACAATAAAATTGGTAGGCAATACCAACAGGGATGCCACGGTGCCTAGCGAAAGATGATTTTAGGTAAAGTGCCTGTTGTTCAGTCCAAATCCCTTTTCTCTTCTATTTTCTCAGGAGGTTCCTGGGGCCTGGCCCCCAACAGTATGAAGAGCCTTTACTGAGGCCATGAGGGGTTACCATGGCGACCGAGGCAGCCATCCCCGCCCAGCCCGCTTTGCTGACCAACAGCATATGGACGTGGGCCCAGCTGCCAGGGCCCCGTACCTGCTGGGCTCCAGGGAGGCCTTCTCCACCGAGCCCCGCTTCTGTGCCCCGAGAGCTGGCCTGGGACACCTTTCTCCAGAAGGGCCCCTGAGCCTGAGTGAGGGTCCATCATCTGTAGGCCCCGAGGGAGGCCCAGGGGGGGTGGGGGCTGGGGGAGGCAGCAGTACCTTCCCCAGGATGTACCCGGGCCAGGGCCCCTTCGACACCTGTGAAGACTGTGTGGGCCACCCACAGGGCAAGGGTGCCACCCGCCTGCCTCCCACACTCCTGGATCAGTTTGAAAAGCAGTTGCCAGTTCAACAAGATGGCTTCCACACACTCCCATACCAGCGAGGTCCGGCAGGGCCTGGTCCTGGACCTGGATCTGGCGCTGCCCCTGAGGCTCGCAGCGAGAGTCCTAGCCGCATCCGGCACCTGGTTCACTCTGTGCAGAAGCTCTTTGCCAAGTCCCACTCTCTGGAGGCACCTGGGAAGCGAGACTATAATGGGCCTAAGGCCGAGGGAAGAAGTAGCTCTGGGGGAGACAGCTACTCTGGTCCAGGCTCAGGAGGCCCCCCCACCTCCCACCACCACCATCACCACCACCACCATCACCACCACCAGTCCCGCCATGGCAAACGGAGCAAGAGCAAGGACCGCAAGGGGGATGGGCGACACCAGACCAAGGCCACAGGCTGGTGGAGCTCTGATGACAATTTGGACAGTGACAGTGGCTTTCTGGGTGGGAGGCCCCCTGGAGAGCCCGGAGGTCCCTTCTGCCTGGATGCTCCAGATGGGTCCTACCGGGACTTGAGCTTCAAGGGGCGTTCGGGCGGGTCAGAAGGCCGCTGCCTTGCCTGCACTGGCATGTCCATGTCCCTGGATGGACAGTCAGTCAAGCGAAGTGCCTGGCATACCATGATGGTCAGCCAGGGCCGGGATGGATACCCAGGGGCCGGGCCAGGCAAGGGGCTCCTGGGTCCAGAGACCAAGGCCAAAGCCAGGACTTATCACTATTTGCAGGTGAGGCTTGGTGGGGTAGGGGACCATGTTTTGAGTCCTCACCAGTCTGGTCAGCTGGGGGAATGATGGATATAATTGGGTGGAGTCCAGCTGTCCCCGTATTGGAGGTCTTGAAGGAAGGAGGCTCTGCCTCATGAAAGCTTGAGCCCCTTTGGGGCCTCTCTTTCCTCATTTGTACATTGGAGGGACCCCTCTAATCTGACCAGTGATGTTGATACCAGGAAGACTTCTTGGCTTGGATGAGATGTGCTGACCACTGTCTTCTGGGGTGGAAGAAGGCGGTGGACAGGACATAATGGCATTGTCTTTGAGCTTGGGGCTTGGGAGTTGGAAAGAAGTCTCTTCTGCCCCAAGCCCTTCCCTAGACCTTTTATATGCAAATCCTGGTGGTCCAGTTCATTGGAATATGAAGGTCAGATTCCAGAACATTCCTCTACTTGGGTTTGTCATCTGGGCTGTGGTGTGGTGGGACAGTCCAGAAAATTATGGAGGACTCTGGAGGAAATGCCTCTTGGGGGATTTTCCAAGGCTGGCAACACACTGGAGTCTGAGTCCTGTTGTCATTCAGGCAGTGTGGTGGAGTGGGTGGGCAAGTGATGGCCGTGACCCTCTCTCATCCTACCCATATAACCTTGTGGTCTTTTTTGCCACAAGGAGCTCTGAGCCCTTTCCTGGGGCTTTCATTCCAGCTTCAACCAGCCCACATTGATTGTGTGAATGTTCCCGGTCTTTTAGGGGGAAAAACGTCAAGTTTTGGAGGTCCACAAGGTTTAGGGTTATCTCCAATGTGGGCATTTCTCTTGGGTTGTTGATCCACATCCATTCATTCAGTGAGCACATCCTTAATACAGCAACCGAGACCCTGGCTGCCGAGGGCTCGTGGTTTTTAGGGAATAGACCAGGAAAGAGATGGTAGGTTATGTGATACAAGAGAGTCCTGGGTCCCTGGAGAACACAGAAGAGGCTCCTCACTCACCTCTGGGCGGTGGCTAGGGGTGGCTCCAGGAGGCTCCTGTGAGGAATGTCTCCTGAGCTGAGTCTCAGTGGAGGAGTTGGAGTGCAGATTGGAGCTGTTCCAGGAATTCCTACAGCGAGTTGGAGAGGTGAGCTCCTCGTGTGAGCCTTTGGGGTGACATTGGCCTTGCCTGTAAGTTGTACACATGTTAGTGCTCTCCTGTGGGGAATCACACGAAAGCCCAGGAGAGCAAACAGCACTGTAGCAAAAACGGGATGAGACTTCTGGGATTTGAGACGGGGTAGGTCAGCTTCAAGTTCCCTCCCTGGGTGGGGAGGGGCTCTAGGCTGAGAACTGAGGAGTGCAGGGAAAAACACACCGTTCCTCCCCTGTAACCAGACCTTGCTACCATATTGCTGCTCCCTGCTGCTTCTCCAGGGCTGTCCTGACCTCCCTGGGGGCTTCCTTTTTAACATGCGCCTCACAGTGTCCTGCAGTGGTTGTGGAGTGGGAGCCCTGCAGTGCGTGCCCTCACCTCGCCTCCTGCCACTCCTCTCTGGAGAGGATTGGTGGTGGGGATGGCTCTCAGGGCCTGGGCTTCCCGAGCATCCTAACATGATGGGGGTTGAGTGGGGGCCTGAGCCCAAGGGTGGGTGAACCGAAGGCTGCAGGGACCTTCCAAGAGAGCCTGATACTCCCCTGTCACATAAGCAGGGGAGGTTGGTTCTATGTGACATGGTAACTTTATTGGGATTTTCCCCTCTGGCTTTTTTCGTTTGTTTGTTTTGTTTTGTTGTTTTTTGAAATAGGGTCTCATGTAGGCCGCGGTGATCTCCATCTCCCTGCGTAGCTCAGGCCGCCTCCATGGGCTTCCATTCTGCCTCCTGGGTATGGCAGGGATACTTCACCATACCCTAGCTTCCTACTCTTTAATGTAGCCTGGTTTCTCCCACTGGACACCGGTGTGTCTGTGAGCCTTTTCCAGATCCCTGCATCCCCCTCAGAACAACATTCATTTCCCTTCGGATGGAGCTCTGGCCCTCGCTGAGCCTGCACCCTTATGAGGGTCTCTTCCTGAACCTTCTAGCCTCACCCTTACCACTCGCCCCACCCCCACCCCCTCCCTAAGCCTGCCTCCTTGGAGCCTCTCCTTGCTCTGCTTAACCTCTTCCGGACTGCATGTGTTTTAAAGGCCCTGCTCCTCCAGCCTTCTCTCCTTACATTTCATTCTTCACCGTGTAGGGGACCATCAGAGACTCCAACCCATGGAGCTGCTCCTTCCCCAACCAGGGCTCCTCAGCCACTGCATCCCTCAGCTGCCCCTGGAGTTAGAGACTACCTTGACTGGCTCTTTTGAAAACACATCCACGGCTGCTTTTCTCCTAAAACATTTCTCCAAACCTTCACCCTCTCCCACTCCCTGCCATCCTTTTCTACTTAAAGTCTCAGAGCATAGACCTCTTCCCTCCATTTCCCTCACCTCTCACCTCAGTCAGATTTCCCTTGAACTTGCCCTGGGCATTGGTTACTGGTGGTCTCTGGGCAGCAGTTCCCCCCAACAAAGCCTTCAGCGCCTGTAATAATAGCTAGCATTTACGGAGCGATTTCTGTGTTGCAGGCTCTCAGAATTGGTTGTTTATCTTACCCACCGACCATTCCGGTGCAGGTATAATTACTTTTACCAATTTACAGCCCAGGAAACTGATTCTTAGAGCTTAATTAGCTTTGCTTGAGTTCACCTAGCTAGCAAGCGACAGGGCCAGGATTTGCCCTGGGTCTCCTAACTGCAGAGCACAAGTTACTGACCTTGGAGAACACTGTGGCATTTGACATAATCGACTCCCTTTTCTTCTTGAAATGTCTCGTTTCTGTGACATGGCATTCTCCTGACTCCCTCCCACCCCTCTGCCCACTCCTTCTCAGGTGACTTCACAGGCCCCCTTTCCCTGCTTTGCAGTCCTTTTTAAAATGTCAGCGGGTCTCTCCTCAGTTCTCTCCCTCTGCCCCCTGGGGTGTCTCCTTTACTCCGGGGCATCTGGTTACCACCCTTGATTTCTCCAGTCTGCCTCCTGCCCATCTTTACCAGTAAACCCCAAGACTGCACGTAACACCTTCTTGGGTGTTCCTGGCCCGACTCAGGGCCAGGGCTCAACTCTGAACCTGTCACCCCTCCCCAGATCTGGACTTCTGTGGCTCAGTGCAGGACAACACCCTGTACCCCCAGGTCCTCAGCCACCGCTCTTCTCAGCCATCTTGGACTCCTCCCGGGCTCCTCTTCCCTCCCCCACTAATCAGGCTCACGGATGCTCAAAGCGCATCACATCTCCTTCTCCTCCTCTTTCCCTTATTCTCATTGTCTTAATTTAGGCCTCATCATCCCTTGCCTGCAGAACAGCCTCAGCCTCCTAATTGGCTTCCCTCCTGCCACTTGAGCTTCTGCCCGGGGCCTGATCTCCTGACCATCTAGCTTTGGTCTAGAAAACACCCTGACACATTCCCTTCAAGTCCCCTGTGCCTACTCAGTCAGTGCGGCTCGCTCCCCCAGCAGGGCAGAGCGCCCCCTACTGCCCTACTGGAGGGTGCTGATACGCTCCCTGCCTGATACCCTCTGTGGTTCCTTGATAGCTGGGAGGGAGTCGGGAGGGCGGGAGGGCGAGCGGGCGAGCGGAGGCCTGTTCAAAGGATGGAGGAGGAAGGGTGAAAGGTCACTGAGGTCAGGCTATCCTGCACGGATGAGGATCATGATTGACAGGCCACTCAGGCCTCTGGTCTTCAATGTCTTGGCATCTTGTCTCTTCTGCTGACCCTCTTTTGAGTAGCTAAAGGTCTCCGGAGGATGATGCAGCAACCCCCACAAGAGAGAGAAAACACCCTGACACATTCCCTTCAAGTCCCCTGTGCCTACTCAGTCAGTGCGGCTCGCTCCCCCAGCAGGGCAGAGCGCCCCCTACTGCCAATGGGAGGAAGAATACCCTCTCCTCTAAGCCGACTAGTAACAGTGTCTGAGGGACAGAGGCCCTTGTCCTTGCAGGTGCCGCAAGATGACTGGGGGGGTTACCCCACGGGTGGCAAGGATGGGGAGATCCCCTGCCGCAGGATGCGGAGCGGCAGCTACATCAAAGCCATGGGGGACGAGGAGAGCGGAGACTCAGATGGTAGCCCCAAGACGTCTCCCAAAGCACTTGCCCGACGCTTTGCCTCCCGCCGTTCCTCCAGCGTGGACACAGCCAGGATCAAGTAAGAATGGTGGGGGAGGGGTGTCAGAGGCGACTTCGGAGTTCCTGCAGGAACTGTATGTAGAGGGTTTTGGATGGGTAGTCCTGCTTAGGATTCAACAGACTATTTTGCTCTGCTCCAAATGGAGTCATAGTCTTTGTCTTAGTGTTTCTTTTGAGTGTGTGTGTGGGGTCTGGGTGGGGTGGAGTCCAGGAGGGACCTCACACTCTGAGTCTCCTGGGTAGTCTCTTTGTGTTTGTGTGGGAGGAACAGAACCTGGTCAGAGGCCCTGATATTATCAGGCCCTCTCTCCACCTGCTAGCGTCCTCCCCTTCTAACTCTGGTATTTGCCTTTTTCAGCTGCTGTGTCCCACCCCGGATCCATCCCCGGAGTTCCATCCCTGGCTACAGCCGTTCCCTTACAACTGGACAGGTAGGGAGTGGCCCTGTATACATGGAGGGAAGGAGAGGAAAAGGGGAGTCAGCTCCATGTGCTCTTTCAAGGCTGCGATGGTCAGTCTCTGTGAGGAGAGAGAGCAAGTCTGGTTATGGGAAAGCCCCGAAACCTGCCTGTGACTTCCAGATCTGCTTTGGGCTGGGGATCTCGGAGAACACACCCAGGAATGCTCAAAGTGGTGAGCATGCGTGAAGGCAGCATCGTTTCTATTGGGTTCTCCATTCTTCTCCAATCCTGGCTGCCCCAGACTCGTAAATGGCAGAGCATAGGCAGAGATGAAGTCTCCTGGGCTATCTAGGCCTGAGTTCTGCAGCCACGACCTCTACTCCCTTGGACCCCACCTTCCCTTTAAACCCCCCCCCCCCCATGTTTCCTACCTAGTCTTTGAAATGACAAGAGTAAACCTGAAATGATGGCTCTGTAATCTTGGCATGTGGGCGGTGGAGGTGGACAAGTTCATGAGTTCAAGGCCAACCTTGGTGTAAGACTCAGCTCTCAAAGAAACAAAACCAAAAGGCAATGTTAGTGTTGACTGTCTCTCAGGGGATTTGTAGGAGTTCAGTGGAAAACATTCAAACAGAAGGCGCTGGTCCAAAACCGATGTTCTATAAAGTGAGTTCCAGTGCTGGGAATGTAGCTCAGTTAGCAAAGGGCCTAGCATTCATTCACAAAGCCCCGGGTTCAATCCTCAGGGATGCATACAACTGGGTATGGAGGCACATGCCTATCTCAGGAGACAGATCAAAAGCTCAAGGTCGTCCTCAGTTAATTAGCAAGTTGGAGGCCAGCCCGGGGCCCAAGAAACCCTATCTCAAAGAAAATAAAGTGACTTCTATACCTAAGCGCAGACCTCCCCTTCCATTAAACAGAGGCAATGGTAGTTTATATTTGAATGTAGGAACAGGGTTGAATAGAGGCTGAACTACTTACCGGCTGAGTGACCTGGGGCAAGCTACATGACTTTTGAGCCCCTTCCTTCCCTATTTAAAAATAGGCATCATAATAGCATTCTTGGCACATAGCCAGTGCTCAATGAAGGTTAGCTATTTTTACTGTTTGCTGGGGGGCGGGGGGTGCCGGGAGAGCAATGCACAGAGCCACGCAGAAGACCGTCCATCGGCTCCCATTGTGAGCCTCGGCAGTCTCTCAGAAACTCTTTGTTCCATTTCCTGAATCAGGGATTCTGATTTGGCACACACAGCTGTCTCTCTGCCTCAAGCCAGCCTCTGTTCCTAGTCCCACCAGTTAATGCCCAATCTTCATGTTCCTTGCCCGTTGGTGACATCTAACATACTTGAGGACCCTTCTTCCTGGGACTTGTCTTCTCTGGTGGCTTTTGGCCGTCCACCCCATCTCTCCCCATGACTGTGGTGACATGGATGTTTCAGGATGTCACCACTGGAGTTTTCCAGGGCTCTGTCCCTTCTCTGTTTTTACGCCCACTCCATGGGTGATCTCATCCAGGCTGTAGCTTTGAATATTACTGAGAACCTGACGACTCCCAGATGTATAACTACAGCCCAGGCATGCACATGGAACTGTATATTGGAGCTCACTTGGCTAGCTGCTGCAGACACTCCCCGCCTCCTCCTCCTCCCCCTCCTCCTCCTCCCCCTCCCCCTCCTCCTCCTCCTCCCCCTCCTCCTCCTCTTCTTCTTCCCCCTCTCCTCTCCCTCCTCCCTCCCTCCCTCCTTCCCTCCCTCCCTCCCCTTTTCCCCTCTCTGTGCTCTGATTAAACCTTACTCTTGTTGAGCACACGCTCCACTCTATCACAGAGCTATACCCACTATCCATGAAGCCAGAGTGCTCTCCCTGCTAGACAACACCCTATCCTTCAGTCCTTCAGCAAATCCCCTTCACAGCATTCCCAGGCTCCATCCACCCTTCAGCAGCTGCACTGCAGGCCCCCATGGGCTTGGTCAGGGCCGTTATGCTGCCTTCTTGTTGGTCTTCTGTGTTTGTCCTGACTCTAACTCATTCTCTGTCAGCAGAGCCAGAATGGTTATTTAAAAATATAACCACATCTGTTTGCCTTTCTGCTCAGAGCCTTGGCCTTTCTCAAAGTAACCAGTCAGGGCTTTGCTGGGGTTTACAGAGCCCCGTGTGAGCCGGCCAGTGTGATTCTGTGTTCATCTCCTAGCTCTGTTCCCTTCCCTTCCTCCACCATACTGTACCTGCCTGCTTCCCAGACATGGACGTTGACATTCTCCAGCCTTAGAACTCGAGCATTTGTTACTGCCTGGGTGTCTCCTTCCAAGATTCTGCTGTGGTCCTCTCTCTCTCTCTCTCTCTCTCTCTCTCTCTCTCTCTCTCTCTCTCTCTCTCTCTCTCTCTCTCTCATCTTTTCCAAGTGTTCTGAAATTTTAATCTAAACCTTCCAAACATTTCCTATTCCTCGCCTTCCTCCTCCTCTCTCTCCTCCTCCCACCTCACATTATCTAACAGTGTATATACTTGGCATATTTCTCCTGGAGGTGTGACTTAGAGTCCTTGCTTTACAGAAGAGGAGAGGTTTAAAGCAGCAAAGACACTGCCCTGTTGTCTCTAATGATGCTTGTCCTCCTGAGTGGATTCCTCTCTTTAGTATTTGCCTTGGACATCTTTTTCCATCTGTGGCTTTAGAGTCTTTTGTCCCGTATGCTTCAGGTATGTCTTTTTAAATAGTTTACATCCACTTGCTAATTGCCCGAGAGTTTTGTACGTTTATATTTATTGTGGTATGCTTGGCTTTATTTCTGTCACCTTACTTCGTGCCTTCTTTTATCCTGCTGGGGTTCGGGAGAGTGCATGCTGGGGTGCATGTGTGGAGGTCAGATGACAACATGGAGGAAGAATTGCTTCCCTTCTTTCACCACGTGGATCCCAGAGATTGAATTTAGGTCATCAGGCTTGGTGGCAATCCCCTCCACCTGCCAAGCCCTCTTGCCTGGCCCTTTCCTGCTTCTTAGATGATACTTTTCTTCCTTCCTTTATGTTGGTCTGTCTGTCTTTCTTCCATTTTTGTTGTGATGGTGTCTCACTGTGTAGCCTAGGCTGGTCTATAACTTGCTATGTATGTAGCCCAGGTTGGTCTATAACGTGTGACCATCCTCCTGCCTCAGCCTCCTGAGGGCTGATGACAGGTTTACGTCAGCACATCCATCAGAGTCGGTGCTTTTCTGCCCCTTTGGATTGATGGAGTTTGCTTTATTCTTTTCTCTGTCAAATCCCACGCTGGTTTGACAGTTACATACCCCATTTTATCCTTTATGGTTTCTCCTGTAATTTTAATGTGCACACTTGACTTAGTCTGCAACCGACAAGGCTTCCTACTCTCGCTCTGAATAATGCACGGTCCTTAGGGTGCTTTAATTTTGATGGCCTCTTTCTTCCCCTTTTAAGCCATAGAAATTTACTTGGGGGTGGGAGAGAGAGGTTCTAGCTCAGTGATGGAATGCTTGCCTAGCATGAACGAGGCCCTGGGTTTTCTCCTCACTGTCCACACAAAAACACTGTTTTCCAGAGACTCTGGGTACTGGAAATGTGGCATTAACATGTCAGCCACAATGCTTTCCTCTGCTGAGGGACTTGTGTTCTGGTGTTTGAACAACAACAACAAAAAAAGACATTTTACTGTCGTTATTGGTATTACGTTTATTTATATATTATTCGTTTACTTGTGTATTTCTGCCTGCATTATTTTGTGCTTCCGCACACATGGGGAGACCAGAGGACAGCTCGAAAGAGTCAGTTCTGAGGCCACCCGTCTTGGCGGTGGCAATCACCTACGTTCTGTGTCTCACAGCGTGAAAGCTCACCGTCCGCCCTTGAGTGCTGGGTCCTCGCATGTCTGCGAATGTGCTGTCCTACTGCGTTATATCCCCAGAATTCTTTTGTTTTTTTATTTTTTAAGTCATATTTCTATATTAGTGCGCGTGTCCTACAGTGTACGTGTGGAGATCAGAGGACAACTTGTGGGGGTCTTGTTCTTTCTCTCATGTGGGTTTCAGAGATCAAACTCAAGTCACCAGGCTTGGTGACAAGCGCCTCCACCTGCCCTTAGAACCCTTCTTGCTTTTTTATTTAAAGAAATCATTTTTTTGTTGTTGCCACTGTTGTTTTGTTTTTGAAACAGGGTTTATCTGTGTAGCCCTGGCTGTCCCAGAACTCGCTCTGTAGGCCAGGCTGGCTGCGGTCTCAGAGATCCACCTACTTCTGCCTTCCAAGGGCTGGGGTTAAGGGCATGTGTCACTGACTTCCGGTCTCATTCAAACTAATCTTGAAATTACTATCCTCCTGTCTCGACCTCTTGAGCAGCTAGATGACAGCCCTGTACCGTCAGACCCGATAAATCACATTCACTTTAATGGAGGTGTCTTAGTTAGGGTTTACTGCTGTGAACAGACACCATGACCAAGGCAACTCTTATAAAGGACAACATTTAATTGGGGCTGGCTTACAGGTTCAGAGGTTCAGTCCATTATCGTCAAGTGGGAGCATGGTAGTATCCAGGCAGGCACGGTGCAGGAGGAGCTGAGAATTCTACTGCGATTTGGTCTAGCTGAGAGTTGATCAGAAGGCAGACAGAAGACAGACTTCCAGACAGCTAGGAGGAGGGTCTCAAAGTCCACCCCCACAGTGACACATTTCCTCCAACAAGGCCACATCTACTCCAACAAGGCCACACCTCCTAATAGTGCCACTCCCTGGGCCAAGCATATTCAAACCACCCCAGGAGGTAGATCTCATAAATTTTTATTTTTTTTCTCCCAGAAAATTCATTTTAATATAAAATGAAATCTTTGCTTTAATCCAAAATCACAACAAAATTAATGTCTCTTACATTTTACTTTAGGCATATGGTCCATTTTGAGGGTGTTTGGGGTGAGGGCACATGACATGTGACATTTGATTTTCGTTTTTTGAGACCAGGCTGGTTTCAAATTCACTGGGTAGCTGAGCGTGGTCTTGAACTTCTGATCCTCTTACTTCTACCTCTCAAGTGCCGGGATGACAGGCCTGTGCCACTATGCTTGGTTTTAGGCCATCCTGTGGATGGAGCCCTGGGTTTTGTGCATTCTAGGAAAGTGCTCTACCCATGAGCGGACCCCAGACCCTTGTACATTTTTACACTATTACTCCTAAGTCATATACACCTCTCTCTCTCTCTCTCTCTCTCTCTCTCTCTCTCTCTCTCTCTCTCTCTCTCTCTCTTCCAGGTCATATCTTTGTCTATGAGTTCCTTCCACCTAAAGTGTATTCTTTAATTTCTCACTGGTGGTTGGTAGCGTGCTGTGACAGATTGATGCCATTTAGCCTGTTGGGGGACATCCAAGTCAGTGTCAGTCCCTCTCACTGTCTGATTTAAGAAGTCCGCTGCACCGTGACTGTCTCTGTGTGCACTTCCCGTTCTTCTCTGGTTGCCGTTGAGAGCTTGCTTAGGCTTTGGCGTCTGCATCTTTCCTGTGGTGTGAGTCCCTAAGTCTGAGGGTTCGGGGCTTTCATGACTTTTTGGAAAGCCCACCCTGCCTCCTTTGTACGTACTGGCTTGGTAGGCCCCCACTCCCTAGCCTCTATTCTCAAGTGACAGTTGAACCTACGGGCCTGCACACGTCGGGGAAATACTCTACCACGGAGCTACATGCCCCAGCCTCCCTCTTTGTCCAGTGTAGTGGTATGTACCTTTAAATCTCAGTCTCCGGGAGGGAGGCGGCTTGTGGTGGGTTTGAGGCCAGCCTATTCTACATATCAAGTTCAAGGCCAACCAGTGCTACTTAGTGAGAACTTGTCTGGACAAAAGTTCTTTTCTTCTTGAGACTGGATGTTTTGAATTTGCCCAGGCTGACTTCGAACTCAGTCTTTAGCCCATGTGGGCTCTGAGTTTATGGTCCTTCTGCCCCAGCTTCCTTATGTTGGGTCATAAGGTTGTGGTACCAGGCCTGCCTGGTTTCTGTGGTGGTGGAGGTTGACCCAGATGGTCTCCAGTAATAAGAACTCCACGAATGAGCTACACTGAAGCCTTTGGCCTCTCCTTTCTCTTCCTCTTCCTCCTCCATTGTCTTTCTGGGTCTCCCATCCCATGCATGTCTGTTTGCTTGCTGTTGTCCCGTGTTTATATTTTCGAGAGTTTATTTTCCCTCTCCACTCTTTAGATTGGACAGTCTGAATTGCTTTGTCTTCAGGTTTGCTGATCACATCTTATATTAAACCTCTCAATAGAATTTTTAATTTCAGTGAGTTTACTTTCCAGTTCTTGAATAGATACTTATATTTCTTTCTTAAATTTTACAAATTCTTTGTGTGTGCGTGTGCGCGCAAGTGCATGTGTGTGTGAGTGTGTGTGTGAGAATGTGAGTGTGTGTGTGTTGGTGCACGCACATACCACAGCACTCAGTCGCAGGTCAGAGGGAAACATAACGGTGTCAGTTCTCTCCTTTTCTCCTTTATGCGGGTTCCAGGGTTGGAATGAAGAGAGCCAGGCTTTCTCGTCAAGCGCCTTCACCCGCTGAGCCATCTCGCTGACTCCACATTTGTTTTTCTTTAAACAAATTAATAATTATAAGGGCCCAGTGAGATGGCTCAGCACTTAAAAGAGCATACTGCTCTTACAGAGGACCCAGGTTTGGTTCTTGGAAACTACATTATGCTCTAACTCCAGCGCTCCTGGGGAGGGGCAGAAGGGAGAGCCAGTGCTCTCTTCCGGCTTCTGAGGGCACCTCAATGCACATATACTCATAATTTTAAAATGAATAATAATAATAATAAAAGGTCTGCAGTTTTGAAAAGCCAATGTAGAATGATGTTGAGTTTAGTGTCAGCTGGGGCTACTCGGTGAGTGAAACTGGCCCGGGCACTGCCGGGAGACACTGTCTAGGCCCCTCCCCCTCCTTTTCATTTGATGATTGTGATTTGTATCCATGAAATCACTGTTACCATGCCTGCCTTTCAGTCTTTAAACATGGCTCCCTTTAGCTCTTTGAATATGGTTGTAATAACCACTCAGTAGCTTGTGTGTGATAAACCCAACATTCGGAGACCATTTATACTTTCTTCTTTATTTGCATGACAAAATATTTTGTTGAGTGCCGAGCAGTTTAGGTAATATAGTGTGACAATTCTGGGCTCTTATTTTTACCTCCTAAAGACTGCTGTTACTTTGTTTATTTGTGTTAATTCCTGGAGGGAACCTGTGAAGTCTGCTTTTCCTGCAACACGGAGTCTCTGATTCTTCACGTTTCTTTCTTTTTTTCTCTCTTCCATTTCCTGCTGCTTTTAAAGCCTCGTTTCCTAGAGAACTGTTCCAGTGTCTACATGGCTTTGTTTTGGCCAAAGATGGGGTAGAAGTTGTCCTCAAAACCCTTGAGGACAATGAGGTTTCCTCTCTTGGTTTATGGTTGGTTTCAAGCCTCCCCGGCTTTCATTCATCACCAAGGTCTCTGGGGCTTCCTGTGCACATGCGTACGGATTCCCTGCTGAGGGATGCTGGGTGATGGTGTACAGGTTTCCAGACCCTTCTCTGTGTCAGTCCCAGAATTCTCTGTAAAGTATCAGGCCAGGACTGGTGAGGTGACCCCGGTGGTAAGCCTGTCGACCAGGGTCTCATCCCCAGAGCCCAATAAAGATGGGAACCCCCCCCCCCAGAATAAAGCCCAAGTGTGCAGACACACAATATACATAAACAACAAACAGAAATCTTAAAAAAAAAATAGGTCTAGTTAGCCGGGCTGCTGCTTGTTGCACAGAGTAACACTGAGGCCAGCCTTCCTGTTCTTGACATGCCTGATGGTGCTCCAACTTCAGGGGGGCCTCCAGCTGCCGCAATAAAGCAGCTCCGTGGATAGCCTGCAGCATTGCGCCTGGAGTGCTGCCACCTGAGAAGCTGGGGCCTTGGGGACTGGGGACAGGATCAGAGTCCTTCTCACCCAAAGCGAAGTAATTTTCCTGTGTGCCTTTGATCAGCCTTCAGAGTGACAAAATGGTTGTTTCTGACATCATGTCCGTCTTTCGAATTGTCTGGGTACAAAGATTGGTTGTTCTCATTTTGTCTGAAGTCCTGAGCAAGTCTGGGGAATTCGCAGCCTGGGCTGTCTCTACACCTTGCCTTCCCCACAGTGCTCCTGGTGTCTCCATCTTGACCCATACTTGTGCAGGGGACCTTCCCTCCCTGTACTGTCACCTTCCCTTGAGGCTCCCCATCTCTTTGCTTCCCTCCACTGCTTCTTGTTAATAAAGGTGTTGACGCTTTATTAAAATTTCTTCTATTATTTCTTGGTTACTATTAACTTATAAATTGTGCTTTAAATTTCACTGAGGGTTTTTTTTTAAATTTTTAGAAATTTTCTGGGGTTCCTTTTCAAATCTTTAATATCCATCCCCAGTCCAAGTTTTTGGTTTTGTTTATATTTTCTAACTTTGTGGGCTTCTTTCTTTCTTTCTTTCTTTCTTTCTTTCTTTCTTTCTTTCTTTCTTTTTTGAGGCAGGGTCTCATGTAACTCAGGCTTGTATAAAACTCAACTGTAGTGGAGGATGTCCTTGAATTCTTGATCCTCCTGCTTCCACCTCTGAGGTGCTGGGACTGCAAGCATTCACCTAGTTTTATCGTTTAAAGTATAAACTCTTAAACATAGTTGATCCTGGGTACAATATAGCCTCAATACTTAGGAGAATGAGGCAGGAGGATTGTTTAAGCCTAGCATTTTGGGGCTATCCTGGGCAAAATAGAGAGACAACATTATTTAGCTAGGCATTGTGGGAATTCAAGGCCAGTGCTGGCTCCATTGTGAGTTCAAAGCCAGCTGGGGCTACAGGAGACCCTGTTTCAATGACAACGAACAAGGAACTCAAAAACAAACAAACAAACAAAAAAACCCACAACAAAATTCAAAACAAAGCCAAACAAATGAATAACAGCAACAAAAGCCCTCACAACCACAAAGTACAGCATGGTTTACACGAGATTTTCTTTTTTGTTGTTGTTGTTGTTCTTTTTTTCGGAGCTGGGGACCGAACCCAGGGTCTTGCGCTTCCTAGGCAAGCGCTCTACCACTGAGCTAAATCCCCAACCCCTACACGAGATTTTCTTATAGCCAAGGTAACGTTAGGTGCAGAATGCCTAGCTTCTGGATGACTGAGCCCAGGAATGATTTAGTTCTGTTTTTATGCCATAGTTTGAATTAGTTACCCATGGCTACGTGATGAATTGTCCAAAGAGCCTTACATTACCTCCTGATTTCTGTGGGCTACCTTAGCCCTGAGCACCTGGGTATGGTGTCCCACAAGGCTGCAGTCAAGGTGGTGGGCAGGCTGCAGTTATATCACAGCCTTGAAGAAGACTTGCTGGCATGCGTACCCTCGGCCCTCCATGGCTTATTGGGCAGTGATAAGAGTTTTACCTCCTTTGTAGTAATGGTAGAGAGAGGTTGCTGGGTGTTTGTGTGTGTGTGTGTGTGTGTGTGTGTGTGTGTGTGTGTGTGATTATCTGTCTGTCTGTGTCTCTGTGTTTGTCTGTCTGTCTCTCTTTGTGTCTGTCTCTGTGTGTTTGTCTGTCTGTCTTTGTGTGTGTGTGTGTCTGTGTGTGTGTGTGTGTGTGTGGGTGGGGGGGCGCACGTGCATGTGCAGAGAGACAGAAACTAAGGTGAAGCCACTCTATCTGCTACATTTTATTCTTTAGAAGGGGACCACTGGATCTAGCCCACATTCCAGAGGAAGCATGTGCCATTAAGGGTATTATTAACCTGTAGACCAGGTTACATTGTCTTGGATGCAGAAGAAGTAGTTATCTCCTGTTCAATGTGGCGTCCTCTAGGTAAGGTCAGAGCAATTTCAATGCTGTGTGATCTCCTGGGATACATTCTGTGGTTGTTTCTGTTGGAACATTCCTGATCTGAGACTGCTTCGCGTTGATTTTTTAATGTGGGCCATGCAAGCCCATGCACACACACAGTCCTGAGACTGTGGGAGGACTGGTTAGTGCATACAGATTCATAGAGGACGGCTTCCCTTCCTCTCCTCGGTATCTCAGCTACGGACTGACTTCCTCGTCATGGGCCCGTGGTTATGACTGATAGTTCTTCTTTTCGTTTTAGTCTACATTATCATTAAGGTTTATGAAGGTTCTCATTTCTGCGTCTCATTTGGAATTCACAGAGGCCCAAAGCCTCACTCCTGCACCAGAGTGGGTGGTAGAACGTAAACCTTTGGTTGCTGAGACCGGTAGCCCCTGCCTCCAGCCTCCCCCCTCCTCCACCGGGCTGTTTGCAGCATTGGCACACACAGTTCATATTCTGATTTCCCAGACTTCTCTTTGCATTGGTCCCCTGGGGACTGATCTGGCTTTTCTTGTGAGCTCAGCTATGCATATAAAACAATGCTGGTTATGTTGAAGCCAATGTCATAGACTGCCTTGGAATCAGAGGCATTTCCAAAGGTTAGCTAAAACGAATACCGTCCTTTGGGTGTCCAGAATATTGCCCGGCCTCCGGCTGGACCCACCAACTCTAGCATGGACAGTTTCCAATTAGATCCAGACAGAGTATTTTCCTCTCTGAGTGAAAACA
Organism: Rattus norvegicus; assembly: GCF_021556685.1. Lineage (NCBI taxonomy): Eukaryota > Metazoa > Chordata > Mammalia > Rodentia > Muridae > Rattus > Rattus norvegicus. The sequence goes on from NC_141538.1 coordinate 145,540,237, forward strand.
GCCTGTGGTTCTGACTCAGGTTGAAGTCAGGCCGAGGATCTTATTTCCCAGGAGGACTCTAACTCTCCTGCAAGTGGGTATTGGGAGGAATAGAGTGGAAGTCCAGGTAGGGAACGGGAATATTCACAGTAAAATGCTATCATTTGATAATCACAAGTAGTATGGGTCAGTTCCTGGAGTTTCATGTGCCCATGGTTTCCTTGGGTCCTGGTTCATTGTCGGGACCAAGTCATCTCTTGGCCAGTTCTATTGGGAGATGACAGCTGCTTTCTCTCTCTCTATTCCCTCTGTCTGCTTTGGATGGAGTTCATTCAGAGCATACCTGTGGGTAGAATTTTAAGGGCTTGGTACCCCCGCAAGAGAGAGGCCTCTCATGCTGAGTGGTCTTGTCAACATGATCCAAGACGCTCTCCCTGCTCATAGGCGTCTCCAATGTTTATTGAACGTCTACTATGTCCCTCATGCTTTATGCACGGGAGAGGGCTGGAGTTTGCAGGGCATTGGGATTTAAGAGATTCCTTTCATCTTGGAGGCCCCAACAACTCAAGCCAAGAACACCCTTGACCAGGGTTAGATCAGCTCCCCAGTGCTCCAGCAGAACTCTTTGGGCTGGATAGTTTCAGCAGAGCCTCTCAAGGCCAGGAAGAACAGTTCGTTGAGCTCCTGCATTTTAGGAGCTACCCTGGCACCATGCTGTTCTTAATGCCCTGGAGAGAACTGAGCCAGGTACTGCAATCCCAGGAGAGCCACGGCTGGGAACTTCCATCCTCCAGGATGGAGGATCTGCAGAGTCTTTGGACGTCTGCATACTGGCAACCAAGTTGCTTTGGGAAAAGCCACAGGAAGTCCAAAAGACACAGACACAGTCCTGTGCCATTCCTTGGGTCTGCACAAGAGCCACCGAATATCTTTAGCAGTTTTGGTTCTAAGTAGCAAAGCAGAGAGGAACAACGGTACCTCAAGGGCAGGTGCCACAAGTTCCTCAGAGACTCTGAGGACCGGCCAACTTTAAAGGCGACCCAAGACATAAGCTGCTGCAATCCAGTTTTCCTGCCCACCAGACGGGCATCCTTGGACATTTTATCTGCTTCCATGAGCCTGACAGATGGGCTGGCGATGCCTGCTGCAGTTGAGCAGTCTAGTGAGATCCCATACAACCAAGGAGGCTGAGTCAGGGAAACACTGAGCTGTGTTCTACTTAGGGACTCTTTCAGGTTTGTCACGACAGACCTCTTTCCAGAGAGAGGGAGGTCACAAAATGCACTTGCTGTTGTAGTGGCCCTGGAATGTTTTTGAGAACCTCAGCCAGGACTTGGTCCAGTGGCATCAGCCCGGGGCTTGCCCTTGGGCTCAGTGGTGACAGTGGTGTAGTCCTCATGAGCACCTGGCCTGTGTTTACCAGGTAGGCCCTGGGATATTCACATGCCATGGCGGGTTCACACTGTGCCGGTCTCTGCTCCGAAGGCCTTGCATATCTATTTCAATCCTCTCGGCAGCCCTAACCTAGCGCCCTTAGCACTCCCATGGGACAGGTGAGCAAACCGAAGCCCCCAGATATTTACACACCCCAGGCCACACTCTAAGAAAATGGTGGCTCTCGAGTCCAAGCGAGTCTACACTATGACTCATGAAGGAAGTTCCATGGTTTGGCTGAGTGGAAGCTTGAGGTCAAGTTCAAATCCATGGAGAGTGACGCTTGGGCTTTGTACCCGTGATGTGCCTGTGACATATTCATGATGGTGGGAACAGGGCAGTGACCAGCAGGTTAAATGAGAGCCTAGTTAGGTGTGTATAGCAGGGAGTGGCTTGGGGCACTTTGGGACACTTTGCACCATTACCTGACATTGTCTACCTGCCCCTTGCCAAAGCTCTTTCTAGCATTGCCTTTTATCAGTTTCTAGCCAAGCATGGTGGTGATGAGCACCTGTGATCCCATCCACTAGGGAGACTGAGGCAGGAGGAGTGCTCTGAGTTCTGCTGCCCACCAGGGTGACAATGAGCTTGGTCTTAGAAAAAAAAATAAACAAAACCAAAATAATGTCATAACAAAAAGCGTTCACTCCTGCAGTCCCACAGTCTGCTCTCCACCAGAAGCTGGCCCAGGAGGGTGGATGTTAGTTCCTGGTTCCCTCTGCCAGGGTCAAGTGAGAGAAATATGAGGCATGGGACTAGGTGGAGGTCTAGAGTCTAGCTAGCGTACAGCATCCCTGAAGGGAGGTGTAGGTTGGTGTTTGTAGGTCTAGGGGTTAGAATGGACCACAGTAGCCCCAAGGGTCGCACAGGGTCGGGGCTACTGTAGACCTAGGTGCTCTCCAAAGCGAAGCTCCTAGTTGATCCTATCCTATCTCAGCATCTCAATAAAGGGCCTCCTGGTTCCCTCCTCAGCTAAGCGAAGAGTTTAACCAGCAGCTGGAGGCCGTGTGCGGGTCCGTGTTTGGGGAGCTTGAGTCCCAGGCCGTGGACGCCCTGGACCTGCCCGGCTGTTTCCGCATGCGGAGCCACAGCTACCTCCGGGCCATCCAGGCCGGCTGCTCTCAAGACGACGACTGCCTACCCCTCCTTGCTGCCCCTGCCTCTGTCTCAGGGAGGCCCGGCTCCTGTGAGTTTGCCCTCTGTTTGTCCCTGACCTCCAGTTACTCCCACAGCTTCTCTCTCTGGGTAGGATTAGGCGGGAGGAATGGTCCTTGGCCACAGGGTCCTGTGTTACCACGTGGGTGTGGCTGTGTGTGGGATGATGGGCGACCCTCTGCATCCCCCGTCTGCAGCCTTCAACTTCAGAAAGGCCCCGCCCCCTATCCCGCCGGGAAGCCAGGCCCCACCCCGCATCTCCATCACCGCCCAGAGCAGCACCGACTCTGCCCACGAGAGCTTCACTGCAGCAGAGGGCCCGGCCCGGCGCTGCAGCTCCGCGGACGGACTGGACGGCCCCACCATGGGCGCACGCACCCTCGAGTTGGCACCGGTGCCACCCCGGGCCAGCCCCAAGCCCCCCACACTCATCATCAAGACCATTCCTGGCCGGGAGGAGCTGCGGAGCCTGGCGCGACAGCGGAAGTGGCGGCCGTCCATTGGGGTGCAGGTATGGTTGGCAGTAATAGCTATCCAGGGCTCTGGCTCTGTGTCGTTGAGAATAGATGGAAGGAAATCACAAGGGACGTCTGCATACACAGACCTTAACAAACCATAAGTAGACCCATCTTGCTCATCGATAGATAAGGCTGCCTGTAAACATCGTCCTTCTCTGGTCTCATTTGTTTGGGACTTGCTTGGTACCAGCCACTTCTGGCCGTTTAGTCCTATGTGGACCATGTGTTTCTTTGGCTAGCGACTGCCACTGACACCTCCACCCTGCCACCAGGTGGAGACAATCTCAGACTCGGACACCGAGAACAGGAGCCGAAGAGAGTTCCACTCCATTGGCGTTCAGGTGGAAGAGGACAAGAGGTAGGTCACAGTGTGCGTGGGTCTCTCTCGGGTGTTGTTGGGGTTTGAGAATGAAAGGAAGCCGGGACTTTGTAAAGTTTGTTGGCCTACTCTTCTTGCACATGCTATTTGCCTAGAAGTGAGAGTACACCTCTGTGTGGTGCGTGCGTGCGTGCGTGCTGTAGGTATCAATGCTGGAGAGTTTCAGGAGTTGTTCTTCTGCAATGATTTTATGAGGCATTTGCAGCAAGAGCTTCTACCCTCTGTGCCATCTCACCAGCCCACCTCGTTTTCTTGACACAAGGGTTGTACTCACCAATTAGGTGAGACAGGCTAGCCACCAAGTCCTAGGAATCCTCCTGCCTCTGCCTTCCCAGTGCTGGGATTACAAGGACACGGCATCATACTTGGCTTTTTTATGTGGGTTCTGGGGATAAAAACCTAGGTCTGGGTGCTCGTGTGAGAAATGCTTTTCCACTGAGCTCTCTCCCCATCCCTTTCTGCTGAGGAGGAGTCAGGGTAGATACGTGTTGTACACCGATGTTGCCACGGTAGCTGTCAAGTCTCCATTGAGGGCTTGAAATCCTGCCAACCCAGCCGATCAGAGAGGCTGCAGGAGAGATGCGGTGGTCAGGGGAAGGAAGAGGGCTGCAGGGGATGGGCGTGGGTGGGTTATAGGTTGGTGCTGAGCAGGCCTCCGGCAATTGTCCTTTAGCAGGAGATAACAGGATTCTGCCAGTCCCTTGTTACATCCCGTGGTGTACAAGAATATGAGCTCAAAAGAAACAAACAAACAGGAAGATTGCCTCTCCTGGGTCCCTGGCAGTTATAACACTCCTCCTCACTTGGCTCGCACAGGCATTTAACCAGTGGGGGGTACCTATTATGTGCCTGAATTGGTGGTGAATCAGAAATACTAGAATTGCCAGCAGCCACTGTTCTGGCATTAGGTGGCCTCCGAAACATTGCCTCCTTAATTTCCAGGTGAAGAATTAACATCGTGAGCTCCAGAGGGAGTCCTGGAAAGTGTCCTCTCTGCTTTGGGGGGAACCTGTAGGGAGACACTTCCTCTAATGACCAGGTGGCAGTGCCACTGTGGCCCTACATGTCCTCTGGGCTGCAATGACACCAGGCTGGCAGGCTGGAGTATTGTGGCTGGGAACCTTCTTGGCACTGGCTCTGAGGGCTTCATGATAATGGGAGACATTAAGGCAGTATCCACGGCAGGCAGGAAACTGGAGCCTGGGTAGCAGTTCTTCATCGCTGTTCCCAGGCACCATTACAAGGCTTTCCGATCCTCCCAGGGTTATCCCAGTTTCTGAGACTCCCCTAAAGCGGCTTCGTTGGGTGCCTGGTCAAGTCTCGAGGTTCTCACTGTTTCTGTCCTCACCTAGGACTTTAGCTCCACGAAGAACTGTGTGCTTCTGAGATGTTGGGGTGGCAAAACCAGCCCTGTTGCCTATTGTATTCCTGCAGCTACTGTCCTCCAAACCCTTAACATGCCATAAAAATGATAGAGCGGTGGTGCCGCGTGGCAAAGTCCATCAGAACATGGAATCCCCCAGAGTGGTAACAGTGACGGATGGAGACAGTTCTGTGGTCCACATTCTTTCCTGACTTCCTTTAAAACCAACCCACAAATCTTCACTGGTTCTCTGGAAGGCCTTTTGACTCCTCATCCAGATAGGTCCATCCTGGAGGGTGGCCCTCCATTCCTCCTATCAAGCCAGAAACCTGCAGTGGTGCAGCAGGCCTTTGATGCGTGCTCAGCCCTTCACTGATGATGTCATTCAGCAGATAATTACTGAGCCTTGGAACGTGACAGCTCCCGGGCTGTGTATTGAATGCCCTGGGGAACTGTCAAAGACATGAATTTTGCCCCATAGAACTTACAGGCTAGAGGGGAGTCAAGACAGTAAATTAACCATGATTAAAACCAGGATTCTATGTAACAGTATAACGCAGGAGCTACAAAAGAAAAGGGGACAAAGTGAGCTTAGAGTAGCAGGTGAGGAGCCCACTGGGCTGATGATGGGGGCGAGCATTTTGGGGAGATGGAATAGCATACGGGGAGGTGGAAAGACTTGGGCATGTGTTGGGATCGGGGGGGAAGGTCAGTGTGGAGGGGGTGGGCAGAGAGTTGGATAATGCCTGGGCCAGGCTGTACAGGGCACAGGCTAAAAGAACTGGGCTCTAATTATAGGTAATGAGTAGCTATTGAAAGGTTAAAGGAATGGCCCGACACACTTTAATTTATGTTTACAAAAGAGCATTAGCTACTGATTTGCTTTCTTCCTTCCTTTCTCTCTTTCTTGAAGATAAGGTCTCGTCCCTAGCTGGCCTAGAACTCACTTGTGTAGCCGAGGCTAACCCTGAGCCTCCGATCCCCCTGCCTTCAGTTCCCAAATGCTGGAATTGTTGAGCATCCCACCACATCAGGACCAGCATTAAATGGAGAATGAGTCTGAGGAAGAAAGAGAAGAAATGAAGTTCACCAGGGTGACTTTCATGATGCAGAAGGATGGTGGTGGGTGGTGGGCGTTGTTTTGAACTCTGGTGGCTATTCCAACAGACCTTCCTCCTGTGGTGTTTAGAACTGGCCAGGAATAGTGTTTGTGAGCTGTTAAGTTCTGGATATTTCTTTTGTATTCAGCAGTCTTGCTGGTCCTTCATCGAGCCTCAGGTTACCTGATAATTGTGATTGATTCTTCTATACAGTTAATTTGTTGTTTTCAAATCAGGATATTTCTTTCAAATCCATATTTTTAAGTTTTAAGTTTCTTTACTGGGTGTGATGATGAATGTCTTTAACCCAAGCATTTGAGAAGCAGAGGTAATAAGCAGATTCCACCTTCGTTAGTTGGAGGCCAGCCTAACATACATAGTAAATTCCAGATCAGGTAGGGATACAAAGTAAAACATTGCTTAAGTGTTTTTTCTTATGACAATGTGTCAGGTGGGACTTCAGCTCCCTGTTGAGTGGTGGCGGGCTCATCCCATTCCTAATTTATTTGTGCATGAGTATGTGGCAGTCATAGGATAACTTGCATGATCTGGTTCTCTCCTTCCATGATGTAGGTCCCAAAGATCAAACGTCAGACTTAACAAATGAGCCTTTACCTGCTGAGCCATCTCACTGGGCCCAAGATGCACTTACATTTTATTTAATATGTATGGGTGCTTTGATTGTACCACACCATGTGTACCCAAGATCCCTAGACGCCAGAAGGTGTCCGATCCCTAGAACTGTAGTTACAAATGGTTGTAAGCTGCCATCTGGGAGCTGAGAATCAAACCTGGGTCCTCTGGAAGAACAGCCAGTGCTCGTAACCACTGAACCATCTCTCCAGCCCCCAAGATAGACTTCTAAATTTGTTACAAGTGTCAGTGGGTACCATTTTTGTTGTATTTAGGAATTCTCTCCTAGTCCTACTCTTCTTCTATGTGCAATGTGATGTAAGAGATGAACAAATTTTCCATGTTGCTCTGGTCTTTCAAACGTGGGATAATCTCAGCTTGATCCTACCGTGTGCTTAGATGAAATCTGGCCTTATGGGGTGTCAGTAGTGTCATAAACAAGTGTATTTCTTGCTTTAAAAAAGCTAGTCTTGACATAGGTGACGTAGTGTCAGGACTCCTAGGCTCCCTCTTACTTCCTGATCTTCCACTTTCTTGAATGACTTCAGAGCCCAAAAAAAGTGTAGTTCAAAAATTATATTTACTGAGTCTGTATCTTAGCAGTTGGGAAGAAGGTGGAAAGAGGAGGATACTGTTCTCTTTTATAAAAGAAATTACAGCACCTTCACTTAGATCATATTTACTGTAACCATATCACATGGGAGAATCTAGCTGCAAGAGAAGCTGTGAAGTATAGTCTAACCCATGAAGCACACGGCTAACAATCAGGGCTTTTTCTGTCTAAAGACAAAACCAAAAACGGATATATGGAGCCCTCAGTCTTGGCTATATTTTTTTTATATATAATTAGATCTTTGACTATTTACTCCTTGAAGATTTCTACATACATGTTCATAAGTACTATTGGCCCATAATTTTTTTTTTTTGAGCTGGGGACCAAACCCAGGGCCTTGTGCTTGCTAGGCACGTACTCTACCACTAAGCTAAATCCCCAACCCCTGGCCCATAATTTTTAAAAATACTATCTCATGTAGTGCAGGTTGGCCTTGAACTCTGGTCCTGCTTCTGTCTCTCAAGTGCTAGGATCACAGGTGTGTGCCAACATGCTTGCACCATACTTTTGTTTCAGTTGTTATTCAGTTTAGAAATCAAGCTCACGCTAGACTTCTAACATGAGTTTGATAGATTTCTCCGTGTGTTCTTAGAAACAGTTTTATAAGCAGGGTGATCTTTTCCCTAAGGGTTACCAAAAGTTGCCATAAAACTTTCTAGTCTAGTGTCTTTTGGGGATCGAAGAAAAATTTAAATTATCTTTACTTATTTAGTGGTTATTAATCTAGTCTGGTTTTATTTTTTTCTTCTTCTTCAGTCAGTATTTTTAAACCACTGTATAAAAATGGACAGTTTACAAAACTTTGGCACAAAATATCTTTTCTCATGCTGTTATGATGCTATAAATATTCGTTCTTTCTCTATGTTGTTTTTATTTATTTTTTGCATTCCTAATACCATGCTGTCTTACTGTTTCTATTGCTGTGAAGAAACACCATGATCAAGACAACTTATAAAGGAAGGCATTTAAATGTGGGCTTGCTTATAGTTTCAGAGGGTTAGTCTATGAGCATCATGGCAGTGAGCATGGCAGCGGGAAGGTAGGCCAGCCTGAATGGTGCTTGAGCAGTAGCTGAGAGCTTTATTTCTTGATTGGAAGGCAGCAGGAAGAGAGACAGTCAGACTCTGCCTAGTGTGGACTTTGGAAGCTCAAATCCCACCCCTGGTGACACACCTCCTTCAACAAGGCCACACCTCCTAATCCTTCTAAAACAGTTCCACTGACTGGGGACCAAGTACTCAAACATATGACCCTATTGGGGGTGGGGATTCTCATCTAAACCACCACACGTATTTATGCATGACCTCTCTTTCTTGATCAGCTTTGTAATTTTTTTTTTAGCTTTTTATTTTTTAACACTTAAACATGTTTTTAAGTATTCTTATTAGTTTTTGAACCTTGTCTTTTAGTATTGATGAGAAGTATCTCCTACTTCTTAATATGTGCTGAGAGGGAGGAAGGGAGACTCATGTAATTTCAGCTGCCAAGGATGACTTTGATCCCTCTGACCCCACCTCCCAAGTGTTGGGATTTCAGGCACATGTCACTATGCATGGCTTTTAATGTATGCTTTCACTGCTCTAAAATCCATCTAAACATATACTGTTATTGTTGGATCGTCTAAGTGCTTAAATTTAGTATCTTTTATTGCTCAGTTTTATATAGTTTATAACTTTCATCATTACTTTCCCTCCCTCCCTCCCTCTCTCCCTCTCTCTCTCCCTCGCTTTCTTGCTTTCTTTCCTTCTTCCCTCCCTCCTCCTCCTCTCCTTCCTCGTCCTCATTCTTAGTTATTGTTGTTTATTTTAATTTCTTTGAAACAGGGTTTCTCTGTGTAGCTCTGACTGTCCTAGTACTCACTCTGTAGACCAGGCTGACTTCGGAACTCAGAGAGATCCACCTGCCTCTGCTGCCTAAATCCCGAGATTAAAGGTGTGCACCACCACCCATAATTTCTATTTTAACTCGTGCATCATGTAGAGTAAGTCTGCTGTCTTTTTATTTTCTGAATGTATTTTTTAGAGGGAGGGAACATATATTCTCATTATTAATTTCTGAGTTTGCTACATGTGTCCATAGTATGTGTTCTGTCTGACTTTCATTCTTTAGATTGTTTCCTTTTAAATATTTAATTTTTAAGTTTTATCTTTTATGTATATGGGTGTACTGCCCACATGTATGTCTGCGCACCACATACCTGCATTGCCTGTGGAGGCCAGAAGAGGCCGTTTGAACCCAGGGGACTGGAGTTACAGATGGATATGACCTGCCTTGTGGGTGCTGGGAATTGAATCTGGGTCCTCTGGATGAGCAGCCAGTACTCTTCAGTGCTGAGACATCTCTCCAGCCCAGTTTTTTAGATTATTGAGACGGTGTTCTTCACGCATACATGCATATAGTAGATGTATCTTTTTGTATACATTAGATATCTTATACATGATTAGAGTTAAAAATTATAACTTCCAGGTGCTTATCTTCCGTTTTCTTGATACGTTTAATTCACAAGTTCAGGCAGAGAAGTGTGTAAAAATTTCTCCCGTACGCTAGGCCATCAGGAGTCAAGGCCAGACAGACCTGTGTGAGTTGGAGGCCAACTTGGTTTACATAGCTGGATCTAGACCATGCAGCTCCTACAGTGTGACCCTGTCTCAAAAACAAGGAAAGAAAAACAGATTCACACAAGTACTCCAAGAATTTGAAGCTAGCCTAGAAAAGATAGTGAGACCCCCTTGTTTTTTTTTTTTTTTGTTTTTTTTTTTTTTGTTTGTTTGTTTTTTTTTTTGTTTTTTTTTTTGCAATCAGCAAGAGGGTTTATTGGAAAACACAGGTACCTGCGGGCACACAGTCTCTTCGGAGGACTTGCGCGCCCAGCAGCTCCAGCATGGGGCTTTTATAGGGATTGGGGAAGCAGAAGCGGGCGTACAGAAGCAGATGCATAGTTACAGGGATTGGTGGATTCAAACGAGGCACATAGACATGTTCACATATGATTGGCTATTTCACATGATGAGGTAATAAGGTATAGCTACACACATTGGCAGGTTTGGGGCGTCCTGGATGTCGGGGGCTGGGGGCTTATCTCTTCCTGCCAGGTGGCCTGTGAGTCAGATCCGGTACTCCTGGTCTGTTCTGCATTCCTTTCCTTATCTTTATGGCTTGCCAGTCTTGCCTAGACAGTGTTTCCTGTGCTCCTTTATCTTTATGGCCTGCTAGTCCTGGCTGTAGGGCTTAGCCCTCGGTCTGTGACCTTTTGGGGTTTATTCTTTTAATTTTGTATCTGTGGCCTTTTGGGGTTTATTCTTTTAATTTTGTATCTCCAAACCTAGAATTCGTATAATTCTCCTTTCATTCCCTTCTCCTTCTACTAAATAATTCTAATCTTAGAATTTTGATATCAAGTCTTGTATTTGGCCTCCCCCGTTGTCCTAACTGACTGGTACTGTTGTCTCAGTCACACAGGGTCCAAAAACTAAAACCAAGAAAATTATTAATAATGGCCCAGCTGTAGCAGAGAGTAGGGTAGTCATCCAGGGAGACTGAGTGAACCAAGACTCAAACCAACCTTGTTAAGCGTCTCTATCTTTTTGTAGGAGTCAAGCCTATTAACTAGTTTCTTTAACATACATGGACCTATAATCAGGAGCAGAAGCAAAACTAAAAAGGGTCCCATAAGGGAAGATATCAGAGTAGTTATCCAAGGAGATCTACTAACCCAGCTCTCGAACCATTCCTGATGTGCTTCTCTGTCTTTCTGTCTTTTATCTAACCTTTCTCTAAATTTATTCATGGAGTCTTTAATCACTCCTGAATGGCAGTTCTGAATTCTCTATAAGCCTTGCATTGCAACAGCAGATGTCCTTGTGCTGCCCTTGCAGCACCTAGATAGCCTTAGCCCTAAGTAATTCTCAACTCCTTTTTTTTGTGTCTTACTAAGTCTTTAGCATCAGGATTCCAATCTGGACACTATCTGAATCTATACACCAAGGTCATGACTGTCTTTCAGAACTTCTAAACTCATACAGGTTGTGATCCCTGAGGCACAGTCCCAAGAAGTGTTAGGAGTACTAACATATGCAATGTTACATCATTTGCAATAGAAATCAAGCCTATTTCCACACCTATCCCGATGGAACAAGGGCAAACATGAAATTCTTGTTTCTAAAGCACACTCCTCAAGTGAGCATTATAGCAACCTCCCAGTCAGTTTCTGATGTATCCACTTATCTGATGTGTAAGTCTAGGGAGCTTTTTGAAGATCTGAGTGTCCCTCTAGGTCTCAGCTCTCAGCCCCAACAGCTAGTATGTGGCTGGTGAGGGCTGAGAATTGACGGCTGTCAGGGTGGTCAGTAGCACCAGGTACAGTCCTTTCCAGCGATGCTCGAGTGTCTGGGCTCAGTGTAGCTGCTTCCGACCTGGAACTGATGAGATGTCTCAGGGGTCTCTGGGGCATAGGCTGCTGTCAGCTGTGAGCAGATTTCTTTCTGTATCACCTGTAGGTCTTTTAGCCTGGCACACAAATCATTATTACTATGGCACTATGACATGTTGGTTCAGTAACATCATCTAATACAGTCAGGGGGGCTGAGGCCCCATAAAAGATCTCAAAGGGGGTAAGGCTGAATCTGGAAGGGGTATTTCTTGCTCTGAAGAGAGCAAGAAGGAAGGAGTGCCACCCAGTCTGTGCCAGTCTCCATGGTCAATTTGGTCAGGGTCTCTTTTAGAGTTCTATTTATTTACTCTACCTGTCCTGAACTTTGAGGTCTGTAAATACAATGTAATTTCCAATCGACCTCTAAATACTTGGCCACACCCTGGCTTACCTTGGCAACGAAAGTAGGGCCGTTGTCTGACCAGATTACCTTGGGCATTCCAGACCTGGGGAAGATTTCTTCCAGTATCTTCTTGATGATTGCAGAGGCTGTCTCTTGTTTGGTGAGGAAAGCTTCTATCTATTCCTGAAAAAGTATCTACAAGCACTAGGAGATACTTGTGATTATATTTTTTCTGGTTTTATCTCAATGAAGTTCACTTCGACTTTTCACTAAACTCTCTAGGTCTCTTTGCCCTGTTTGCTTGCTAAGCATTCACTTATTGTCATACCTTATACTTTCTACTGCCTCTCTGGCTAAAATCTTAAAGTCTATTACATACACTTAACTACTTGGACAAACTTTTTATCTCCTAAATGAGTCCATTTCTGTATTTGGCAAAGTGAGTCTTTTCTTTGTTCTCTGGGGAGTATAGCTTTCCCCTCAAGTGCGTCATTGTCTTTTTTTTTTTTTTTTTTTTTTTCGTTTAAGCAATTTGGGCCTTTTCTTCTGTTTTACATTCTAAGTGAGGCCATCCCTTAGTCCGATCCTAGTTCTCAGTGGCTGTCTCTTGCAGGCCTTCAACCAGGATAGGCTCCTGCATAGCCATTTCCCGAGCCACTTTATCTGCTTTGTTACTGCCCAATGCCACTGAATCTCTTCCCTCCTGATATCCTGAGCAATGAATAGTACTCACAGTTGTTGGCTTCACCAGGGTATCCAAGAGATGGCAAAGGCATCTGCGGCACTGATGTACTGGGGGGTTGAGGTTCAGCCATCCTAGATGACATTGTGTTGTCCACCATGGCAGCACCCACTTATCTCTGATCTTCATGAAGAGAACTGTTCCCGTCTGTGGACAAGGTAGCCTCGGCTTTCAGCAGGGGTCAATCAGCCAGTCGCAGAGGTCTTTCCTCCACCCATGGGCTTCTGCCAGTGCTTGACACTCGTGTTGCAGTGACTCCAGATCCGGATTGGGCAGCAAGGTGACCAGATTGTCCCCAACCGGTAGAGAATCTAGTCCATGGCAGCTGACCAGTGGTCCCATCTTTTGGGACACTATTCAAAGGCAAGACATCAGCCACTCTATCACAGTTTAAGTCCTGGATTGGGTGATAATTGTTAGTGCCCAGCTGGCAGGAGTGATATGTTCCAAGTAGAACAGCGCTAAGCCATTCATCTCCCAGCATCAGGTACTGGTGCACTGAGACAGGTCTTAAGCTCCGCATACACAGTCTGTAGATATGCATACACATGGCCTCACCCAGCCATTTCAGCCCACGCAAGCCATTTTGGGGAGCAATTTTCTCATGAGCAAGGGATGGGGGCAGTCAGGGATGACTATGAACTAGTGGGTTACCCGGCCCACGCCAAGGTCCACTGTTCTTCGGGCAGTCCATAAGTATTGTTTGTTGCCAGTAGGCCCCTGTACCCAAGGTCTTTGGATACTGGCCCACTGGAGCATAGGAGCACAGAGCATTGGGTCCCTGTATCCATAAAACAACTGGGTAGGCTTCCCTCCTATCTCTGCACATAGCCAGCACTCCAGGACCGAGAGGCTCTCCAGTGTCCCCTCTTGTTCTTTCTGGGGCAGTCCCTGACCCAGTGTCTTTTTTTTCTTTGCATTAGGCACACTGATCTTTAGCCAGGAATTCTCTTCTGTTGCCAGGTACTGTCTTCCTAGGTTCCCTAACTACTGTGGCCAGTATATGTTCCTCTCTTGTCTTTTATCTCTCTTTAGCTCTCTAGCTTCCTCTTCTTTTTGTCTCTTTTCTTCCCTAGCTTTCTGCTCTTTTTACCCTCTTTTCTCTTTCTCTTTGTTTAACGTTACTTTCTCTGTAACTTATACTAACTCTCAGCAACTTAGCTTAACCTTCAAATTTCTGTAACTTTCTCTTCATACCCTTTCCTTATCTTAGCCAGATTGGTGGGGCATTTTCCAGCCCCTAGGAGACCCACCCTTGGAGCCTGGGGGCAGACCTGGAGCACTCCCTACCTTCAGGCGTATTGAAGTCAACAGTCAGGAGCCTTCCATCCATGTCTGGAACATTCTTTCTGGCCTCTAGCAGGATTCTGTCTTTCCTCCCGGTGGGTGGTCGGTGATCTCTGGGCGGAGGGTCTCCAAACCCCGGGCGAGCCCCCATAATGAAAGACCCCCAAAGAGGACCTTTCCCTCAGGAGGAGTCCCAAGCGCCCAATGACCGAGCCGAGTCCACTCGGATGCAATCAGCAAGAGGGTTTATTGGAAAACACAGGTACCTGCGGGCACACAGTCTCTTCGGAGGACTTGCGCCTTGTTTTTGTTTTTTAAAGAAGCAGGTGGAATTCTGTGAGTTTGAGGCCAGCCTAGACTTCATAGCAAGTACCAGGCCATCCAGGATAATACAGGGAGACACTGTCTCAAAATACAATGTACAAATACAGTCGACAATATTTACCCTCAGTTTTTTTTCTAGTAACACACTTAGTCAGTGGTCCCCTGTAGACATAAACAAGAGCCTTGGGATGCTTTATTTCGTGGAGGTTTTCATGGAGGGGGCTGTTCTGAGACAGGGCTAATCTCGAACGCGTGGTGATCCTCCTGGATCAGCCTCCGGTCTGCTGGGATTGTAGGCACACCTACCACACCCTCTTACTTCCCTCTTCTTAGCCTGCGTGTGTGCTTATGTAGCATTTTGATTACACCTCTTCAAAGGGCCGTGCTAATCAGCCGCTCTGTGCTTTGTGGTCTAATTGTGTAGATTTACAAACATGTCTGAGTGACTTGTGTGCTCAGTCTGTTACTGCCCACTCCTTCCTCGGGCGCTCCATTTCTTCCTCTCTGGGGTAACTACTTGAGCGTTCGATCCATTTGGAAATTAATATCTCAGCTTGAAGTTTCTGTGTTTCGCTGATAGAACACACTGGAATCCCACATCCCCATACAAAACAGCTTTCATGTTCTGGTTTCCCAGCATCCTCCTTCCAGGCCGCCTTCCAGAAACATCAGCACCAGATTCTCCTTAGTCTGCATTTATAAACAAAGCTGACCTCTTTGGCTGTTGGCTTTACACAGGAAATCTCCTTCCAACTCCCCGTGGTGCATAGGTTTGGGGTTTCTCCTCTCTCCCTCCCTTCCAGCCTTTAGCATATGTCTGGCTCGGTCCTCCTGTGGCTTACTTGGCTTCGAAATCCACTTACTACTCGGGTTTTAAGTCTGCTTTGTGTTTCTGGAGCCTGAAGCTGTCTCCCATTTTCAAGCCTGGTACCGGAGCAGAAACGCTGTTCCGATTTTTATCTTTTCCAGCTCTTCTAGGTGACAGGGTGTGGGAGGGCGCTTCCTCCATTCTTTCCCCTGTACTGATCAGTCATTTCCACGAGGCTGATAGCAGCCAACCCAGGGAGAGGTGGATCAAACAGAGAAGCAGGTTGAAGGAAAAGGGAAGCCGGCCCGGGCAAGGCAGACTGACAGGGAATGTGGTGAGGTCTTGGTGCTGAGGGTGGGGGAGGGGAGATGATGAAGAACTGACTCTCAGGGACAGGTGCTCACACTGGGAATTTAGAGGGAGTGACAGGTGGGGACAGGGTAAATCTGGCCCATCTCTCTGGGCAGCCTTCTTTGCTTGTCTGCCGAAGGCGTCCTTTCTTACACACTCTCACAGCTCTTGCCATCCTGTCTGTCCCTGTCCTTTAATTCTGACTCACCACACACCACGCCCCAACTCCTACCTAGAGGTGAGCTGTGAAGTCCAGTAGCCTTGCTAGGCAAACTTCCAGGGCTCCCTCTATCCACTGTCATACTAATTTTTAAATCTAATTGGGGGTTTCTACCTCTGCCTTTGATCATTCAGTTCTCCGATAAAAACCACAAAACTTTTATATTTATAATAAGCCCTAATCAGCACTAGGGCTGGGCAGATATCTACCCTCTATGCTATTATGGTTACTTCCCTGCCAATAATCCCAAGATATGACTTGCCATATTCTGTCTGAGCCTCTCTTACTCAGACTGGCTAGCCCTCATGGCCAAGTCTCAAGATCATTTACCTCACGAGTATTCTCTTCTCTCCACCTTCTCTCTTTCCCTTCCCAGCCCTCCTCAGATCCCCAGCCTGGGAACTGAAACCCCACCTACCTCTCTAGGACCCCGCTATAGGCTGATGGCATCTCTATTCAACCAATAGTTTTAAATTAAGGAGCAAGGTCACTTAGCATCATTTGGTGTACTCAAGGCATCTCTCCTCTCTGGCAGCAATTAGCCCTTGGGGGCCAATATTCACCATTACAATACGTAGTAACAGAGCAAACTCCAACAGCTGCCACCCACTTTTCTGTGCTTTGGTCTTAAAAACTGCTGGGCATCGTCAGCGAGAGGGTGCCTGCTATCAAATCTCACAGCCCGAGTCCAGTCCCTGGAACCCACGACGGAAGGAGAGGACCAACTGCCGAAAGCTCTCCCATGATCTCCATTCTGCAACTGGGGCATGCACCCATGCACAGAGCAAACAAACAAATATGAAAATGGTGCCTGTCAGTGTGCCCCGTATTAGCTCCTTGGGTGGGCTTCCAGTGTACTGCCCCTTCTTTCTGAGGCTTGTCTGTGGATACTTTCAGTGCCCGTCATCAGTGAGACTGAAGCCTCCAGTTCCTTCTCTTCTCTCCCTCATCCCCACTTACCTGCTTTCTGGGTCCTCCTTACCCTCGTCAAGTACTGCGTAGGTACCAGGCTACTGAGGTGAACCAATCGAGACTGACCCCACCCCCACCCCCACCTTTTGAAGCTTAGCCTCAGGGTCATCTGAGACTCATAAAAAACAGAATTAGACATTCCTACTGCACATGTTTTCCCAGCCCCAGCCCCCTGGACTACAATTAAAAAAAAAAAAAAGGGACAGTATATGCAGAAAAGCTATTCTGGGGACCCATGGGACCAAAGAAAAGGTGATTTTGTTGTTTTTGGTTTTGATATTTAGGAAGATGGTGTCCTATAGCCCAGGACTCAAAATTCTGTATCCCAGCACTAGGGAGAGCAAAGGCAGGTGGATCTTTTCTACTTTAAGACTGATATAGCATTGTACCTTGCCTCTTCTTCCTCTTCTTCTTCCTCCTCCCCCTCCTCCTCCTCCTCCTCCTCCTCCACCTCTTCTTCCTCTTCTTCCTTACCCTCATCTTCATCCTTCTCCTGGTTCTTCAAGACAGGGTTTTTCTATATAGCCCTGGCTGTCCTGGAACTCACTTTGTAGACCAGGCTGGCCTCGAACTCATAGAGATCTGCCTACATCTATCTGTGCTGGGACTAAAAGTGTGTACCACCATGGCTGCCCAGCTTGGGATCTTTATCTTTTATCTCTCCTACTCTTTCTTGTTCCCTTGTCTTTCTTTTTTAAAATCCCTTCTACACCCCCTGTCTCTCTGCTCTCTGTCTCTGTCTCTCTGCCTCTCTCTCTCTCTCTCTCTCTCTCTCTCTCTCTCTCTCTGTCTCTCTCTGTCTCTCTCTGTCTCTCTGTCACACACACACACACACACACACACACACACACACACACACACACACAAATCTAGATTCTGCATCTGAGAAAACCAGGGCTATTTTGTGAGTCTGACTTATTTGGCTTAACACAATGATGTCCCTCGCCTGTAAATGTCACAATTTCACTCTTCTTCATGGCTGTCCAGAGAGGTTGTTAACTGACCCCGTGGCGTCTAAGTCTGTCTTGCTGGATCCTGGCTTGAAGTCTCGGCTGCTCTCTCAGAGATGAACTGCTTCTCCAGAGATCGGGTGCACTGACACGTCCCTATTCCCCCTCCCCTGCCCACTCCTCTCCCACCCCCGCCATCATGCTGCCAAACACTTCTGGCAAAACCCTTGCTAGTTTGTGGGTACTGCATGTTCTTTGAGTACTATGTCTCTTGGGGTAATCCAATTTCTGCCCAGAGAGCCACAGAAGGGACAACTCCCTGAAGTAGCCATGATAACGATTTCCAGGCTTCAGTTTCACTTGAGTGGAAAACCAGAAGCCAGTTCCTATCTGGTGTTTACATCTGCTGAAGACCACAGCCATGACTATCAAGTCCAAAACCAAATGGGGATGTAAGTTCTGGACCTCGAGCCCTTGAAAATTCATCTTATTTTTTTAGGCTTAGGTTTGGGCATGAATGATAGAAAACCCGTGAAAGACAAGAGACTTAAATATGGCAGAAGTTGCTTTCTTGCTTGCTGAGGTATCCAAAGGGCTGGGTGGTGTTCCACAGGGTCAGAGCCCAGGCTGTTTCTGTCATACTCCTTTCTCCACATGGTGGCTCATGTTCTAAAATGGTTGCTTGAGGTCTAGTCATTGAGTCTACATTATAGTCATCAGGGAGGAAGAAGGGACAACAAAAAAGGTTATAACCTTCCCCTTTTCACGTGTGTGTGTGTGTGTGTGTGTGTGTGTGTGTGTGTGTGTGTACAGCTTGTGGGAGTTGGTTCTCAGAGACGGAACTCCTATGGTTGGGCTTGGTGCAGATTCCTTCACCCACCGAGCCATCCTGCTGCCCTCTACCCTACTTTTTAAGACATTTTCATTATTATGGCCTTGTGCACGCTTAGGCAAAGTTCTCTCCCTCGGAACTGCATGCCCAGCCTCACACTTTGTTTCAAAGAACACTTTCCGGAAGTTGTACACAATAGTTCTGCTTACATCCCATGGGCCAGAACTTTGCGGCACCGTGTAAGCTATAAGGGAGATTGGGGAATGAATTATTATCCCAAGTGGCCACCTGTCCAGCTTAAAATCATGGGATTCTTTTACCGAGGGAGAAAGGGAGAATGGATGTTGGGGATAATTAGTACTCCCCACACCCTAGCAGCCAACCAACCCATCAGCCACGCAGCCAAGAGTGATGTTTGAGGAACTGCTCTATTTAGCGAGAGAGACGGATATGCAAATAACGGACTCTGTGCCACGTGACGGGGAAGAGAAAGGAGATTTTGTTCCGAGTGCTGCGGGAGAACAGATGGAAATGATCAACGGCAATCAGAATAATTAATGACTACAATGCCTGAGCTGGGGCCTGCAGCGCTACACTGGGCTATTGTGTTCGGCCCGCTCCTTTTCTCTGTGGCAGTGAGAGCCACAAACTTCCCTACATCTCCACAATAGCTCGCACAATGGTGGGCCAGGTGCTGGCCCTTCTTCCCATACATTATCTCCCAGCACCCTGGAGCTGGTGCAGTTGTCATTCCCACTTAGGAGATGACAGGCTCCAGCCTCCCAGCTGGCTTCGGAGCCAGGCAGTCTGGCTCTCGAGCACCCAGATTTAACCCCTCCGGTATGATGACAGCCCCCCAAGACCCAAAAGCTCACTCTTCTTCCTCTCCTGACCCCCATAAATCCCCACAGGTGCCCTCCCCACGCACTTCATTGTGATAACCCAGACCATCTTCCAGGACCTGCGTCCAACCTCTGCACTAACTCCTACCTTGCTTGGACCTCTTCCCTCTTCTTAGCCATCAGCCCTGCCTCAGTGGTCAGGCAACTGATTACTGACCTCTTCCTAAGTATAGGGTGGCCTGGGGTGGGGTGCAGTGACCTGAGGTGACTTGTGCATGGACTGGGTCACTGTCCCATCTCAGGAAATCACTTTGCCTGTTAAGGGAAGTTTTTCACATCTGTGAATAGGGATGGTACTGACACCCTGATGCTGGGCCTGATTGTGAGGACACAGAGTGTTTAGTCAAGTTAGGCAAAGTTCTCTCCCACTGAACTACTCATTAACTTAGCACATACTAAGTGCTCAGAAAATGTTATCACATCCCCCACTTGGACTGTTTCTCTTCTCTGATTCATTCAATTTATCTTTACCCACTGTGTTTGTTTCCCATCCCTGCCATGATAGGTGATGATAAAATTATATATATATATACAATTTACATATAATTTAATATATAATATAATTTATATTATATCTATTATGTCTATAATATTTATATCTATATCTATCCTACACTTCTGGGGCTCAGAAATTGTTCCTAAATTTACCTGGGCTAACATCAAAGTGTTAACAAGACAATGTCTCTTCTAGAGGTTCAAGAAAGAAGCCATTTTGTGGCTTCTTCCTGTTTATTCTCCTCTTTATTTTTGTGATATCGGAGATTGAACCCAGAGCTTCACGCATGGGTGCGTGAGTGTGTACCTGCGTGCGTAGCAACTACTCTTCCCCCCAGCTGTATACAAGTCCTTTGTTTATCTCCTTCCTGTGTTTTTCTTTCTCCATCTCCTTCCCGGCCTCCCTCTCTTATTTAAAAGGACCCATGTGAGTAATTTGGACACATCTGGCACGTTTCTCTTCCTTCGTTGCTGTTATAAAGTGTCTATTAAAGCAACTTAAAGAAAGAAGGTTTCTTTGTGATTAGGGGACATGGTCCTTTAAGTTGGGGAAGGCAGACAGCAGGAGCCTGGGGCCTCTGGTCGCATTGCATCCACAGTCAAGAAGCCAAGAGATGACTGCCCAGAATAACAGGGTGCCTAATAGGCTTTCAGTTTGCCTAGGGTGCTTCTATCCCCCTCAGTGAACTGTCTCCAGAAGCACCCTCACGGACACGCCCAGAGGTGCTTCCTGACTGATTCTGAAACCCAGACAGTTGACTAGTAAGACGAGTCATCGAATCTGGATAATCTAAGATAGTCAGCTCACATGGAGCCTGAACCTGGGCAAGTCCACAAAGCTCCCTTTGCCATGGAAGGTAGCATACCTACCGGGGATTAAGAAAGGGGCCTCTTGGAGCCGGAAAGATAGCTCAGTGGTTAAGAACTCTAGCTGCAGGGCTGGAGAGATGGCTCAGCGGTTAAGAGCACCAACTGCTCTTCTAGAGGACCTGAGTTCAGTTCCCAGCAACCACATGGTGGCTCACAACCATCTGTAATGGGATCCGATGCCCTCTTCTGGTGTGTACTTAAAGACATAAAGTAAATAAATAAACCTTAAAAAAAAAAAAAAGAGCACTAGCTGCTCTTCCAGAGAACCCAGGTACAAGTCCCAGCACCTATGTGGAAACTCAAAACAGTCTGCAGCTCCAGGGGTTCCAACATCCCCACACAGACATGTGTGCAGGCAAACACTGATGCACATAAGATAGAAGAAGAAGAAGAAGAAGAAGAAGAAGAAGAAGAAGAAGAAGAAGAAGAAGAAGAAGAAGAAGAAGAAGAAGAAGAAGAAGAAGAAGAAGAAGAAGAAGAAATGGAAAAAGAAAGGAACCTCATTGGGTGCCATTATCTCACCGATTCCCCCAAGTTTCCCCACCTGTTCAGGGTATAACTTTGGAGAGCTTCTCAGACACCATCTTTGATGAGCTTGTTTTATAACTAGTTTCTCCCATCTCCTGACAGCCAATGCAGCCCACACTGGCTCCCACATCCCACCAAACCTGCTCTGGCTGTGGGCAGCAGGAGCAGAGCCTTGACCAACCTTCATTCTCTATCAGGTTTAGTTGGGCCTTCTCGAGGCCTTCTTCCCCTCTGTCTGCCTTTATATACTCCTCCTGACTTAATGGTTTTTTTTAATTGTTTAATCTGTGTGTATGTATGCACACAGATATGCACATGCATGTGCACCACGAAATGTCAGAGGACAACTTGAAGGAGCTGATTCTCTCCTTACACTCGGTGGGACCTGGGGCGTGAACTCAGGTTGCATGGCTTGGCAGCAAGCACTTTCACCTACAGAGCCAACTCAACTTCTCCTGGCTCCGCCCCTTCCCCATCCTCCCTGGTTGCATTCTTGCTATGTCTTCACCTACCTGTGAAACGTCCAGGTTTCCTTGGGGTTTTAGATCCTTGATGCAGTACTCTTTTTAAAATTATGATCTTGCCCCATGCTAATGCCTAGTCACAAGGCTGGCTGACAGGAGTCACTGTCCTGTCCTGTGCACTTAGGACTTTTGGCTGGGAATGATACTTGAGGGCTGTGCTTCAAAAAGCGCAGGAGCTCAGCTCCCTCAGCCTTCCTCAGGGTATATGGGTTGAGATGGTTTCCCAAGGAGGGCGACTTAGACCCATAAAGCCTAGTGCACTTGGTGTTTCTGTCCTAGAGAGTGTGGAATCGGATGAGAGGAACCCTTCCCGGACTTCACAGAGGTCAGATGAAGGCGTCAGACCAGTGGAGCCCAAGAGCTCAGTGTGTTTAATGGGGAATCACTTTACACAGGCAACTTCAAGGAGGAACACTTTACTTTGGGTTGAAGTTTCAAGGAGTGCAGGCTGTCACTGGGGGCAGGCACGATGACATGAGTTTATGGCCTGTTCATCTATTGCCGTTCAGGAAGCAGAGAGCCCAGGCCTGTATCAGAAGTAGAATAGGGGGTTGGGGATTTAGCTCAGTGGTAGAGCGCTTGCCTAGCAAGCGCAAGGCCCTGGGTTCGGTCCCCAGCTCCGGAAAAGAAAAAAGAAGTAGAATAGATAGCCCTCAAGGGCCCCCGCACAGTGACCCATTTCTGCTACTCAGGTTCCAGGTCTCAGAGCTTCCACAACCTCCCAAACACTGTCAACAGCTGGGGACCAACTGTTCAAACATAAGAGCCTGTGGGGTTGTTTGGGACTCAAAGCTTTCAGCAGGAGCTAACTCCTGGTGACACACACCTTTAGTCCCAGCACTGTGGAGGCAGGTGGATCTCTGAGGCCAGCCTGGTCTACAGAGTGAGTTCCAGGACAGCCAGAGCTACACAGAGAAATCCTGTCTCAGAAACTAAAAACAAACAAACAAACAAACAAACAAAAAAAAAACCAACCAAAACCAGGGCCAGAGAGATGGCTCAATGGTTAAGAGCACTGACTCCTCTTCCAGAGGTCCAGAGTTCAATTCCCAGCACCCACATGGTGGCTCACAATCATCTGTAATAGGATCCGATGCCCTCTTCTGGTGTGTCTGAAGACAGTGACAGTGTACTCACATACATAAAATAAATAAATCTTTAAAAAACAAAACCAAACAAACAAACAAACAAAACTTAAAGCAGGGAAAACACATTGGGATGCTACCTCTTCAGAAATGTAGTTGTTGGGAAAACATATCACAAGTCCTGATGTTTGCAAATGCTGGAGCTTGAAAGGAGTTCCAGGGCCAACTAGAGTTCAAAAAGCACAAATATTCACAGTGAACCGAGGTACGTACTGAGAGTGTAGTTAGACATATGTGGCTGTCACCAGAAAGAGAGACTAATTAATCAAAATAGTGGGTGGGGTTGTTCTAAATGCGGGAAGACTGCTGAGGGGCTACAGAACTGATGAGTGACCTTGAGAGCAGACGGGGGACTCACAGACCAAGAGGGGCTTAAGCAGAGAACGGCCGTGGAGCCAGAATGAAAAAGGCCATGTCAGGCAGGGGAACAGCATACTCAAAGAAGTTGGTGGTCAGGATGTAATCTATTTAGGGATCAAAGGAGAACACAGAGAAGAGGCTGAAGATGTGAGTGCATCCAGAGTAAAGGCTTCGAGGTCGAGGCTTGCACAGAGTTTGAGCTTTCCCTTGCTGGCAGTGGGGAGGCATGGTAAGGGTTTTGAGTAGGGGAATGACCTAGAAGAGCTTACCATTAGGAATCATTGCTGGCCTCCAGGTTTTAGCATACACAAGATATTTAGACAGGAAATACATCGGCATCTATTGTGCCATTCCTATGGGATATTAAACCACATTCCCACGGTTTTATATGTGTGAATGTGGCACTTGTTCTGTATATGTATTTATACATTTAAAATCAGACTATGTGTTATTGTTTGAGGCAGGATCTCACTATAAAGTCCTGGCTGGCCTGGAACTCGCAGAGATCTGCCTGCCTCTGCCTCCTGAGTCGTTGGGATTAAAGGTGTGTGCACCACCACTTGGGGCTATTTGACTGTATTTTACATGCAACTTCACACATATTAGATGGCCTGGATAGAAAAACGTCCCTAAGGCACAGTGACAAAGCTAGCATTAGAGCTCAGGTGTGCTCCCTAGTCCAGGGTTCTTCCTCCCCCTTCACTATACTGAATATATGCAGAGATGTCTGATAGGAGGTGGCTGGGCCAGTAGTGAACATGGATGGTGCCCAGGGCGGATACCAAGGTGAAGGGCATGTGGGAAGCAATGAAAATATGGTTTTTTTCCCCTTTCTCTGGGTGGGGGTGGGGACACAGGGCTCGTTGGAGACTGCACATGAGCGCATCTCTCTTTCCCCGAGTCCTGCAGCATCCTTCTGGGTCTGGTTTCTATGGCAACAGGCTCCCAGCAGGCAGCCTGCCAGCTGGAAGGAAGCAGGCAGGCAGGCTTGGAGAGAAGGCCTGGGCCACAGGAGGAAGGTTGAAGTTGTAGGGGTTGGGGTGGGGGAGGTTGGGAGAGTCTCCTGGGAAGCTGGACAAGCCCCTGGAGATGTCCCATAGGACCCTGTTCTCTTTTGACCACGAGGAGGCGGAGGTAGATAAAGACCCATGGGCCTTTCCTTTGAGGTTTTTGAATTCCCAGACTATTTCAACTTCTGTTCATCTTTGCCCTGCGCACCCCCACCTACCTCCTACTTCTTAAAGGATTGTCTGGCCCCAACCTTATGCTTCATGGGGCTCATTGACTTCTTTGCAGAAAAGAGCCCCTACTCTGAACTCAGAGTGGGAAAAATGAACAAGGCCAATTGACTTTCTGTTTTGCATAGGATTTGCATATAATTAACTTAAAGGCAAGAAATGTTCAGGCCCTGTGTCATTCCTGCCAACAGCTTAATTCAACTCCACTGCTTCTGGCAGACTGTCTGGCCAGGCTCTGGGCTGAGCCGTCGGGGTCCCCAGGGGTGAAGTCTTCCGTGCTGCCCACCCCCCTCCATTCCAAGCTGCTCCCAGGCATTCTTCTTCCTTTAGCTGGTGCTGCCGAGAGCGCAGCCCTGGGCCAAACCCTTGGCTCTGCCTCTGAAGCTGGATGACCTGGGACCCCCTTAAGCCCCACTTACTCACATCTCTGTAGGCCTAGGGAGCACCGTACAGCCAGTGTGAACCAGCTTTTCTAGAATACTCTATGGTAAGCTGGGTGTGGTGAGTCAACACCAGTACTCGGGAAGTTGAGGCAGGAGGATTGCTGTGTGAGTGAAGCCTGGGGATCCGTTGTGAGTTCCAGGTCAACCTGGGTACAGAGTAAGACCTTGTTTCAAAACAGCAAAATTCCAAAGAAAAGAAATAGCAAAAAGTTTCGGAATGCCTTGGTCAAGAGCTACCACCCCAGGGCCCCAAAGCTGGCTTCTGTAGGTCCGTGTCTGCTTTGCCTGGAGTGTTTTGGCATCATAGGTACAGGTAGTTAACTATTTTGACTGTCATTGGCTGTTTAGTGTCAGTTATACTAGGTATATTGGGTACCTACCAGCTTCAAGGATTAATTGATTTTGAGTGTATGGATTGGTGGCCACCGGTTTGTAGGTCCCTCATCGCAATAGCCTTCTTTTTTTTTTTTTTTTGGAGTGGAGTTTGGGGTGAGGGGGGTGACCTAAGGTGACCTGAGCAGAAGCAGAAAAGACAGGCATCTCCCTCCACAGGCGGGCGAGGTTCAAGCGCTCCAACAGTGTGACAGCCGGTGTGCAGGCAGACCTGGAACTGGAGGGCCTGGCTGGCCTGGCCACTGTGGCCACAGAAGACAAAGCCCTGCAGTTCGGACGCTCCTTCCAGAGGCACGCCTCTGAGCCCCAGCCCGGACCCCGGGCCCCCACCTACTCAGTCTTCCGCACGGTCCACACGCAGGGCCAGTGGGCCTACCGCGAGGGCTACCCACTGCCGTATGAGCCGCCGGCCACCGATGGGTCGCCTGGCCCTCCCCCTGTCCCCGCCCCCGGCCCCGGGTCCGGCCGCCGTGATTCCTGGATGGAGCGGGGTTCGCGTAGCCTCCCCGACTCAGGCCGCACGTCCCCCTGCCCACGGGATGGCGAGTGGTTCATCAAGATGCTGCGGGCAGAGGTGGAGAAACTGGAACACTGGTGCCAGCAGATGGAGCGGGAGGCGGAGGACTATGAGCTGCCGGAGGAGAGTGAGTCCGCCGCCATCCACAAAGGGGAGAGGGGCACCGGCATCCTGTGCTGGGGTGCTCGGGCACGGGGTATGGTAAGGGTGGTCCTGGCTGCAAATGCACCAGCGGGCCCCTCCCTTCTCGCTTGGGCTAGTCTCTCCCTTGGTTCAGTGCTAGAACTTAAGGTTCCTACTGGGAACAGAGCATGCTAGGAGCCCCTGAAAGAGGACCTCTTTAGAAGCCAAGGCTAGGACCCAGGAGGATCAAGACCAGGCAAGATGCTGGATTTTCTAGTAGGTGGCTGCCAGTCTCAATCACTAACTCCATGGGGAACAATCTGTCCAGATCTTGAACAAGTGTACGAATCCAGTGCAAGCTTGACAGTGAGGCTGGGACCACGTGACAGACATTCTGATGTGAGCTAAGATGGGCTCTCCCAGGGGATGCTGGGATTCCTCAGTGAAAGAGGAATTCAGAGGAGGCCGTTCAAGTGAAAACAAGCTTGAGGAAGAAATGGAGGGTCGGCATGGACGAAAGCCCTGTCACAAATGGTATATACCCCTTCCCCGTGAGGCCACTCTGAGGGGAGCCATAGGCTTCCCATAGGACCCCTAAATCGATGGGTTGGTAACCAGGAAGACCAGCTTCAAGTCCCTGCGATGAATTAACAATCTTTAACAAACCAAGGAGGCATGCACTGATTAGTGACCGAACATGGCCAATGAAGGACCGTTGAGCTGGTGCTCTGGCCAAGGCTGGAGGGCTAGACAGGGGGACACAGGTGGAAGGCCTTCTTCCTACAGAAGACCCAGCACTTGGTAAATGCAGGTTGGGTAATGGAAGGGACTCCATTGAGGATGAAAGTCTTCTCAGGGTATCTGGATAGGAGCTGTTGTCAACAAGATGGGAAAGGGGCTGGAGGAAATGAGCCAGTACACTAGCCAGGAGGTGAGCACCTTAACTTCCTGGGGGCTCAGCAAAGAGGGATCTCATTCCCCCACCCCCCAGAGCCTCCTTCTGTTCTTTAGTCTTAGAGAAGATTCGAAGCGCCGTGGGCAGCACACAACTTCTCCTGTCTCAGAAGGTCCAGCAGTTCTTCAGGCTGTGTCAGCAAAGCTTGGTGAGTGTCTGTGAGGGGAGAGCGGGGTGTGTCTATCCGACAGGTGACCCAGCGTGACTTAGAGAGAGAGGAACAGGTCTGTGGACTTGGAGGGGTGGATTATGTGTAGCCAGATGTGATGTGTTTGGAGTACTGGGCCTTGAGGTTGGGCCCATTGCGCCCAGGCTGGAGAGACATGGGCATTTTCTTGTCCCTGTCTCCTACTCCTCAACCCATCCCCTAGGCTGAGTTTCCTAACATTGAGACTACGCATGACTTTCCCTGAGCCTGCCTGGGGTCAGACCTCCCTGACTGGCTGCCTCCCCTGTGTGTCCCACCACGGCAGGACCCCACTGCGTTCCCTGTGCCCACCTTCCAGGACCTGGCCGGTTTCTGGGACCTCCTGCAGCTCTCCATTGAGGACGTGACCCTCAAGTTCCTGGAGCTACAACAACTCAAGGCCAACAGCTGGAAACTCCTGGAGCCTAAGGTGTGTTTGTGGGCTCCGGTAGGCCAGGAAGCCACACTCTGTAATGTCCTTCTCAGAAAGGTGGGTGTGTGGGTGTGGAGAAGTCATAGGGAAACAGACGCGCGGGCAGCAAGAATAGCTTTAGATACAACAGCCATGTTCCTGTGCTTGGTCCAGCTGTTCACACTGCTGCACAGTGGCCACCTCTGGCCAGCTGCAGTGTGGGGAGTAGAGCTAGGTGTTTTTAGGTGATGTTCAGCCTTCTACTGGCTAGACTTAGGTCTGAGATGAGCGGCGCAGGTGAGACTGGGCAGGCCCCTGGAATCCTTGACAATGCTCCCCACAATCCCTCAGCCTGGATGTAGGCGCTAGCTGTTGAAAACGTCTCCACCAGGGGGCGCTCGAGTCCGTCCTTATTTGGAGACCCGTACCCGGGCTTTGACCGCCTTTGACCTTGTGGAAACACGTGCGCCTGCAGCCTCTGGTCCTGGCGTTAGTGGCCAGATCTAGGCGCTATCCCGTTGGGAGACACGAATTCCATCCCTTGGGGGAACTTGCATGGGGGTGGGCGGGGCGCGAGTAGGGATGCTGCGGTGGTCCCCACGGCCCAGCTCAGCTCTGCGCTCCCCCGACAGGAGGAGAAGAAGGTCCCTCCGCCGATACCAAAGAAGCCCTCGCGGGGGCGGGGCGTGCCGGTGAAGGAGCGCTCCCTGGACTCGGTGGACCGGCAGCGGCAGGAAGCGCGCAAGCGGCTCCTGGCGGCCAAGCGCGCCGCCTCGTTCCGCCACAGTTCGGCTACTGAGAGCGCGGACAGCATCGAGATCTACATCCCCGAGGCCCAGACCAGGCTGTGACCCGCCCGGGCCGCCAAGCCCGACCCGGGCCCGCGGTTTTCTACCCGTACTGTACACCCAGCGTCGAGGTCACTGTGAACGCGGGCTGCTCCGTGCGCCCGCCCTGCCGGCACCGCACGCCCCGGCTCCTGCCCGCCGCGCTTTCGTGGGTTTTTTACCTTCCTGATCCCACGCAAAGGCGCCCGGGCTAGGCTGGGGGTCGTGCCTCTCCGCCCTGCGCCCCTCACTTGGAACTCCCATCTTCCTGGTCCGACGCTTTGACCCCCACCTTTTCCCCCCATGGGCACCATCTCTGTCATTATTTTACCCCTCCACGGGCCAGGCCGGGCCGGGTCCCCCATCTGGGCTCTGCGTCCCCCCCACACCCCGCGGGGCTGGGCTTCGTGGGGATCAAGCTTCGTGGCTTTTTATGAAGAATCCCGAACCCCGCCTAGGAGCCCGCCCCACCTTCCCAGGGCTCCACCCTCAGCCCTCTGCCCACAGGGCCCAGGGACCACAGTGGCTGGACCAATCCAGGACCAGGGCGCCTGGGCCTCTCTCCTTTCCCACATCTGGGGAGGGGAGACAGGGGCTTTCCCTCACCACACCTGTGGCTGTTCCCACATCCCTTTGAGTATCCCAGGAAAAATAAAACGCAGAACTGCACCGGAGCCAGCTCTCTCCAGAAGAGACCACCCGGGGGAGAGGGGTTGTCTGATAAGATGGGGGTGGGAGGGAAAGTAAAAATGTGGGCCAGGGGCTTGAGCACTTTTGATTCCGGGATCTTAGGGGTTGCCTGAGCCCTTTCGGGGAAGAATTAGCTGGGAGAAAGGGGATTCTGGTCGTCCCAATAAGGACTTGTGCCTGCTGGGAGGGGTCCTGCGGTGTGTAAAGGAGAGGGAACGAACCCATTTGTCCCTCATTCAAACCCGGTCCCTTTGCCTCCTAGCCGCACGCGTACAGATGAGCATAGGTGGGGTGGGTGGGTGGGGCCCTGGTTATTGTTAGAAATCACCGAATGCGCAGTCGCTTTCCACAGAGCAGACAAGTGCTCTTCCTAGCTCCGGTCTAATCCAGTCAGCAGCTGCAAACTCCAGATTCGTGCTGCCATTTTCTCTGATGCCTCCCGTGGGTGGACACTTTGCAAGAGTTATAAAGGACACAACTTCACTGAGAAACTTAAAGAAGGCATGGCTAGAACTAGGTCTGTTCTGAATGCCTCCTGATGGTCAGCCAAGGGAACCAGAGCCTCACTGATAAAGGGCTGAAGCTCATGGAGGCTTAAGCGGGCTCTCCAGAGTCACAAAGCTAGAAGTAGTGGGCCCAGTCAGGTCCGATGCCAGTTCATGACATTTTTAGATCTAGGATGTTCTCAATTTAGAAGGAACTTCACAACAGCCCCCACCCCACCCCCAAAGCCCTTTTTATAGTCCCTTTGGGTTGATGCCTTACCCTGAGGCAGGAGGAAAAGGCTGCCTTTGGTGTGGGCTGTTGTTTGGGTCCACACTGGACCAGCTAATTCTTACATATTTTTTCAGCAAATGTTAGCCTCTGGCAGGCACCACGGAGGTAGCTTCAAGCCCTATTCTTTTTAAAGTAAATGTGTGTGTGTGTGTGTGTGTGTGTGTGTGCGCGCGCGCGCGCGCGCGCGCGTGCACACGTGTCAGTGGTTGCTAGTGCCTTTGGTTATTTTCCACCTTCATTTTGGAGATTCAGACTTACAGTTTGTCTATTCTGCTCTAATGGCTGCCACCAACCCCTTCTATCTTTGCTTCCTCGGTACTGAGATTACAGGCAACCACTTCAGTGCCATGCCTTTTATGTTCTGGGTTTCATTTTGTTTTTGTTGTTCGTTTTTCGAGACAGGGTTTGTGTAGCCGTGACTGTCCTGGAACTTGCTCTGTAGACCAGGCGGACCTCGAAATGATAGAGCTCCTCCTGTCTTTACCTCGCGAGTCCTAGGATTAAAGGCATGCATCACCACTGTCGTCCCCCCTCCCGCCCCGCCCCACGACTTTACATTTTAATTTTATGTGCATTGGTGTTTGCCTGTATACATGTATGTGTGTGACGTGTGTACCACAGACTTCAGACGAAAGTTTAGATCCTCTGGAAGTGGACTTTGGATGGTTGAAACTGCCATGTGGGTGCTGGGGATTGAACCTTGGTCCTCTGGAAGAGAGGCCAGTGCTCTTAACTGGCGAGCCATCTCTCCAGCCCCCTCCAGTGTGCTTTAAACAATGCTGCAGGTGATTCTGACACACAACCGAGTATGGGGACACTTAGACTAGAAGGTGTCTATTTTCTTTTTTTTAAAAAGATTTATTTATTTATTATATATAAGTACACTGTAGCTGTCTTCAGACACACCAGAAGAGGGCATCAGATCCCATTACAGATGGTTGTGAGCCACCATGTGGTTGCTGGGAATTGAACTCAGGACCTCTGGAAGAGCAGTCAGTGCTCTTAACTGCTGAGCCATCTCTCCAGCCCGAAGGTGTCTATTTTCTATTGGGTTTCCAGATGGGGCCTGAGCTAACATTACTTCTCTTGAGATGGCTTTTTTTTTTTAATCCTGAAATTGGGATGCAAGTGAGTTTTGACTGGTTAAAAACAATTCTGTGTAGCAGGCTTTGCGATTTTCAGATTAGGAAACAAGTTTGGGGAGCTTAAACTCCTTACCCCTAATCCTGAAGCTAGACTCAGAGTCTTCGTTATACTCAGACCACATTACAGAGTTCAGAGGGGTCTGTGTCCTTCCTTGCTCAGAAACAGGGCTAGGTTTCCTGAAATCATGTCATAGAGGCAGATAGGCAAAGGGAAGCAGTAGGTCTGGTCATCCTGTCGTGAGCATAGGCTTAAAATGTCCCTAGGTGCCAGGCAGACTCCTAGCACTTGGTAGGAAGAGGCAGGGAGGTCTCTGAGTTTGAGGCTAGCCTGGTCTACTTAGCAAGCTTCAGGACAGACAGAGCTACACAGAGAGACCTTGTCTCAAAACTATCGAAATGAATAAAATGTCCTCAGGGGTTGAGACTATGGGCTGGTCTCTTGGTATCGGTCCTTCGACCTGAGTAGTATTCTGTGCCCTGGAAGAGATAGTCCTTGTGTCCAGGTGGTGCTCTGTCTGACAGTGACCAGGCACAGGAGCAGAATGCTATAGTTCGAAGAGGGACTGATTCTCAGAGGAGCTGAGTGGGTGACACACACAGCCACAACAGAACGCTGATTCTAGATGCTTTATAACGGACAGAGTTCTGGAGCTGAGAGGTCTTCCTTCTAGATGGAAAATGCTAGGGGCGAGGTCACGTGCTTGTCATTCCAGCACTTGCGAAGTGGAGGCAGGAGGATCAGAAGGTTGAGGTCATTTGTAGTTCCCTAGGGAAGTTGAAGCTATGCTAGTATACATGAGATTCTTTCTTAAAGACAGGGTTTCACCATGTAGAGCAGGCTAGTCTTGAACTCACAGTGACTCCACCCACCCCTGCCTCTGGAGTGGTGGGATTAAAGGCATGTATGACACCTCGCTCAGTGAGACTGTCTTAAACAAAGCAAAACAACAAACACAAGATAAAAAATACAAAAACAGGGCTGGAGAGATGGCTCAGCGGTTAAGAGCACCCGACTGCTCTTCCAGAGGTCACGAGTTCAATTCCCAGCAACCACATGGTGGCTCACAACCATCTGTAAAGAGATCCGATGCCCTCTTCTGGTGTATCTGAAGACAGCTATGGTGTACTTATATATAATAAATGAATAAATCTTTTAAAAAAATACAAAAACAAACGCCTACGGCAAGGCACAATAGTGTGTACCTGTAACCCTGCCTACTTGGGGGTCTGGACAGGTGTAGCATTTGAGCCTCCTCCAGAGCCAGCGGAGCTAACGGATCACAATCCCATCTCCTCAGTAAGTAACTGGTAGTGCTAGAGAGTGAGTTCAGTGGTTCAGGCCACTTGTTCTTGCAGAGGATTGAGATTTGATTCCCAGCACCCACTGGCCGCTCATGGCTATCTGTAAATCCTAGTCCAGGAGCTCCGATACCTTCTCTGGCCCCCTCGGGGACCAGACATACATGTGATGCACATATAGCCACATAGATAAAATACTCAGACACACAAAATAATAAACCTTTAAAAAGCACCACCACTAATAAAACAACACCACCGGACAGGGTGAGGCCTGGCTGTGATTCCAGCACTTGGGGGCCTGAGGCGAGAAGATTGCAGTGAGTTCAAGGCCAGTGTAGGCCACACAGCAAGACTGACTCAAAAGGGATCTGAAGAGATGGCTCATCTGTTAAGAGCACTGGCTGCTGCTCTTCTAAGAGGAGCCAAGTTCGGTTCCCAGCATCTACATGGTGGCTCAAAACTGTCTGTAACTCCAGGTCCAGGGGATCCAACAGCCTCTTCTGACCCCCCTGGGCACCAGGAATGCATGTAGTACACAGACATACATGTAGGCAAAACACTCATAATTTTAAATAAAATTTTAGAACGACAAAGAAAACGACTATTTAAAAACAAACCAACAAACACAAAAGGCTACCAGCATACCAGTCATCTCAGCTGGAGGCTGGATGGAGGGTCAGACGTTCAAGGCCAGTATGGATTGTACGAGCCCCACCTGTTCTTAGATTCTTAGAACAAACAACACAGTGGCCTCCTTCCTGAATCCCCCCACGCTGGAAAGCAAGAGGAAGAAAAGGAGCTGAGGGAGACCAACACTCCTTTACAGTCTCACCCATAGATTTGGGGTCCTTGCGGCCTGCTCCCTTTTAAAATAAGCTCCAACCTCTTCACATGCTTACAATGGTCGTTAGATTTCAGCGTATTTCTAACAGGAGCGAATATCCATCTATGGCACAGTGAGTTTGGAAAGCCACGTGATCTGTTTCACTTGCATAGGAGACATGGAAGGGGGTGGGGGAGGACACTCAGTTCCAGCCAAGGGACTAGTGTGGGTAAAGGCTTGGAAAGATGACCGTGTTTGGAGTGATTGGAAAAGCAAGCTAGAACAAGACAGATCAGCCCAGGGTTAGATGGCAGGGCCAGAAGGAATCCATGGCTAAACTGGATTCCTTCGTTTTATTTAAATTTTGAAGGGTTCTTTGGCCAAAGGAATGGTCATGGCGTTGAAGGGCAGTGGGAGGGTGGGTAGCTGCTAATGTGGCCCAGGTAAGAGGTAATGGTGTTGATTTTGAGGGGTAGTTAGAGGCATTGGTAGGCTGGGTGGGGGGAGTGACAGAATGGACAAACTTGAAGCTATTACTGGAATTTTTTCCATTAGTGAATGGACCAACATTGGAATGAACATTGAAGAAAGAAGCATGGATTTTGGGGATCATAACATGTCCAGAAGCATTCATTACCAAGCACTGATTGAGCAGATGCCAAGAACTGTGGCAAGCACTTTCGTCACATTAACATGGTTTTAAAGGATGTCTTAACAAGGTTTTAGAGGATGTCTTAACAGTTTTTATTACTTTTTTGTGTGTGGGTATGTGAGTAGATTCTCACATGTCACTGACCCTATGGGGAATTCAGAGGACAACTTTCAGGAGTTGAGAGTCTCCTTCAACTATGTGGGTCCTGAGGATTGAACTCAGGTCATCAGCTTGGTGGCAAATACCTTTTATCTGCTGGGCCATCTGGCTAGCCCTAGGGTATTTTCTTATTTTTTTTCTTTTTTCTTTTTTTTCAGAGCTGGGGACCGAACCCAGGGCCTTGCGCTTGCTAGGCAAGTGCTCTACCACTGAGCCAAATTCCCAACCCTGGTATTTTCTTATTTTAAAAAAAATACAAATAGGGCTTTAGAGATGGTTCGGTAGTTAAGGGAATACACCACTCTGCAATGAGCCAAGTTTGGTTCTCAGCACCCATGTCTGACAGCTCATAACCTCCGGTGTTGTCAGCTCCGGGGCATCTGACATCCTCTTCTGACCTCCACAGGTGCCTGCGACCATCGCACCCCCCCAATACACATCATTAAAATCCTTTTTAAAAGGTTATAAATATATTTTCCCAGAATAGCAGTCCAGAGAGTCAAGATTTGAATCCACAACTAATTCCAATGTTTGGTATTTTATTTTATATTATTTTATTTTTAGACAGGGTCTCAGCATGTAGTTCTGTGTAATCTGAACGTGCTAAGTAGACAGAGCTGACTTTAAATTCACAGAGACACACCTGCCTCTGCCTCTGCCTCCCTCAGTTGACATAGACTCTTGGCGGAGGTTGGTCTTATGCCTCAGGACTTCTCAAGTGCTGTCGTTTCCACTTAAGCTGGAGCTTCTGTGCTTACCAGGATCTGCTGGAGGGAACTGCCAGTCACTACTGAGATCCAGCTTAGGGATCTGTCCTTCCAGGGGACCTGCGCTCAGTGTCTTCTGTCATGACATTTTGTGGGCCTACCTGTTTCCTCTTCATCCAGAAAATTCCCGATGGCAGTCCCCATTTGCATTCAACTGTTTAGCCTGTAGAACGACTGACTAAATAAATGCCAGTCTGTGTTCTAGACAGTTCTGATCTCCTCTTCCCCACAGATTCACAAGTAATCAAGGTCTTCTAATTATGGCTGCTAATTTCTGGCAGCTTCTTCCTCCCCATCTTTGCTCTCAGGCTGAGCTTTTTGCCCTTTGATTTAAAATAGGAAGAGTCTCTGACTTGACAGTACAGCCTTGAAGAAGCTTCCTATGAGAGTACCCATGACCTTGAGAAAGGACACGGCTAACTTAAGGGAGTACTCCAGGTAGATGAAAGAACGTGGACACACAGGCTTCGAACGTTGATTTTTTTTAGTGTGTTATTAGCTGTGAGGAGACTGGTCAGGTTGAGATCAGTGTGGGCAGGGTGGGAAGGCAGGACTATATTGGGTAATTAGAGAGCTTGGGCATGAAGCTTTTCCTATATGATAAATATGTCTTTTCAGGGACAGTGGAAACACGGAAGAGAGTAGGTACTTGGAATCAGAGGGTCTTGGTACTTTCAGCTATTTGTAGACTCGCCAAAGCTAAAATCTAGCTCCCTGCGTGATGCGTGCCTGGCACAGTACTTTACAAACATTATCTCTCACAACATCTCTGCGAAAATGGGTGGTGCTGACGCTCATTATGCAGAAGAAATGAGGCTCAGATTAATTAATGACGTTCCCAAGGACACACAGCCTGAAAGCACAGATCCCAAGAGGTTTTAAAGCACTAGGTTATCCTCTACTAAGGGAGCTTCTGGAGGTTAGGGGTTGGGCTTTCGGTTTCGGTAACACCGGATCAAAGATGCCTAATGAATTTCATTTGGATCAATGAAAGTTGACTATTCACAAGCTTGTGGCAGCATCACCGGGGAACCTCCGAAACGCTAGGGGGCACTATACTGTTCTCCGTTTAGCTCAACACGGGCGGGTGCCTGTCTTCGTTTCTTCTGTAGCTTGGCCGGAGCTCAGCCAATCACTGTTCCCCGAGAGAGCCTGGACGCTAGTAGGCGGGGCCTTGGGCGGCGCCCCGCGGGCTACTGGGAACCCCGACGTTCGTGTTGCTCCCGGCTAGCGGGCGCAGCGCGGGGCCGGTCCGGGTTGTTCGGGCTGGGCCGCAGGTGAGTTCCTAGGGCTGAGGGCACTTCACTTCCCACGAGGACGGCTCCTGGCTGTGACCTCCTAGTTGAGGGAGCGACGTCTCTGTAACCGTCTCGGCCTCGGCCGGCTCTAGGTGGCCGAGTGTGGGCTGCGGTCAAAACTTGTCCGCTTCAGGCACCTGCAGGCCAGAGGGTGACGAGGCCACGCGTGTGGCATGACCGGACAGGGAACAGAAACTGATGACCCGGACCTCACTGGTCCTCCCATCCCAACTTGACTGGAGTAGCTGTCAAGGCGGATTGTTTCACCTTCTCAGACCTCTTATGACTGTCCTCGAATTTGGAGTGTAACTTCCGGTGGGCCCAGGCACTGGGACAGGTTTCCTGGCGCACGGTTGACCTGGACCTGGACCCGGACCCTTTGGCTGACTCCCCTGCGTGTCTGGCTGGAAATAGGCGTCGCAGTATTAGGGAAACACTCGTGTTACTTACAGTTTGATACCCTGGGGATGACTTCATGAAGGCTAGCTGCTTATCGTATCCCTACCTCTTTGTGAGTGTGGGTGGAAGACTGCTGTAGTCTTCCATAAACAAGGCAACTTGTTTATGCTGCCTGTCATTCATTCGACCAACAAGCATTTTTTTTCCCCCTCTGAGCCCTTTGCCAGGAAGGATAGCAAGGGTGAGGAGAGGCATAGAGCATAGGACGATCCGGACGTCCTTTGCTCTTGGCTCTTAAACATCTGGAGTTTCAGGGTGTTTTGAGAGATGTAGACAGGTAGGGTTGGTCCACATAGTGGCTGCCGCAGAGAAGGTTGTGTTAGATACATGGATGACTGGAATATGAACAAGACCACATAGAACTTGTGCTTTATCTGTACAAGAATAATACTCATAGACTGGTGCTTGATACGCCCTAAGACAGATTGGAAAATTGAGAGTCCCTGCTCAGGCAGAGTACAGAGGACTTGCACCTGGTGTGAACCTGTAATCATAAGCACTTGGGGACCGGACACAGGATCAGCAGGGCAAAGTCATCCTCAGCTACGTTGAGGATTTGAGGCCAGACTGGATGACAAGAGAACCTGTCTTAAAAATAACAATCCCTGTGGTGGTGGCACAAGCCTTTAATGCCAGCACTCAGGAGTCAGAGGCAGGCCAGTCTCTGAGTTCGAGGCCAGCCTGGTCTCCAGAATGAGTCCGGGATGACAGTACTACACAGGGAAACCCTGTCTCAAAAAAACAAGAACAACCAAACAAACCCCAAAACTTAAAAAAACAGAAAATAGAACGGAGGATTAAGTTTGGGGTTCTTCCAAGCTCCCCTCTTTGTTATTGTGTACATTGTAGGAGAAGTCTTTCAGTGTAATGAGATGCTAAGCTGATGGAGCTGTAGGAGGCGTTTGAAGGGACACGACACACACATCTGCAGGGTGTTCCTTCTGCCCTCAAAACCAGTGGGCCTGCCGCTCGATGATTTTGGCAAGCCGACATGGTGTTTTTGAGCCCCTATGGCCTTAGACAAGAATTTGAACACATAGTTCCTACATCATAGAGGTATTGTGAGGGTCAGGTGATGACCAGGGGAGATATGGTAGAGCATAGGGCATGGTGTCAGGTCAAAGGACCAGGAAGAGAAACTCGAATCTGCCACAGTTCTTCACCTTTGACGGTCCATGTGTAGTCTCGGGCCCACAAGACACCCCAGTTCCCCCAAAGAGAATCAGAACTAAAGGGAGAAAGGAGGAGCCTTTGAATCCTCCATGAGGTCTGGGTGTCTCACCTTAGAGCAGAGGGAGAGAGAGAGAGTAGTGTTGGAGAAACAGTTATGAAAGCATAAACACAGGCAAGTGAGTTCATGTCAACGACTAAGGCATGAAT
This sequence comes from Rattus norvegicus, assembly GCF_021556685.1. Classification (NCBI taxonomy): domain Eukaryota; kingdom Metazoa; phylum Chordata; class Mammalia; order Rodentia; family Muridae; genus Rattus; species Rattus norvegicus. The sequence goes on from NC_141538.1 coordinate 145,578,037, forward strand.
GTGACGATTAGAGATCATTGTGTGAAGTGCTTAGCCCAAGGCCTGGCTTGGAATAAGCACTCAGTAGATGGTGGTAGCTAGCATTATTACGTTCATTGCCAGTGGCCTTCTATGATTGTAATGGTAATTAAACAGTGGTATAAATAGTAGTTTAATAGTGGTAATCATTTGTGACTAAGTGGCCATTTGAGTGAGTGGGTTTGTAGATTATGTTGGTGTTTGATTGCAGGAGGCCCTAGGCGCAGCTCCACAGTTTTTGTTACATTTATTTTACAGCATTTTCCACAGGGACTTTGTAAGTATTGGGGCTCTAAGGCCTCTAGAATACTGTATTGGTTTGTGATGTTTTCAGGGCCATACAAGCATGAGGCTGTGAGTGGCTGCAGGCCATGGATTGTGAAGTTGTTTTGATCAAGATTTGTTAACTATAGGTTATTAGGAAAGCCACGGCAGGAATAGGCTTAAAAAGCCTCTATTTTAGGTCAGAATAGTTAGGTAACGGACCGTAGTTAAAGAAGCCCCTTGTGCTTCACCTGAGGGAAAGGAACTACCTAGCATCAGAGAGCCCGAATTCACACTGAGGCCCTGTGTGTGCATGTGAAGTTTCACGAGCAGAAAAGACTTCTTTTCCCTCCCAAGATGTTGACAGACATCTGGAGGAGGGGACCTGGGGTCATACCAGGTTTGCAGTTCCCTTAGGCTCCTTATGAGGAGCATCTGCACCTAGGAACACTGTGTGGTTCATAGAGATTTTTACCCCCTTCCTTAACAGTCACATCTTTTGCAACTTCCTAGAGTATTTCGGGGACCCAACTGTTGCACAAAGCACAGTGGCTGCTTGCTGCTCTGCGGGGTGGCTGCTCAATTATTAGGTGCCAGGCTGCCTGGTAAGTAGAGCACGCTGTGTGCTGTCTGCACTTGCTAGAGGAGGAGACGCTCATAGCGCCCTAACACTCTGTATTCTTCTGCAGATGTCATGTGGCCTGTGCTTTGGACCGTGGTGCGTACCTATGCCCCCTATGTCACCTTCCCTGTGGCCTTTGTGGTCGGGGCTGTGGGCTACCACCTGGAATGGTTCATCAGGGGAAAGGATCCCCAGCCTGTGGAGGAGGAGAAGAGTATCTTGGAGCGCCGAGAGGACCGAAAGCTGGATGAGATGCTAGGCAAGGACCACACTCAGGTGGTGAGCCTTAAGGACAAGCTAGAATTTGCCCCTAAGGCAGTCCTGAACAGAAACCGCCCAGAGAAGAATTGATGGAGGGCCCAGGTCCCTGTGGTGCACAGGGAGATGCCATGTCCTGCCTCCACACCACCCAGCTTCAGAACATGCATCTGATTTGCTTTGCTGCTCACTCCGGCCCCTGTGCACTCACAGCCACACCCGTACTGCCCGGTCCTTTATGGCTGTACACCTGCCGCAGTAGGGGCCAGCAAAGAGGAAGACGCATCTGCTCAGCGGGCTCTCTCCATGGCTGGGCAGGCTGCTGATCTTTCCTGGGAGCACTGCAGGGAGGAGCCCTGGGGCATGAACCCTGGTCTCAGGCTCCCTGGGGAAGGGCTTGGCCTCAGCTGGGAATGATTGGGGTTTATCATTGCCATTAGGAGGGACACCTCCAGGTCAACTAGTCTTTGCACTGGAAAAATTTCAGAAATGCCCCTGCCTCCCTTGATGAGTTTCTCTTATTTTTCTGTGTGCATCCTTCCCTGTGTTGGCTCAGGCATGGGATTCTCAGGGGAAGGAAGGCATGTTTCTACTGTGGGGAGCGAGGTTGGTTACCTCAGGGCTGATGGGGCTTAGCCTGGAAGCAATCACTGTCTTCCACCCTTCCTCACTGTGGTGAGGACTCAATTAAAGTGGCACCTGGCACACGTTGATGGAGCTCTGTTTTCTGCACGGGGTCTGGGGGTCCTCCGAGTTAGTGCGGACATTTGGGGTATGTCTGAGTATTGTCTGAGGACTTCCCAAGGCTGCACACAGCTGGAAGCTGTGTTTTACTGAGTGCTAGCTGAGTCTCCCAGAGACAGATCCCAAGAGTCTTTTCATCGTGATTGCACAGGGCTGCAGCATCCCCAGGGTCTGAATCGGTGGCACACACACTCAGGGATATTTTCACAGTAATGAAATCTGGTAGGAATGAGAAGAAGGAAGGGATCATCCTCATTCCCAGTGCTCCAGTGGGCTGCTGGCCACACTTGGTTGTTTTCCCTAATGTCTGTGTGGGTTTTAAATATTGCTTTGTTTTGAAACAGTCACTGTGGCCAGCCTAGAACTTGCTACATAGACCAGGGTGGCCTCAAATCCACAGAAACCTGCCTGCCTCTGCCTCCGAAAAGCTGAGATGGAAGGCATCCCCCCCCCATCCCCCGTCCCTACAGCTGTGTGGGCTTAAGGAGTTCCATGGTGATCCTTTCATATTGTTTTTGCAGATCATTATTTCCGACTTACCATATGGTGGTTGGCGTTGTTCTCGGAGTGCCGAGGTTGCTGAAGTAGAGCTCGGAGCCCCACACACGTTAGACAGTTCCTGTCACAGTTCAAATTCCTCCCTGTTTCAATCTTAAGAAACAGTCCTATCAGGTTGCCAGGATGTTCTTGACTTCTTAGTCCTCCCCGCCTCAGCCCCATGAGTAGCTGGGATCATAGGCTTGTGCTACCAAGATGGATTCTGTTTGTTTTCCACACCGTGTTTCTAATACTTTGTATTATTATGTTTTACATTCATTGCTGTTTTGCCTGCATGTGTGTCTGTGTAAGGATGTGTATCCTGGGGCTGGAGTTAACAGACAGGTGTGACCACCATGTGGGTGCTGGGAAGAACCCAGGTCCTCTGGAAGAACAGTCAGTGTTCTCAGCCTCTGAGCCATCTCTCTAACCCCTCTAGTACTTTAAATTTATTTGTTTGTTTAGTGTGTGTGTGTGAGCGTGCGTGTGTGTGCACACACAGGTGTGAAGTGCAGAAGACAACTTTTGAGAACTGGTTCTTTCCTACCATGTGGATTCCAGGGACCAAAGTCAGGTCATCAAGGTTGGCAAGTAGGTACCTTTACCTGCTGTAACATTTTTCAAGCCCTCTCCATTGTTTTTGTTTGCCTTAATATTTACTCTGTGTGTGTGTGTGTGTGTGTGTGTATGTATGTGTATATGAGTATATGTGTATATGCGCGCACGCGCGCTAGTGTGCTAGTGTCCCCCACTGAGGCCAGAAGAAGGTGTTAGAACCCCTGGGGTTAGAATCACAGGTGATTATGAACCGCTTGCTTCTGGGTGCTGAGAGCTGAATGCAGTTTCTCTGGAGGAGAGGGGTCTTAACCACTGAACCACCTCTCCAGTTCCTTTCATTGTTTTCTTTAATAGCTGCACAATTAGGTACCCGAGTGAAGCTCTAGCAAAAGCTGGTTCTCAAGTTTCCCTACTGTTGGATGTCAGTATTGTTTTGCTCAATGACTGTCGTATGTGAGGCTCCCCCGAATTTTGAGTCAGTGGTAGGAAGAGCAAATGACCTTGGATGAAGTATGTCTCAATGCATCATACAAAACACCTTTCCAGAAGGACTGTAGTGCTTGTTACTGTAACTCGGCATATTGCTGGGGAGGCTGTGTAGGGACTGAGAGCAGAAGACTAGAAGAAGCAGGTGCTAACCGGTATGCAGAGAAAGTATCACGAGCGTTTATTTGATTAAGTATGAATCTGCCTCTAAATGAGGAAGGCGCTTCTCCTGCTTACCTCAGGAACTGTCTCCCCAGAGGTCTGATGGATGACGTCAGGTGGAGAGGCAGCTATGGATTGAGTATCCTGGGGAGAGGGGCAAGTGGTGATGTGGAAGAGAGGAAATCCAGTCAGCAGCATCCCCTCTGTGCCTACGGGAGTTGCTGAGCTGAGCCTTTGTTGCTCAAACAGATCTTGTGGGGAGACTTAGGAGCGACTGTGTACCACCTAAGTAAAGACGGAAAGATTGCTGGTTCTGAAAGCACCTAAGCACCTCTGCAAGCCTTGGCTAGGCCAGCGATGTGCTTCATCAGTAGCCTGGTGCTGCCACTCTGTGGTCGTTCTAAGTACTACCAGGCCTGTGATTGCTGCACTGGGCTAAACTTGAGTCAACGTGGATGCCTGCAGGGGGCAGTCAGGTGCCAGGTGAGTGACTGGGTTAGCCAGACTGGAAAGTAGAAACCACAGGCCTGTCCATAGGGGGCAATAAAGACCCAGTTTCCCATTTGTTTAGGTCACTCAGGGCACCAGGTTTTCCCTATCTCCTCCCTTAGATGCTAGAAATGGAATTAAGTTGTTCTTATTATTTCTATTTATGCCTGTTTTGTAAATATTGACAACCCATTAGAGCAAAGCTAAGGTCAGACATTTAGTTCGGTAGGTAGAGTGGTTGACTATTCATGCATGAAGCCCTGGGTTCTGTCTTCAGCACCATATAAACCGGGTGTGTGTGCTGTGGGCATGGCTGAGATCTCAGTGCTTGGGCGATAGAGCAGATCAGAATTTCAGGGTGAGGCTAGTGAGATTGCTCAGGGGTGATTCGGTGGCCTGAGGACCAACTCCACCAAGTTGCCCTCTAGCCATCATCCGTGTTGTGCCGTGGCATGTACATGCAACGTGCACACCACATACAAATAGTAAAGCCTGTATTAAACAGTTCAAGGCCACCATTGACTTGGTGACTTCAAGGCCTGATATATAAGAGATGCTGTTTCCCAACAACAAAAACAGCCAAAAATAAAACGTAAGGGTCAGCAAGATGGTTCAGTGGGGAAAAGGCACTTGCCACCTGCATTTGATCCTTGAATCCCCATGGCAGAAGATGGGAACCAACTTCCTCCACAAGTTGTCCTCTGATTTCCACAGTAGGATGTGGCGAGTGTGTGCGTACACAAGTGCAGTCAGTAGGAATATAATTAAAATATAAAGTCAAGCTTGCGGATCTTCGACCTCTCGAAATGCCCCTCTTCGGGAGCATGTGCTCCAAAATGTTCCAGGCAGCACCACAAAGGAAAAAGTTCCCTCCCTGATAAGATCGAAGGGGGATGCCTTTTGACTACACCCCAGAGTTGGATTTCCATGGAAAGATTTGGAGCCAGGTTTGGCAGGGAATGCCTATAGTCACAGCACTTAGGAAGCTGAGACAGGAGGATGGGAAGCCTTGGCCATATAACTAGTTTAAGTCTAGCCCGACTCCATAGTGAGACGTGTGCCAAAAAATCAAAGCAAAACACCCCCAAAGGAAAACAAAACAGGCATTTTTGAGTATCCTGAGCGCCTGAGTGCATGCAGCTCCATACAGGCTGGGTAAAACGGTGAGGGGTGGAAAGAAAGATGCAGAAACAGAAAGGGTTTCCCATGGACATTTTTAGATTTTCCGATTATTTTAGAATAACCCTGTCCTCACGGGTGCCCCTCCTACCCACGCCTCAACAGCCATCTTTGGAAGTCCAAGTGTTTCTTCTAGTCTCACTTTGCCTCCTTTTAAATAATTTCATTTCACTGCCTCCAGTGACTATTAATATTCTCAACCAGACCGTTCTTTCCCACGGGTTGGCTGAGGTCTGTGGCTACAGAAGCAGCTGCCTGCTCTTTTGCCTCAGTGCAGGTGACGTCTTTTGAGTTGCAGGGCTTAGGTGCATGCGGCCAAATGCAGGTCAGGGTTGCTGCGGCGAGCAAAGTAATCATGGTGAATCATGCTGATTCACCTTGGAGACATGTGGCCGTCTATGGCCTGGCCCAACAGTCAGGGATCACTGACATACATTACTGAGTGGGTGTGCTTGGAACTTTTTGCTTGCTCTCCGACCCTCCCTGGGTCTTTCCCCAGCCCTCTGATGAAGTGCCTTTGGGGCAGGGTTATCCTGTCTGAGCAGAGCTGGACTTGCTTCTGTCCCCTCGGTGGCTCACTGGTGCTTTTCCACTTTCTAGGCTCTTTCCTGTGTCTGTTGGCTGCCTTAGCACACGGCGGCTGGGCAGCTGCCAGGCCAAGCCTGCCAGGGAACACGTTGGCTTTTGTCAGCTTCTCAGGGCCCTGGGTCGCTGAGCCTGTTGGAGCGCAGACTTCTGAGCTAGTGAGGAATTAGCTACACAGGAGTCTGGTTTGGGAACCAGGCATCAGAGTGAAGAGGTTCCCTGTGCACATGTGCATACATGTGTGTGTGTGTGTGTGTGTGTGTGTGTGTGTGTGTGTGTGTGCACGCACATGTGCACACCTGCTTGCCTGTGTGTAGGAGTCAGAGGTCAATGTCAGGTATCATCTTCATCCTGTTTTTTGAGATGAAGTTTCACAAGGAACACAGAGCTGGACAATTGAGCTAGACTGGCCGGCCAGCAAGCCCCAGGGATCACTTTGACCACCCCATCTCCTTAGCCCAAGTGGCTCTGTCTTGATTGACATGTTCTCTCTCTCTGGGTTGTCCCCTGTGCTCACTGAGCTGAGCTAGGGAGTGGAACAGAAGGGAAATGGAGCCATGTGCAGACGTGGTGTTTGTCTTCTGCTTGAGCAGCTAACTCTGATCTTCTCTGAGTCCCTGAGACTTTCTGAACCTTGGTGTCTTTGCCTATAAAAGGGGTAAGAGTTTCTAGTAGTAACATGAAAATCTCAGCAGTGGTTCTCAACCTTCCTAATGCTGCACCCCTTTAATACATACAGTTCCTCATGTTGTGGTAAACCCCCAACCATAAAATTATTTTATTGCTATTTCATAGCTGTTGTTTTGCTAGTGTTATAAATCATAATGTAATTATCTTATATGCAGGATATCTGACATGCAACTTTGCAAAAGGGTTGGTTAATTCCCAAAGGGGTCTCGACCCACAGGTTGAGAACCTCTTCCCTCATAGCTGTATGTGATCCTGGTGAGTGGGGAAGAGGATAGAGCAGCCTTTGCTGAATGGTGGTGACAGAGGTCCCTCACAGACTTAAGGACATCTTATCTCTATAGGCTCCAACTTGACTGAAGGGATCAGAGAGTTCAGGCTTCAGCTCTTAGTGTGCAAAGTCAAAGCTTGAAAATGAGGAAGCCAGCAAGAGCTCACGGATCTGGAGAATGGGTGGGTGGGGGAGACAGAGCCCTGGACTTGAAGACAAGAGAACTGGGTGGTGTAGGGTTCACCTTCCTGACTCCTGGCTCCTGGTTCCCCACTGCACAACATGGATGCCATTGCTAGACCCCTGCTGGTAATACCCCAGGAAAGCGTCCCTTCTCTCTTCTGTTTGAGTGGGATGGCAGCCAGGCCGAGCAGTGAAATATAAGCAAGTGGTCTTTGATTCTGACACTGTACACTGTACACTTTTAAAAGTGTTTGCTAAATAGAAGTCTCTAGAGGGGATCAGCTACAAAGTCAAGAGTAATTAGCAATTGGGAGATGAATTTTCATCCTGGGCCAGCAGTGGCTCTCATCCTCTTAGACACAGTTTATTCATTATGAATTACATTAGTTGACATTATTTATCTGCTTTTAAAATCCTTTTTAACACAATACCAAGGCAAACCATGGCTTTCAAAGCATATCAAATGAGTCCTGGAAATCACTGAGGTTTGCACACATCAATAGCTTCCCTGCAAGGGTGGCTTTGTTGTTGTTGTTGTTGTTGGAAAAAGCTCAAAGGTGTTGTTTGTGCCCCTTCCATTCCCTCTGTGCCTCATGCTCAACTCCATTTCCCCTGATCATCCTATTTGCCACTCAGTCTGAGCTGCTAGGTGCAGCTGGAGCAGTTAGCATCGCCAGTCTGCCTAGCACTGTCCATTTGTGACTTTGGGAAGTGACATCCTCTGAAAGATGTGCAGCCAGGCCTCTTGAAACCCTTCAAGTCCCTGGCACAGTTTCTGCGTTCAGCCCTTTGCCTCTTGCATGCTCCCTGTTCAGCCACTTCAGGGCTGAAGGCATTTGGGCTAAAAGCTTTTGGGGTGGCAAATCCGCTATCCTCAGGTTAGCCTCAGTCATAATCTCTCTCTTTAGTGGTTGGTGGTGTCTCTGTGGCCATGTCCCTTGACATTGACAGCACTTCTGTGTCCCATTTCAGCTCTCCCTGCCACTGAGCCCTCTGTCCTTCCAAAAAATTACTTCATACCTCTCCTCCTCCCTTGTAACCCCCACCCCCGTAGCCAGACTTTTGTTACTTTGTGGGTTCCTTTTTCTTCTACCCTTCTCCATCCCCTTTCTTCCCTTTTGACCCCCTAACACTACACTAAGTAGGAGAGAAAAAAGGACAGAGGGAAAAGAGGGCAGTAATATCATTAGATTTATCATTAGATTGCTACCTGCTGATTGGGGGCATTGAGTTCTTTGGGACAAGTTTGATTTTCATCAGCGTATCTAATCTCTTCTAGTCTCTTTGCCCATGACTACTTGACAAACCACAAAAAACTGTAACAAACTTTATCCAACCACCAGCGGGTCAACCAGTCCCATACCACAGGGTTCTATCTTTTAAATATCTTCTGAAAAGTGCCCAGAATTCCAGATGTCACACTCACAGGAACTATCTGCAGCTGGCAAGACCACACCTCTGCTAGAGCATCAGGCAAATCACAGTCACCTGCTATGAAGCAGCCTCATATCCTACACCTGGGATTAAAACAAAAACACATTCTCATAATATTTCTGGGTTTTTTTATAACAAAAAATTCACTATACCACCCCAAAAGAAGAAAGAAGAGAAGAAGAGAGACAAAAGTCTCAATGAGGAAGCTGTAGTGTATCACACAGTACAGCCTTCTTTACTAGCAAGTATTGGTAGTCACTAGTCTGGCTGGAGGCCTCTGGCTTCTGCTACACACAATACTCGATGCTCACCTAGACTCCTCTCAGATATTCTGTCATCACCCTGTGTCATGAAGACTGCAGCTTTGGATCTGTAGGTCAGGCTTACTGCACATACTCCTGCAGTTCATAATAGGGTAGATGTTGGTTGAGTTGGTTCACCTGGATCTGGGTGTCAGCTGAGGCCAGCCCACCAGCTCTCCTCCACCCCACCACCAGGGGGAGTTCTCCTGCACTGCCCTGCCTAGCTCGCCCAGTGCTGCAGCTGGCAGGGGGCAGAGCCAGCTCTCCTGCTCTCATGCCCTCCAGGCCAGCAGGACCAACTTCCTGTGCTGCCCAGGCAAGATGTGGGGTGGCTCCCCCGAGTGCTGCAGCCAGTGAGTGGCAGGGCCAGCTCTTCTTCATGACCCTGGGGCCAGCTCTCTTGGCTGCCACAAGTGGTGAGGGGCAAGGCAGAGGTGGGGGCCATCTCTCCCTTGCCCCATTACCACACAGCAGGCAGGTGGCAGGGCCCGCTCTCCTGTGATAATGCCCTTGTTGCCGGCTCACCTGATGCCCTTGCAACCAGAACCAGCTCTACTGTGTTCCTGTGTGCTCCCTTCTCCCAAGTGCTGCCACTGGTGAGAGGTGGGGCCAACTCCCCTTCTCTCATGCTTTCGGACTAACTCTCCCTTGATGCCCAGGTGAAGGTTGAGGCCAGCTCTGCACAGCCCTCAGACATCAACATGGCCCCAAGCAGCTGCTTAGACTAGGTGTGCCCAGGCTTTGGTGATAACAGACCCCCTCTGCTGCAGGGCCATGGACCTAGACATGACCCACAGAGCAGCATGGACGAGGACCTCATCATGGCCTTGGGTGGCGTCTTGGGCTCCTCACATCAGGCTGTTCCTACTACTCTCAAGTCTCCAGTTCTGCTTCTCTTCCTTGTGCTTCTGCTTCTCTTTCTCTTCCATTTCTCCACCATTTACTTGCTCATCTTAGTAGCACCCGGGGCCCTGGGTGTCAGGGGTCATCTCAGGTGTGCTATGCCCCGCCTGTACCGTGTGGAACCAGGCAGAGGCCATTTTAAGCCTGGTCTGCATGCCCGGGCCCTGCGGCATCAGGTGTTGTTGTTTGAGACAGGGTGTCTCCGTATAGCCCTGGATGTCCTAGAATTCACCGTGTGGATGAGACTGGCCTCAAATTCACAGAGATTCTCCTGCCTCTGCTTCTCAAGTGCCGGGATTAAAGTCGTGCCGCTGCTACCCTGCCCTTTGATTTGTTGCCCATCAGCTGGGACGCAGAACCTGATTTTTGCATCTCCTGCATGTGCTCTGCTTGTTGGAACCTTGGAGCTTCTGTGTACCCTGTGCTCTCTCAGTCAGGCCTCCCTGGCTCTTGCCTCGCTGCCTACCAGAAGGACTCCTGGTTATCCATGATTTAGCCTGTGGAGCCAGACCCCACTTCTCCAAATAGAGATCAGCAGTCCCTCTCTGGGCCTGTGGTCAGTACTCTTTGGCTGTGTTACCAGGCACCTGATTGCCATGTTGCCTTAGGTCCTTGAGGGCAGAGGCCCTCTTCCCTCTGCCCCGGGAGCAATGTCTCATATTTCTCATGCTGTCAATAAATGCTGAAATAAGGTCCCTCGAGTGGTTCTGAGAGGGAGAGGAATTGGCCTGAGTGCAGAGACAACAAGGGAGCAGGGTCAATGGTTTGTGTGTTGAGGGGCCAGCGGGGTGGCACAGGGCAGGGAGAGCAGTGTTCTGCTTGCAGCAGCCTTGTTGTCCCCAGCACACACTGCTGGTTTAATTTTCCAAGGGAAGTGGGGCTTGGGCACAGGGTTGTGCGCCCCCCCCCCTCCCCCGTAGGGCCTGGACCAGCCCTGCCGGCCGGTGATGAATTTGACCCTGATGACTCTGCAGTGGGGAACAATGTCCTCAGGAAAGCATTCAGGAAACTCTTCGTGTAGTGGTGATCAAAGCCCCGCAGCAGCTCAGCGGGGTAGACAGGGAAACTCCAAGGCACCCAGTGAGGACCTGGGCCACAGCCCAGGGAGCCACTTAATGCACTTGCCAGGTGGAGCTCACAGACTCAGCAGGTCCCAGAGGCCTCTGGGCTGAGGAAGTCCTCGGAATGCCATCTGGAAGAGCCTGCGGGCGCTGGCCTGGAATGCCTCCATCTTTTCTTCATTTTCTCCTTAGCACCTTCTTCCCTCTAGCTGAGTCCCCAAGAGACGGGCAGACTGGCAGGTGAGGCTGGGAAAGCAGGGCTCCCAGCAACAAGACTTGGGCTCCCCGTTTCACCACAGCACACATCAGTAATTCTACTCCAGTTTCCTCCTCCTCCTCCCCCTCCTCTTCCTCCTCCCCTTCCTCCTCCTCCTCCCCCTCCTCTTCCTCCTCCCCTTCCTCCTCCTCCTCCCCCTCCTCCTCCTCCTCCCCCTCCTCCTCCTCCTCCTCGTCCTCCTCCTCCCCCTCCTCCTCTTCCTCTTGTTCCTTCTCCAGTTCCCCCTCCTTTGGTTTTTTTCAAGACAGGGTTTCTCTATGTAGCCCTGGTTGTCCTGAAACTTACTTTGTAGACTAGGCTGGCCCTAGAACTAAGATCTACCTGCCTCTGCCCCTGCCTCTGCCCCTGCCCCTGCCCCTGCCCCTGCCCCTGCCCCTGCCCCTGCCCCTGCCCCTGCCCCTGCTTTGCCTCTGTCTCCTGTGTGCTGGGATTAATATGTCCCACCACTGAAGACTCCATCTTAAGAAAGAAAGAGAAAGGAAGAAAGAAAGAAAGAAAGAAAGAAAGAAAGAAAGAAAGAAAGAAAGAAAGAGAGAAAAAGAAGGAAGGGCAGAAAGAAAAAGCAAGAAGCAAAAGCTAAACAAGCAAAGCCTGACATCACATACAGCCCAGCAGGGTTGTAGCACAGGGACAGAGCACATACTTGGGATGTATGAGGCCCCAGATTAGATACTTAACACAAGAAGGAAAAAAAGATTTCTGCCCTTCCTTCAGTGGTTCCAAGTCAGCAGATTTGGAGCCAGGTTGTGAGTTTTCTTTTTCACCAGGACGAGTGGTTTCGTGGTGGAGTCTGCAGGTAATACTCATGACATCCTAGTTTTGATCCATTAGCCCAAAAGAAATCAAACAGCAGCCACAACAAAAAACCAACTTGGCAGGCCGAACTGGTATAACAATTTTTAGGCTTCTCCAGAACCCTCTTTCCACATCTCCTGGTCCCTGAGGAATTCAAAGAGAAGAGACAACAACGGGCATTGACTGGTTCTCCTCAAACTAACAGAAGGGCTGAGGCCTGCACGGGAAATGGCTCGCCCAAGATAACATGGGAATCTTGGCAGAGCCTGCCCTGAACCTCACCCCACCCCCTTCCCAGCTTGCTTCTCATCATCACACCAACCGAGGTCAGCTCTGGCCTGCTAAGTAGCTGATGTGACAAAGGGACACCCCAAGCGCCTGCTGGCTGTTGGTGGGTGCTGCTGGGCTGGCGGCACCTCTTTGCCCTGCTGCAGGCTGCAGCCTGCTTTTCCTGCCTCTTTGACTTTTGTTTTCCAGTCTGCAGACAAAAGATCAACTCTCAGGGTAACAACTCTGTCCCTTTGATGCTCTTCAAGCTGTTTCCCCCGTGCAGGGCAGGCGGGAGGTCATGGTCTCTCCCACACATGGGAACCCTGAATGTTTATCATGTTGTCCGATGACAGGGGACTGACTGTTCAGCTTGCTCTTGTCCCTAAAGCCCTGTCCTGGCTGCCTCTTACCTCATGTGACATATACTGGGGCCTCGGTGGGCTCAAATCCCAGACTTCTCTTAAGTTTTTCAGAAAAACAAAACAAAACAAAAAACACCAACTATAAACCAGTTCCAGAGTTCGAAGGCTTCCACTCAAAATCTGAGGTTGCCACTTAGAACTGTGTGCGCTTCGGCCAGTAACTTCTAAGTATCTAAATCTGTGTGAAGGTGAGGATCAAGTGCCTAGAGTGACTCGAGGACTGTACACACCAAGGCCCTTTTTGGATCACAATATTCACAAGCGTGCAGCTATAATGAATTGGTTAATGTGATCAGCAGAATATAGCACCATTTAGCCATACTTCAAGACCCTGGTCTGCCTCTGGGTTCTAAAGGGGGGTGCCTAGTATATAGGGAAACAGGCCTGCAGCTGCGGCAGGGGTCGGGGGAGTGGTAAGAACTCTGATTTTCCCCCAAAACCTGTTGGGTGAACTGAAAGAAACTCTGACTAGTTTGTATAGTGTGTGAGGCTCTAACCAGTGTGCGACTGAGTTGGGGGTAAATGCAGAGGAAGCTCCAATCTCTCTCTCTGGTTCCTGGACAAACCAGGAGAGGTTCTAGCTTGCTGGGCTTTCATAGCGAAATGTCAACCAAATGGTTTAAAAGGCAGAAGGCTGTTTTCCCAGTTTGGGGGCCTGGGAGGCCAAGATCAAGGGCAGCACTGGCCTTCCTCCACAGCTTTTTTTGTTTTAAAGATTTATTGATATATTTTCTCTCTGTGTGTGTGTGTGTGTGTGTGTGTGTGTGTATTGTGTGATGTGTGTATATGTGTATATGTATGTGTATATATATATGTATGTGTATGTGTGTGTGTATATGTATGTATCTGTATATTTGTATGTGTGTATGTATGTATATATGTGTGTATATGTGTGTGTGCATGTGTGTATGTGTGTGTGTGTATGTGTGTGTGTATTGTGTGATGTGTGTATATGTGTATATGTATGTGTATATATATATGTGTATGTGTGTATATGTATGTATCTGTATATTTGTATGTGTGTATGTATGTATATATGTGTGTGTATGTGTGTGTGCATGTGTGTATGTGTGTATATGTATGTGTGTATGTTTGTATGTGTGTGTATGCATGTATGCATGCGTGTATGTATATATGCATTGTGTGAATCTGCATGGCTTATGTGTACCGTGTGTGAAGGAGCATATGGGGGAGGGGATCTGGCCCTCTGGGGCTGGTTGTGAACTGCCAGGTGGGTGCTGTGGACCCAGCCTGGTCCCCTGTAAGAGCAGTAAGCACTGTTAATACGGGAACAATCTCTTTAGCCCCTTTTGTTTTTGAGTCAAGATTTGGCAGCCTAGTTTGAGGCCTCCTAGATGCTGGGGTTCTAGGTGCGAACCACTGAGCCTGGCTCAAACCTCACCTTATAAAGATAGCATCACATCATGATCTGGTCTTGGCAACAGAAGCCTATAATCCCAGTGTTTGGGAAGCGGTGGTAGGATGGGGCCCTGCTACATAGGGAGGCCTGGGCAACAATAGGCCCTGGTTAAAAACAAAGAAAATGACAAACAACAAACAAAACAAAACAAATGGAAGAACCTACTGGCAGAAGCCTATAATCCCCTTGCCAGGAAGGCAACACGCGCGCACACACACACACACACACACACACACACACACACACTTAAAAATAAAAATTATTTAAAAAAAAGTTAAACGGGGAGGGGGCTGGGGAGATGGTCATTAGCACATAGATTCAATCCTTAGGGCTCAGCGGTGTAGACACAATGTCAGCTGCTGTTGAAGCCTCCACACTTTACAGCTGTCTCTCCCCCTCCCATACAAACTGACTGGCATCCTACTGAGACATTGTCTGTGAGTCTAACAGACTTCTTGGTGCCAGGATCTCTTACCTGGGAAGTGAGTTTACATCAAAAGCAGCACTGGTCATACACATCCTGCCTCCCATCCCACTCCCTGCCTCCTTGCCTGAGAGCCTGGCTGCAGGCTCTTACTGTGAAGCCTTCCGCATCCTCAGAAAGGCTCCCTACCTCTGCCACATGGACTCAGATTCCTTTCTTCAGAGTCCCTGCCATGCTGTCTGGCTCTGGTGCTGGTGCTGGCGCTTAATGTCTCCTCATGGTGGGTCTCTCCCCACCATGCTCTTGCTCCATCCATGAAGTTGATGTTTCCAATATGCTCTAGTAACCTGCTCAGTGTGCAGCGTTGAGGCCCGCCCCTGCTCCCCTAGCACAGTTGTAGCCATTTTGTTCCATGCCTGCCAGCTATCTCATATTGCTGCTGTAATATGCCCGCCAGTCATGGATGCAGAAAAATAACAATTCAGAGCAGGACCATGCTGACCACATACCCTGTTGCGTTCTGTATGTTGTGAGGTTTGTTAATCTTAAGTTCACAACCATAAGCTTCATGTAGGTTCCATAAAATTAAAGGCCAATACGAACTGTTATGTATAAACTGGCTTGAGTCAGGGCCAACCACTGGGCAGCACTTCCAGCACCTGCGTATGCTTTTGCAGTCTGATCCTTTGTAAGCTGGCCTTGAGAAAGGTCCAGCACACAGCTTTAAACTCTTGAGCTGTTGCCCTGGTCGATCAGTCTTGGGGTGTATGTTCAATAAACCTTCCCTGTTTAACGGAGATCAGTGTGTGGTTTGTGGGATGACTTCTGGACCCCAACTTTAATCCAGCTTTAATATCCTTCACCAAATATCTTTCAACAACACAGTGGAAGAAGAGCTGACTTGTGCAAGTTGTTCTCATTACACACACACACACACACACACACACACACACAGTAAAAATAAAAGTTACCTGGGTATAGATTACTGTGAGCTCCAAGATCAGCCTGATCTACATTGTGAGTTCCAGGCTAGCTCAGGCTACAAAGTGAGACCCTGCCTCAGAACAAACAAACGAGCAGACAGACAAGAGAACTGTGACTGAGCGGTAGAGTACCTGTCTAACAAGCACTAGACTCCCGTTCTTCAAAACAATAAAAACAACAAAAAGCATCAGCCAGATTCTATTAGGGTCCAGTCTACTAGGAACAGTGTAATCTAATCACCATCGAAGGTGCTGGAGTCCAGAACTTCAACAGAGCGGCTCTGGAGGGATTCGCTCAGCCCATGGCTTAAGGACAGATGACAGTGTCTGAGGAATGCTCTATACAGGACACAGCTTTGCCTGTGAAGGTGCTGGCCCTCTGTGAGCAGGTCTGCTGACTCCGGTGGTTCCTCCCACCCAAAAGAGACCTCAGGGTGGGCCGGAAGGTTCTGGGAGTTCATTACCCCTGTGTTCTCTGGGGTGAAGGAACAGTCAGTCAACAGGCCTCAGGCACCATCTCATCCTTCCCCTAGCTTTAGCAGAATGTAGACGCCTTTCCGCTTGCTCCAGACTGGGACCACCAGCTTTTCCAGTCAGAGATGAGATGATTTTGACCCTGGTTTTAGCCAAGCCCTGCAACCCTCTGAATACTCCACTTAGGTAGGACAGAAGCTGTGGAAACGCTCAGGGAATCCAAACATCACTTGTATTATTTTTTCCAGAAATTTTTATCTATCTGGGTTGGTTCAGGTTCACAGTCTAGTAAAGATGTTTGGCTCACGTGTTTTCCTGGAAGAGCTGAGAACCCTGTGGAGGAAGTGATGCAGATGCATGCTGGGAGTCAGTGCTCCTTGCCTTTCTTCCCTGTGGTTCTCCACTGTTTTTCATACAGCCCTACTAGGTGATGTCAAAGTCATTTTAGGGGCTTTTGTGGGTAGGGTATTCTCCCCCAGCCACCCACTACCTTCTGTCCTTCTCGAAAGTTGAGGCAGAAGAATCCCAGAAAAGAAAAAAAGGAAGACTGTTCACTGGACTTCTTCAGGCCGAGCTCTTCAAGTGTCTGGGCCAGACACTTTATATCTCTTTTGGTCATCTGGAGAGCCTTGCCTAGCCTTGACAAGGATACGGAGGTGAAGAGGCCAACTACTTCCCAAATAATACAAGATGTCCTGTGGCAAAGCTGTCTGTCCCTTCCCACTTTACTGTGCCCTTTGTCTCTCTTCCCCTTAGACAGCAGGAGGTGGAGGGTGAGAAGTTGGCTTCCTGTCTCTAGAGACCTCTTTGTCCCCTATTCCTGCACAGGACTCTAGGGGTTCTCAGGTTCCAGTGGCCTAGAAGGACTGAGTGGATCATCACCTTCTGACCTGTCCCCTTTCCCATACCACTCCTCCCAAGCCCAGCAGCTACAGTGGCTTCAGGCCAAGTCAGGGCCTGCTTTGTTGAAAGTGGAAAAGAACTAGGCTCCCGGTAGGTTGGGAATAGTCATTGGTCTTTATGTCTAGAACATGAGTGGTGGTCCCAAGATGTGATAAGAGGGGTTTGATAAGAGAGGAGAACAGTAGCCTCCCCATCCTCGAATCTAAACCTACATCCCTACACCAGGTAGAGTTGTGAGGGTTCTACTACTGGGCTCCAACTCTTGGCAATGCTCCAGCCTCAGCCTTTAATGTTCTGGAATTAAAGGCATGAACCACTCTGCCTCCACACTTCAACAACCAATTGAGAGGCAAAGATCTCTGCACAGTGCCCAGCTTCACACACCATCCATCTTTCTCTTGTTGCCGTTCTCTTTGTCGGTTCTTGGTCTTTTGCCTTTTGGCTAGCCTCGGCTGGGAGGCCCGGTGCAGTGGGGATTAACAACCCTGGGAAAGCCTTTCCCCAGCCCATCTGGAGCAAGGAGATAAAGGAAGACTCCATGCTCACCATGTTTTCTGTCTTGCTTTTCAAGACCTAGAGGAAGCTGAAGGAATTGCGGGGTCGTCCACTCTGGGAAGATAAGGTTGCATTGTGAAACCTTTGTGAGCCCAGGAAGGTTATCATTCAGAGTATAGTGACCAGCTCTGACCAGGAAATGTGTTTAGAGGGCCACAGAGGTACAAAGAAGCCTTTCCCAGCAGGAGAAGGCCTGAGATCCTGGAAAGACGGGGTGTGGCTGGTGAAACTGAGGAAGGTTGAGGTTGTGAAAATCTTTAAAAATAGGTCGTTTTGCTCTGACTGGACTTGGGTGGGGGTTGGCAGAGGAGCTGAAATGTCAGAGGCCAGGAGGAACTCACTCTCCAATCACAAGGCAAGTGGGACCGATGCTGTCCTCAGAATAGTGTAGGAGCCCGGAAGGGGTAATGGGGGAGCTCTGCCTCTACCCCTGCCCCCACCCCCACCCCCACCCCGGTGGCCTGACTGTATTCTCGGAGACAGAGCAGGAAGTGGGCCTTCACAATGTCAGGATACAGGAAGCTATCGGACTATTGAAGGCCACTTCCCGTGAGCTGGTCATTCACATACATTTGTCACTGGCTATCAGGCCTTTCGGACCCTACCATTGTCTACTGGGGCTGCTCCAGCCTGGAGACCGCCAGCAGAGGCCCTTGGACACAGAATGTACTATTGTGCTAACTGGCAGCACCACACAGGGTGGGAAGGAAAGTGGTGGGTAAGAAAGGGGACGCCAGCTTCTCATTGTCATCGGATACACAATGAGGCTGGGGGCTGGGGTCCTTTCTTGTTCGTGGGAGCGTGAACTCAGGAAGAAGGGATGGCCGCCCAGGAGTCTGACTTCAAGTTTAGTACCAGATGGCTGTAAAGGTGTCTCAGGACTTCCTTAGCCCTGGAGCCTTTCATTGGTGTCAGCGGGGGTTTCTAGCCCTCAGCCAGGGGTTATGTGATATAAACTAGGCAGGGAGTCTGGAGACCTGGGTTTTCTGGTCTTTCTCCATCACTGTTCATCACGTTACTTTGGGCAAGTCACCTCACCCATCTGAACTTCCGTCAGACCTTGTAGAATGAGAAGAGTCATGGGTAGCTCTGAGGGCAGATGTCAAGCTAAGCTGTTGAACTTTAACTGGGTTTCTGGTACTTACTAGACGTCTAAGAGATTGTTAGTGCCTTCCTTATCCTCGTCTTCCTCCTCAGGTCACTTCTGAACCCAGTGGTCCTCCAGTGAGTCCATCAGTGTGTGCAAACTGGTGTGTGTGTGTGTGTGTGTGTGTGTGTGTGTGTGTGTGTGTGTGGTATTTTAAGGTGAGCTGACCTTCTCTCTGCTTTCCTTTGCGCCAGGACAACCCGATCCACTTTTATCATCTGGGCTAAAGCTTAGAGAAGCAGCAGATATTTTTTTCTTTGGTGGCCGTGTGCTTTTGCCTTATGTGTGAACCTGGGTGTATTTAGTTTCTAGAAGTTGTAACAGGACAGACTCAGCCCAGGAGGAGATGAACCTACCCAGTTCTGAGGCAGCCCGTGGCTCTGTCCTGCTCAGCTCTGTTCGCTGTCAGTGCCAGGAGGCCGAGTTCTGCCTCAGCTTCTGGGATCGGACACTGTTGTCAAATCTTAGCTTTGGTACGAATAGCTGACTGGGCGAGTTTGTTGGCTTCTTTTGAGTCTCTGTCCCTTTGCTTGTATGGTAGTGCCTTCAGATTTTGCTGTTTTGAGATAGAGTCTCATATTGTGGACTGCTCTAACCTGGAACTCAGGATGCAACCTATACTGCCCTGGAACTGGTGGCAATCCTCCTGTTGCACACTGGGTTACAGTTGTGAGCCACCTTGAAGTCTAGCACCTTTAAGTATTAATGATATCATCTTTGCAGACTTTCTGGGAGGTCATAATAAGAGAATATGTGTCACATTACCTGGCTCTGTTTTCCTTCTCTTCCCACCTTCCTGCTGTTCAGAGAACAGTTGGTGGTTCCAGCATATGGGTGCCGTTAGGTTTGTGATGATGTCCTAGTTAGGGTCACTATTGCTGCGATAAAACACTGTGACCAAAAGCAACTTGTAGAGGAAAGGATTAATTTGGCCCACACGTCTACATTGTAGTCCATCACTGAAAGAAGTCAGGATAGAAACACAACCATGGTAGGACCCTGGAGGCAGGAGCTGATGCAGAGGCCACGGAGGGATGCTGCTTACTGGCTTACTCCCCATGGCTTGCTCAGCTGCTTTCTTATAGAGCCCAGGACCACCAGCACAGGGATGACACCACCCACAGTAGGCCGGACCCTCCCCCATCAATCACTAATTAAGAAAATGTCTTACAGGCCTGCCTACAAGCCAATCTATGGAGGCAATTTTTAAATTGAGATTCCTTCCTCTCAGATGACTTTGGCTTTTGTCAAGCTGACATAAAACTATCCAGCACAGACGGGGTGGGGATTCAAGAGCACATGGACACCAATTATTAGGGACTAAGGAGTTTTCTAGAAGAATCCTTAATGCCACGAACAGACATAGGCAAGAGTAGGGCAGGACTTCAATGAGAAATCAGATTCTAGTACCAGAAACAGAGCTCACGGAGGAGTGACTGAGAGGAATGAGAGCTGAGGCAGTAGGGGCTGGAGTCTTGTATACTTTTTTGAGGAGGGGGTGGACCATCTCCCAGCCAGAGCCTGCAGTCAAGCTCTCTGATCCCCAGGCAAGAGTCAGGGATGGGGTAGAGAGCAGGATGTGGCACACTCCCAGGTGAAAGGTCGTGGCACCGGCAAGTCTGGGGGCCCAAAGACAAGGTCCCAGTAGGGTACCCATCACTATGTATGAGAGGAGGCCTGTGCAGAGGCTGGATTCTGATATCAAATTCTTACATTCCAGTCTTTTGTTATGGATAAAAAGAAATAGAAGATTTTACAAGACAGAGGTGGAGGAGGAAAACCAAGGGGCAGAGGATGAGGGACTCAACTCATGTCCTTTGAGCTGAAATTGGATGTCCTGGGATTAGGGTGGAGGACTCCCCATCTAGAGAAAGAGTTCTGGTCTCTGGGGCAGAGGTGGGTATGCTTATGAGTCCAAGAAGCCTACCTTAGGCTGGAGAGATGACTCGATGTTTAAGAGCCATGGGTGCTTCGGTCCCCAGCTCCGGAAAAAAAAAAAAAAAAAAGAACCAAAAGAAAAGAGCCATGGGTGCTCTTCAGGAGGATCTAGGTTCGATTTCTAGCACCCCCACAGTGGCTCACAACTGTCTACAACTCCAGTTCCAGAGGATTCAATATTCTCTTCTGGCCTTCACAGGGACTGCATGCATGTAGCACTTACGATTATTCAACTGTAAGTCAGGAAGTCCGTGAAGAATTTCTGGGGGAAAGGGGTGCAGGCTGATGGAGGAGCTGATAAACAGGACAGGTGTGAGAGGAGGGAGCGCTCTTAAGAAAGACCTGAAGTTTTGCCTTTGAGGTCATGGGCAAGGTGGAGAGAAAAGGTAGGTCTAGGTAGGTTGCTATAGTTCTTTTTAAAGTTAATCTTATTAAAAAGTTTTTGAGTCGGGGGGCTAGAGAGATGGCTCAGCAGTTAAGAGCACTGACTGCTCTTCCACAGGTCTTGAGTTCAATTCCCAGCAACTGCATGGTGGCTCACAACCATTTGTATTGAAATCCTATGTTCTCTTCTGGTGTGTCTGAAAACAGCTACAGTGTACTCATATACATAAAATAAACAAATCTTAAAAAATATTTTAAAAAGTTTTTGAGTATTAGTTACATGACTGTCGTGCCACATTACAAAGGCTGATGTAGCCCCACATAGTTCCAGCTTTGGACCTGTGACGCCCTAACAGGTCCAGCCTGTTGAAGGTCCAGCCTTTTTCCTCAAGGTTCAGCCTGTGGAACATGGCAGCCATAGTCCCAGTGTAGCTTGGCGCTTACTCTAGAATCCAAAGAAGTTGGTTGACATGTCAAGAAAGCAGACCCTCAAGAGAAAGAAATAGTACTAAGGAAGAGATTTCTTGGGGGCTGGAGAGATGGCTCAACAGATAAGAGCACGTGTCGTACTTGCACAGGACCCAGGTTCAGTTCCCAGCACCCACATGGAGGCTCACAGCCATCCACAGGGAACCGGATGCCCTCTTCTGACCTCCATAGGCACCAGGTGCACAGACACACGTGCAGCAAAACACCCACACACAAAATAGACACAAATAGCTCTAAAGAAGATTATTTTGGGTTGTAATATCTGCTGGTCCTATTATAGTCCAGGGTTAATTACGTATTTTGTTCTCTATCTTTGAAATAACACGGATGTAACAGGAATATTATGGCTAATATTTAAATAATTTTAAAAAAAAACAGCTCTGGAAGGAGAGAAAATAGCAGGTGAGGGCGGCAGGCTCTTTGACCTGGAGGTGATTTGAATCTTCAGGTTCCCCTAGTGTGGAGGGAGTGGAATTGTCCTAAGAAAGGAGTAGCCATCTAATCCGTTGGACTCCGTCAACATACAGCAAGAGGAAAAGTTTGCTTGTCATCTAATGGCTCGGCTTTAAAACTTAGTGAATGAAGTAATTCTTGTACAAAGTGAAGCATTTGACTTTGAGACAAGGAATGTATTTTAATTAATTCATTTATTTGTTTATTACTGCATGTGTACGAGTATTTTCTCTCTATGTATGTGATATATACCATGTATATTGTTCCTGCTTGTGGATGGTCAGAACAGGACGTCAGATACCCTGGATCTGGAGTTACAAACAGTTGTGAGCCACAATGTGAGCACTGGGAATTGAACCCAGGTCCTCTGGAAGAGCACCAAGCATTTGAACCCTAGTCCAGTGAAAGCATTTGAGAACTTGGTTTAGAGAGTTATAGTGTCTGAGAAATAATTACATCAAAAGATGTGGTTAAAGGCTGGAGAGATGGCTCAGCACGTAAGAACCCTGGCTGCTCTTCCAGAGGACCAGAGTTCAGTTCCCAGCACCCACATCAGGGGGCTCACAACCATCTGTAACTCCAACTCTGAAGGTTCCACTGCCTCTGGTATCTGCAGGCCCTTGTGCTCGCTTGCAGTACCCACACACCGACACACGCCTACACACAAGTAATTTAAAAAAAAAAAAGATGGTTAAAGGACACGATATCACCTTTATTTGTAGTCGTACCAAGCTAAGATTAGCATTACTGCTACAAGCCTAACTTTCAGCATCTTTTATTCATTTGAATGCATGTAAGTAGAAAATAGAGACAAGAAACAGATAAATAGCAATCCACCATCAAATGCACATCCAGAACATTTAAAGACATCAACTAAAGAGACCTTGTTAAGACTCCGTCCGATGCTGAAGTTAGTGACCGAGTATCTTTAGGCAGGCAAGCCTCCCTATGGGGAAGCTTCCTGCTGGCCATCCCCAGAGAGGCATTTATGTCATGGGGTAACAGTAATCACATACTGGGAGCAATTTACCTCTTCGTTGATCTTCAAGGCACAGTGCTTTTATTTCCTCTGCTCTTTTCTCTTCCCTTTCCCTCTCTCTCTCTCCTTTCTCTCTCTCTTCATCCTCCTCTCCCTACACCTCACTTACTTCTCCCTGTCTCTCTCCATCTCCCTCTTAGTCTCCCTCCCCTTCTCTCCCTCCCCCTCCTTCCCTTCTTTTCCTCCCCCTCCTCTCCTCTCTCCCTCTCTCCTTCCTGTTACAGAATCAGGGGCCAACCTGTTTCAGGGCAGGTGAGTTTGGAGGACATGTTGAGATATCTGGTCTGAAGTGAACAGGTTCACTTAGCCAGTTTCCAAGTGAGCTTAAAAATACATGACAATTGCTTTTTTTTCTCTTCCATAACTGAAGAGAGCAGGCAGATGTCCTCGTGAGCCTCAGTTTCTCTTCTGGATATGGGCGAGCTTCGAGACTAGCACAGTGAGCCACGGACAGGACTCAGAAGGGTGAGGGGGAGCAAGAACAGAAGTTCTGGTGAGAGCAGAAGCCCAGAAATGAGAGGTCAGCACCTGGGCGTGGTCAGGAGCCCAGGAAGGAGGAAGTACAGAAGCCAGACAGCAGTCAGTGAGAAATGTAAACGTGGGGGTGGGGGAGGCAGACACAGCTGTGGACAGCCATGACCTCATCTGCACTGAGGGTATCCTCTTTGAATTAATGAGATCGTCTGGTTAGGTTTACTTTTATGGGTTTTACTGTGGAGAACTCAAAATTAGCGGCCGTATTTAATTATCAATCCACAGGACAAAAGGACACAATGGGATTTTATATAGCCAGATTGAAATAGACACAAGGGAACTTGTATATTAGGTCTGATTTATATAGTTTTAAGTAGTCACCTAGCAAAATAAGTCTGATGTTGACTATAATTTAGTATGAATGTCTAATATGAAAAACTCTCTGTAGTAGAATTTTTCCTACCTTAGGAAGGTATTTATTTAGTAAAGTAAGGCTTCATTCAACATGAGAATACATTCAGTTTTCAGAAGAGATGGCTCAGCAGTTTAAGAACACCTTTTGCTCTTGTAGTGGGCCAGGATTCTGTTCCCAGACCTACCGGGAGGCTCATAATCATCTGTAACTCCAGTTCTAGGAGATCTGAAATCCTCTTCTGACCAGTTCAGTCACCGGGTAACACACGGTGAAGAAAAACAGGCAGGCGAACACTCACACACATCAAATAAAAGAAGTAAATCTTAACTTAAAAACCCTTATTGTTGCAATAGGAAAGTTAACATCAATTTTGTCACAGTGTAGCAGAATTTTAACCTTGGGAATTACAATTAAGCAATGACCGTACTTATAATCATCCCTTATAAATTTCCCACATAAATCTTTTAATCTAAAGGCATTCATTAAATAAAAACCTCCTTTTTCAAATCAATACTTTATGCCTGTAACTCCTAAGTCTGTTAATAAACAAGAAATCAGGAACCCATCTTGTACTATAGAAATTAGTTATTATCAAAAGCACATCTTAAAGGCAAAAAGCTACAACTAGGAATGGAGTGGGCGGCTCTCTCTGTGTCTGAGCCCATCCTGCTCTTCATAGTGAGAGCTTTCCTCAGAGACGGGGAAAGGAGACAAAGTTACATTTAAACCTTATTAACAGAAGATGTCTTCGAGCAAAACCCCTCTCTACCTTAAACTATTATACACAGAAACATTCACACTTACACTCATAATCACGTATACCACATCACACCAAACGTGTAGCATTTTATAACATAAAGAGATTAGGTCTTATTCTTAATACTTAGAAAATTTAATATTGTTTGTGCACTGCAGTATAACTCAGATAAAACCCCAAATAGTTTAAATCTTAGTTCATCAGTAAGTAATTATCTTATGATCTTCCACAAAACGATTTAGGTCAGCTTTTGTTTTTGCTGGGTCTCTGAAGCCATAGGCAATAAAGATCATTCCTTGAGTATTATGATGATGACGATGACGACGACAATGACGATGACGTTATTTAATACCAGAGAGATGTGGCAGGTCTGAAGAAGAGGGGGAAAGTACAGGACTGGTTTGGAAGGCTAAGGGAGCCTGCTTTAAGGCAATTTCGTGCGGGAGAGGTGTTGTCTTGCGTTGTGGGGAAGTTTTGAACCTAGATGTGGGGAGGGGGTGAAGGGAAAGGCAGGTTCCTTCATTGGATGGGTGGTGTATGCACTCTAAGCAAGGCCCCTGACTTCCTAGAGGCCCGTGATTCTCCCAGGATGCTTAGAGAGGCTATTTACCTCTTTATACAGCATCTGTAAGCACAGGAACTATTGTGAGAAGCGCCTGAAGAAGACAGGGATAGCAAGCTGCAGTGCCTGTGGAACTTAGCACTTCCTGAAGTCCGGAGGCCCCCGGGAGACTGTCACAGACATACTCTCTGTAAGATGGCAGGAAATGAGGTCTCACTATTCCTGTTCCAACCTAACTGTCGCATGAGAAAATGACTAACTCACTGAGCTGTTGAACACAGGCTACTATTATTACTTTTACCTTTCTCTTATGTGTATGAGTGTTGTGTCTGCAAACACATGCCTGGTGCACCCAACGGTCGGAAGAAGGCATTGGATCCCACTGAACTGGAGTTGCAGATGCTTATGCACTGTGATGTGTGTATTGGGAATCAAACCAGGGTCCTTTGCAAGAGCAACAAGCACTCTTAGCCATGGAGCCCCTCTCTAGCACATGTTATTCTTTAGTTTCATCTTTTCTGTGTCCTGCCACTTCCTGGGAGCTTCAGAGCTTGCTGAGATTCCAAGCTCTGCTTTTGTCACTTTAGCTTGAGACGGTGACATACAACAGAGTCCTCAGACACTCCCTAGTTCCTAGACCTCATTAGTATTTTATCACACGTAATTTTAGTAAATTCCAAATTATATCCAAAGCAAGAGCTGTAAATTACCTTGTTACTAAGAAAGGCCAAACAGCAAACAAACAAACCCTTTGTGTGCTAACCTTGTAATTTTGGTTATTGTTAGAATTTTGAAGACTATTTTTTTATTAAAAATGAAAACTTATCGGCTTTGAAATATATCAAATGTATATAGTTTAAATCAGGCAAATGAAAAACTAAAGCTTAGGAAATTAATTTTGAAACAAAAAAAGCATATATATTTTTAAAAATTTTCAATTTTATTTTTTGTGTATTGTGTTTTGTGGGCATGTATGTCTGTGCACCACTTACATGTCTGGTGTTCTCTGAGGCCAGTAGGGGGGTGATGGATCCCCCGGGAGTGGAGTTATAGACAGCTATGAGTCACCATGTGGGTAGTGGGAGTTGAACCTCAGTTCTCCAGAACAGCAGCCAGAGCTCCTGAGGAGCTGTCTCTCCAGTCTCCAAATACCTTTGTCTTGACTTTAGGCAAGTCTCATGAGCTTAGAAGTGACAGGTCTTATTATCTAAATTGATTTTAAAAATAAAATTAATATGCACTGTAAAAAGTCCAGACAGACATGACAACTGCAGGCCAATAGGAGACAATCAACACATTTAAGTTACTTACATAGTGACAGCATGTAAGGGTTCTGTCTTAGGGCTTTACTTCTGTGAGCAGACACTGTGACCATGTCTTATAAGGACAATATTTAATTGGGGCTGGCTTACAGATTCAGAGGTTCAGTTCATTATCATCAAGGTGGAAACATGGCAGCATCCAGGCAGGGTTGGTGCAGGAGGAGCTGAGAGTTCTACATCTTCATCTGAAGGCTGCTAGGAGAAAACTGGCTTTTAGGGAGCTGGGATGAGGGTCTCAAAGCCCACACCCACAGTGACACACCCACTCTAACAAGGCCACACCTTCAAATAGTGCCACTCCCTGGACCAAACACACTCAAACCACCACAGGTTTTAAATCCTTAGCATGATTTTTGCAAGACCCCATTGAAAACTGTGAACAACGAGACAGAACTTTAGCCAAAGAGTGTGTGTGTGTGTGTGTGTGTGTGTGTGTGTGTGTGTGTGTGTGTGAGCACGTGCCAGGCAGATGTAGCAGTGGCTCGCTGGAGGTGGCAGCAAAGAGAGAGTGTGAGCGTGGTGGGATTTCCACTCCCCCCCCCAAAGACAGTGTGAATGGACCAGGTTATAGAGCAGTGTTCTCAACCTTCTTAATGCTGAGAACTTTTAATACAGGTCCTCATGCTGTGGTGACCCCTACCATAAAATTATTTCATTGCTACTTTACAACTGTAATTTTGGTACTTATAAATTATAATGTAGGGGCTGGGGACTTAGCTCAGTGGTAGAGCGCTTACCTAGGAAGCGCAAGGCCCTGGGTTCGGTCCCCAGCTCCGAAAAAAAAAGAACCAAAAAAAATTATAATGTAAATATCTGATATGCAGGATATCTTACATGCGACCCCAAAGGGGTAGTGATGCACGGCTCTTTTGTAGAGAGATGTGGCTACTTTAAACCCCATTAATTAATTAATTAATTAATTAATTAATTAATTTTTGAAAGATGATTTAGGTACTGAGCTGTGACTGGAAGAGCAGGATGTAAATGCTGCAGGAATTGGGAGTGCTGGGCAGGAAGAGGAGAGAGCTTTGTGACTGAGAACTGAGAGGGAGGGGAGGAAGAAGTGGGTGAACAGGGTCTAGCCTGGCACTCCTGTGGAGAAGGGAGTTGTTAAGCACAGACTGGTGTAGGGGAGGGAGTGGGGTGCTTACAACTCCAAGCTGCCTCTTGGAACCTGGAGCCTCTGCAGATGGCCTGGCAGAGAGGTAGAGGGAACATTTCCAGAGAAGCGTTTAGTAAAGAAGGTACCACGCACAGCATAGAGGAGAGTGAGCGAGCTTGCGAGCTGGGCAGAGACCAAGGAAATGGGAACGTCTTTAAGGTAGGGCCACAGCAACATCAGGCTAGACACGATAGAAAAAGGCCATTTGCTGCCATGATGATCTAGTTCTCCGAGTCTATAAAAACTTGCATGTGAAAGAGACCACTTTCAGTCCACTGAGAGCCACTGTATTTATATAGAGGCCGGATGCTGTTACAGAAACGATCAGGTTTCGGTCTGATGTCTCCCTGAGGATAAAGCCTTCTGAGATTATGTAAAAGACATCTGGAAGAGAGTTGAGATGCTACCCATGAGGCCTGGTAAGTTAAGGACATGGGAGAGAGCAAGAGGGACAAGCTTCCTCCTGCCTCTTATGTCTTCTTGGAGCTGTGATGAAATATCACAGATAATGATAGGGAGCAACACAGGGAGCATCCTCTGATACTGTCTGAGCTGGGCTGGTCCTGGGCCAAGCTTGCGGGATGTACACCTGACTTAGCAGGGAGAGTTTGCCAGATCTGGGGATGGGCAGGTGCGACATTTGCTGGAGGAGAATGGAGGTCAATACTGGATACAGAAAGGGCAGAGGGGAGGGACATCCCCAGAATTTCATCCATTTACATGCTGCTCCATATGAGTTGCGGCATCATTGTTGGCCCCACCACATGGGAGAGCCCGGACAGGGCTGAGTAGCATGGAAGCCACCAGCCTACTAGTGACTGTTAAAAGAACCAGGAGCCGAGGTGAGGTCTGGCTTGTCACTTCCTGAGTGCTCAGGTGCAACACTTGTCTAGTGACCATGATGCTGGTCAGCAGAGAAGGAACATTCTGACACCGAGGCTTGTCCTACTGGGTGCTGTGCCAGATGGAGACTGTTTTCTCTGTGTGGTACCTGACTTGCACTAGACCTAGGTTTGCTAGGACCGAGACGTAGCGGAGAGCTGGGTCCACGCTGCACTCCTGGGCACTCTGAGTGTCTCTAGGCCTTGTACTCTTCATCCCCACACCCTGCCCCATTGGTTTGGGAGGGTGCATGGGCTGCCTTGGTAGCTGGTCTAAGAAAGCTGCTCAAGTTGGCCAGACACAGGTCATCTCCTCACTGATAACTACTGTTGTTTTGTTTTGTTTTGTGTGTGTGTGTGTGTGTGTGTGTGTGTGTGTGTGTGTGATATGAACAGCACCAGGTGTGAATTGTGGCTGCTTAAGCCTGTAGAAGCCAGAACCACTATGAGGTTCTTTATCCCAAAGCCTGAGGCAGCTGCTCTTCCCTTGTTCCCTTGTCTTCCTTACGTAGAAACAATAGACGTTCACACGGCTGTTGACGGCATGTTCATCCTATGAGCGTGGATGGTGTCTCCTGCTGGTAACTGTTTGTCACTCCTGACTTGGCTGGTATGCTTGGCTGTAGGTGCTGACCCATGGCATGCTTTCTCGTGCCTGGGTCTGAATGTGCAGTGGATTGTGGACGCTCTCAGATCTTAGCCGTCTAAGTTCTGTGGCACTTGCCTGGTTGGTTGCCTGGTTGGTTTATGGTTTATAACGTGTGCTTACTTCTGACACCTGACTAGCCTTGCCTTGGCCCTTCCTCTGTCCCCCTGCAATAGCAGGGCTTGGCCTCTGTGCCTCTGAACTGTGACCTGACATCCTGCTCTGATCACACCCATCTCCTGAAACTCCCAAATCTCTGTTCTGACATCCACACGCTTGAAGTTCTCACTGGTGTGCTGGGCGACACCACTGGAGGTAGGCTCACTGTGCTCCTGCCCAGGGCCTGGCTTTGTGTTTCACCAACAGTGAAGTCCCAGCATGCCTGGCACTAAGGTTGCTAGTGGTGGGCATGGCTACAAAGGGCCTGTGGGTTTGTCCGCCTTGGGGAGGAAGGTTAACACGCAGCTGTAGTTTTGGGTTTAAGGGCACTGACAAGGTTAGATGCTGATCTGGACTCACATTGGTGACTTACCTCCAAGCCTGGGCTTTCTGATCCTTTCATGTTTGACAGTAGAGGGCTCCTGAGGCTGGAGTAGAGGCCAAACACTCAGGTGGATCAGCCCACCTTTGCTCCATCGAAAACCGGAGTCATTCTCTTCTCCTATATAGAACAGTCTGTTCTTCTGTCCCTGTCTGACCTCTTTCTCATCTGTTCCCGGACAGATAAAGTTGTGGTCATAGAGGTGGCGCCCTAGGCACTGGGAGGTTTCCAAAGACACTAGCAAGTCCCCAGCCATCCATTCCTCCTTGTACCTCATAGAACTGCCACCAAGAGCTGTGGGTATCCGGGGAGGGGTTTTGGTTCCAGAAGCAAACATTGTTGCTACCCATACCATTGTTGGAAGAAGCCCAAGGGACAGCCTGTGCTCCCACCCCCATCCCGGGGTGTGCTTCTCCCCCCCCCCCCCCCCCCCCGGGCTGTAGCTCATTGTCTTTCCTAGTCAAGGAAGGGCCAACCGGAAAGGGCATGCACAGGCCTAAACAAGAGACCTCAGTCTAACCAACCCCGAGACTAACACCTAACTCACCAACACACACACACACACACACACACACACACACACACACACACACACACCTCTGACCTCCACCAAAGTTACCAACTTATGACTGCAAATTGCAAATGGAGTCACCCTGGCTTGAATGCTCCCTTTTCAGTCTTAACTCCCCATCTGTGGACCCCTGACTCCTGTCCACTCAGAGGTGGGTCATAGCTCACATGGTCACTACTTACTGTTTCATAACTGAACTTCCACCCGCACCCCCACAAGCCACAGAGGGGCTACAGGGTGCTTGGAAGAGTCCTCAGTCAGCCTAGGTTCCAGGTGACACCAGGTTTCCACCAGCCCCACAGCATAGACCTATCTATGCAGAGTGTACACCGCTCATGTCTTAGTGGTTCTCAATCTGTGGGCCACAGCCCCAAAGAGCCCATCAGAAAACACAGATATTTATAATTCATAGCAGCAGCAAGATTACACCTACGAAGTAGCAATGGAAATAATTTTATGCTTGGGGGGGCACAACATGAGGAACTGTATGAAAAGGTCACGGCATTAGGAAAGGTGGGATCACTGCCTTAGGTTTTACAGCAGGTGGCTTTGATCCATGGCTTTCTCCTTCTCCTTCTCCTTCTCCTTCTCCTTCTCCTTCTCCTTCTCCTTCTCCTTCTCCTTCTCCTTCTCCTTCTTCTTCTTCTTCTTCTTCTCCTCTTCCTCCTCCTCCTCCTCTTCCTCCTCCTCCTCATTATTATTTATTATTATTAATTTATTTATTTATTTTGGTTTTCAGGTTTTTGGAGACAAGGTCTCTTTATATAGCCATGTCTGTCCTGGAACTCAATATGTAGACTAGACTGTTCCCAAACTCGCAGAGATCTGCCTCTCTCTGCCCGCTGAGTGCTGGGATTAATACATGTCCTACTATGCCTGGCTACGCCAACTTTCCATCAGTCATTACAAAATCATTTGGAGGTCTCATGAAGGTGTGTCTGTGTGTCTGTGTGTCTGTGTGTGTACTGGGGACTCTTCTCATCAAATTCAGGTCATTCTTTGTCTCTGAACCTCAAAATAGCATGCCTGTGAGTTTCTCTAAACATTCCGCAGGAAAGATTGCTTCTTTGGACTCTGTCGTTCTTCCTTTCCTGTCTTAAGGCTCTGACACAGTCCTGGGAGCTAGGCTGGGAAAGGTCATGGTCTCTTTCATACTTCTGCCTCAGGCCACCTTCTAGTGCATGACACTGGGAAGGGGAACATGTCTGACATAATCACACTCTGGATCCTGATGTTGCGTCATCCAGAAAAGCCTTTACCAGAGCAGCAGTTCCCCTGAGAAGGCATCTGGGGCAGTTAATGGAGATACATGGTGGATACTCTCCTTGGGGGCCAGGGTTGCAGTCCTGGCTGCTGGTGCTCGTACCATATATCAGAAGACTAGGGTTAGGGAGGCTCACCTGGCTGAGACAGGAGACCTCAGACTTTGGATGTCCTGTAAGGCAGTGTTTCACCTGAACAACATCCATGTGTGTGTGTGAGTGTGTGTGTGCATGTGTGTGTGCGTGTGCGAGTGTGTGTGTGAGTGTGCGTATGAGTGTGTGTGAGCGTGTGAGTGTGTGTATGAGTGTGTGAGTGTGTGAGTGTGTGTATGAGTGTGTGAGTGTGTATGAGTGTGTGTGTGAGTGTGTGTATGTGTGTGAGTGAGTGTGTGTGAGAGTGTGTGAGTGTGTGTGCGCGTGTGCAAGAGTGTGCGAGAGTGTGTGTGAGTGTGTGCGCGTGTGCAAGAGTGTGCGAGAGTGTGTGTGAGTGTGTGTGAGTGTGTGTGTGAGTGTGTGTGTGTATGCGCGCGCGCGTGTGTCTGCCACCCTGAACATGAAAGAGGAATCCCACCCCTCTGCTGCAGCTAGGGTTGCTGTGCTGCTCTTGCCAGCAAGCCAAGCAGACAGTAATATCTATCTCCCTATGTTAAGATCTTGTGAGAATTTTCTTCTTGGGGGACAGGTCATCCTCTTTAAGGTCCCAGTGACAAACAGAAGCATAATCCTTACTACAGTTCACCCTAGGGATGTAATGAGTTTATTAGGCTTTCTGACAGAGCTGTGGGTATCCCTAAATCTGCTACCCATGAAGGTCTGTATGCAACATGTCTGATGACTCTCCATGGCTCCACTGATGGAGCCCCCTTCCTTCCAGACTTTCCTGGCCAGTGTACTCTACCCTCTCCCGGCGACCCCAGGGCTGTGTGCAGTTAGGGCAGAATTGCATACAGTTGGCTTGGAGGAGAGGCTGTATACTCAGCTGAGGGGCCAGTGACCCTTCATGCCCCTCCTGTGGGGACCTCAAGAAGCCCAGTGTGGTGACTTTTTGAAAGTGGACACAGCTTGTGGCAGTTCTGCTCAGAGGATAGTGTTTTACAACAGGAAGTGATTAAAAAACAAAACAAATCAACAACAACACCACCAACAAGCTGTCACAACTACCACACAGAGTAGGCCGTGAACTAAGGACAAGATGGGAGAGAGGGTTAAAGACAAGAACTCTAAACAGAACCCTGGGAGACCGGGGTGGGGGCAGGACTGAGCAAGGGGAGGGAGGAGTGACGTCATGGAGAAGTCACTTGGGGGTGTTTGGAATCGTCCCAAAGGGACGTCCTTACAGTCAGCTGCTCTGAGTTCTAAAGGTCAGGCCTAAATGTCCTTGAACCCTCCTCTGTTCCCTGGGAAAGGCCCTTGGTGAAAGCTTGTCTGGTCACTCGTTCCTCCACAAGTCAGAACCAAGTCGTTGACTCTGAGGGAACACGTTCCATGGTGTCTTGATGGACCAGGCATGTTAATGGGAGAACAAATGGAAGTTGCCCCAGGAACACTGAGGCTGGAGGGTTCCCAAGGGGATGGAGATTTGTGACGCCAGTAGACAGTCTACTTACCCTCACTCCTGGACCTAAGGCAGGGAGGTGGCCAACCGAACTGACTGTGTGTCTATCCAGCCTTTGGTTCTCAGGAAAATGCATGTAGAGCCCAAGATTAGCCACACGCAGAGATGCACCACAAACGGGCACACACACCTACCCATGCGCCCGGCACAGGCACACCACTCCCTCCTATCTTTGGCCACTTTGGTTCTGGACAGAGTTCAAGGTGGCTTGTCCCCTCCTCCTCTGCCCCCCCAGCAGCCCCACCCCTGAGAAAGTACAGCTCAGGGGTCCCCAGGGCCGCACAGGAAATGCTTTGTGTGCTCTGGGCCAGCCAGGCTATTTTCTGTCCTAGGACTGGCGGGAGGTTGGACCGGGAACAACCCGGACTGACATACTCAGCTGTTCTGATTCTTTCCATGGTCGCCTCTACAGTCGGCAGTGGGCGTTACTGGGTCTCTCCGTGTCTCTCCTGGCACTGTGTTTCTGTTTGAGGTGTCAGGAGTTCCATGGAATGTCTCCTTTTCAGCGAGTTCTCTCTCACCCTTCCTATCCATTTTGTAATCCCTTTCTCTGAGCATAGCCCCACTGTGGGGGGAATTGTAGCCTTGCTTCCCCAGGGAGGCCGAGGTTAGCTACCCTAACTTAATGATGTGTCTTCCCCCCCTTGGCAAGTTTCTGAAGCTCACTGTGTTTTGGTTCAAGAATATTAGTTGTTGGGAGAATGACTAAACATGTCCCACGATCATTCGCAGGCGGTGTGGTGCAGTGCGCACCTCCCCTGTCCTTACAAAATCTTTAGTGTTTGGAGGCTGCATGCACGGTGCTCGCTTTAGGGAAAATGACAAATACGGAGTGTGCTTTGAGAGTTGACAGAAGGCAAAACCCGAGACTGCCCTCAGTAGGGAGAGACGAGAGCTGGGTTTTTAGTTTATCCACTCAGCTGCCTATGCTGCAGGGTCAGCTCACAGATGACAGCTCTTAAGTCACAGGCTGCTGGAGGCCAAAAGTGTGCAAACAAGTGAGAGACATTTTGGCTCAAGTGATGAAGATTTCGAGTCAGTGTGCAAAGCAGGCTCCTGACTGAGCCTGAGGAGAGGAGAGTCTGGGAGGAGTTCCCTGAAGAGGAGGCAGCTCTCGGGATTGCGAAGAAAGAGTAGGAATTCACCAGGGTAAGATAGGCATGCTTATGTATGAAGCCTGGATCATCAGAGGAAGATTACAGAAACACAGAGACAAGATGTCATGACGTGTGCATGTGCAAGTGTGTGTGTGTGTGTGTGTGTGTGTGTGTAGTGTGAATGTGTTCACATGTGGCTGTATATGACTGTATGTATATGTGTATATATGTATGTATTTGTGTGTATGTATGTATGAATGTGTATAGTTTGTGTGTGTATATGTGTATAGTATGTGTGTGTTTGCATGTGGCTCTATGTGACTGTGTATATATGTATGTATTTGTATGTATGAATGTGTATAGTTTGTGTGTGTGTGTGTGTGTGTGCATGTGGTGTGATCTACTTGAAAAGTTTTTCTAGGTCTTTTTTTTTTTTTCTTTTTTCTTTTTTTCGGAGCTGGGGACCGAACCCAGGGCCTTGCGCTTTTTAGGCAAGCGCTCTACCACTGAGCTAAATCCCCAACCCCAAAACAAACATTTTTTTACCCCCTCTTGAGATCTTTTCTAGGTCTTAAGTAGGAAAAGTGTTGCTTCTTATTTGATGTCCAATATGACAATAATTTCACACCTAAAGAATGCTTAATAATTTATTGGATGTTTATAGGAACTGAGTCAACCGGCTGAGGAAACCAAGGCTGAGAGAATGTAGCTTTCTCCAAGGTCACCCGGATGTGTGGAAGAACTAACAGCAGGCATCTGCACCCCACTCCATACCGGGGGACTGAGCACCTGCAAACTGCTGGGCTTGCTTCTGGCTCCTGGGCAGCTGGAGACCTTGTCCGGTTCCCCAGTGTTTCTCATGATATTGTCCCTCTGTCCTGGTGGGGTTTCCCTGAGGATAGAAGTGAGGCCTGCAGGCACAGAGTGTGCATTGTTTAGCTGCACCTGGAGGGTGCTGTGGTCAGCAGGCAAAAGAAAGACTTGGTGCCAGGCTAGGGAGGGTCTGAGTGGTCCCTTGGCCCAAGTCCCGACCTCCATCTCTCCAACTCCGGCTGGGAACTGCTTATTTCCCTGAGGTCTGGGTTGCCTGTCAGGCGCCCTGAGGGCAGGAAAGCCCCTCACTTTCCCTGTCTGATAACAAAGGATAGGTTTCTTGGGTTTCCTTCAACATGGCCTGCCAGATTTAGTCCTACAGAGCACTCTTCAAGAAAAGGATTGTGTGACCATGGGAGCCAATCCCTGGGTAGGCACAGTGCACAGTAGACGCTCTGACGGGTCTTAAAAACATTCAAAGCAGTGTTCCTCAAATGACTTATTTGACCCCTGAACCCTTCTCATATCCTGGCTGCCTACCGTTTCTTGATTCCATTTTGGGAAGTTTTCTAACAAGTGATCTCTAGCTAAGGTTCTTCCTTACCCTGCCCCCAAAATTTGAGCCATTGCATGCATGCGTGTGTGTGTGTGTGTGTGTGTGTGTGTGTGTGTGTAATATTGGCTGCCAAGCACCCCAGCCCTTAGCTTTCATGGAATTTCCTCATAGACTTGGGGGTTGTGGGGAGGAGAAGAACTGTCTCCCTTTTCTTCAGAGGTCAGTAGGAGCAGGATACTCAAGGACATGTGACCTAGTTTAGGACCAAGAACCCAGAGAGGTGGATCCACCCAAACATCCAGGGGTTACAGAGGGGTCATTTGGAGAGACTGTGCCCACAGGCATGAATGGACATTTGTTGTGGCATTCAGCATGGAGTCTCTGCGTTCAGTGTCAGCGACCCAGGGGTCCAGCTACCAAGGATTCCCAGGTGCCTGGGTGTTCTAGGACTCACTTTGATTCTTCCATGGATACTGGGGTTTCCATGGATACTGGGGGTTCAGTGGGTTTCCATTCCGATCAGGCTGAATTGTTACTGCTGTTTGTAATAGGGATCCTGACTGAATAGAGGTGCTCAAGAAACATTAGTTGGATGGTGCTGGGGCACGGCTGGGTTGGTTTCGTGTTTGTCTCACGTGCACAAAGCTCCGGGTTTGATGCCCCAACACTTCAGCAGCTGGACTTGGTGATGCACACCTGTAATCCCAGCACCCAGGAGATGAGGGCAGGAGGGTCAGAGTTCAAGGTTTGGGTCAACCTGGTTGTCGTGGTTTGAATATGCTTGGCTCAGGGAGTGTCGTTATTTGGAGGTGTGGCCTTATTAGAATAGATGTATCACTGTAGGCATGGGCTTTAAGACCCTCATCCTAGCTGCCTGGAAGTCAGTCTTCTCCCAGCAGCCTTCAGATGAAGATGTAGAACCCTCAGCTCTGCCTGCACCCTGTCTGCCTGGATGCTGCCATGCTCCCACCTTGATGATAATGGACTCAACCTCTGAACCTGTAAGCCAGCCCCAATTAAACCTTGTCCTTATAAGAGTTGCCTTGGTCATGGCGTCTATTCACAGCAGTAAACCCTAACTAAGACACTGGTCTACACTACACTCTCAGGTTTTTTGGTTGAATGAATCTGAATAGCCAATTTTGGCACCAAGTTTGTGCCCACTGCCCTATTTTGTCAATGACAGTCCTAGTTTTCTGGCCCCACTGATAACTGAGTATTGGCCCTGTGAGGGGTGCATCATAGATCCCAACTCAATCTGTCTCTGCACACCCCTACGTCGGATATGGGGGAGACTGGCCCGGGCCAGAGTGAGTCTGCCAAAGAGCTGTGGGAACACAGGAGAGTCCCAGCAGGAGACTCTGGAGCTGGGAGTTAGAAGGAGGTGGGTGTGAGTGAGCACAAGATACCCTAGATTAGAGCGCAAGCTAAGCCTCTGGATGCAGGAAAGCCTGGGAATGCTGGCTTAGTGTGAGTGCAACAAGAGGAGAGGCCCCAGAGGCCGCACTGAAGAGAATGGGATTTAGTCCACTGGCCATGGGAAGCCACAGAAATTTTCAGTAGGTGAGGTCAAGGGCAATTTGGTGCATAGGGAAACCCATGGCTTTGAACTGACATCCAGATGGTGCTGTGTATAAACTACAGCTTGGGAAAGTCACATGAACTTTCCAGGCCTTAATATCTTCTTTGAAAAATGGATACAGAGCTGGGGGGTGGTGATATAAGCCTTTAATCTTAGCATTTGCAAGGGAGAGCAGACAGATCTCTGTGAGTTCAAGGTTAGCCTGGTGTACAGAACAAGTTCCAGGACATCTGGGATTATATAGTGAGACCCTGCCTCAAACAAACAAACAAAATAGATATAGGACGAGAGTGTGCCTCAGTGGTAGAACAGAGCCCCTGATTAGTCTCACACACAGATATGCGAAAGAAAGAAAAAGACAGACAGAAATAAAGAAAGAAGAAAAGAGAATAAAACTCCAATATTTGTTGCAAAGAGTTAAGACACTGCATGATATAAAGTATCTTGGTATAAGACACTGGATGATATAAAGTACCCAGTATGGCAGCTGGTAAGGTGGCCCTGCAGGTAAGAGTGCCGGCCACCAAGCCTGACAGTCTCAGTTCCAACCCTGCCTGGAATCCACATGGTAGGAGGAGATAACTGAGTTCTGCGAGTTGTCCTTTGACCTCTTAGCGCATACCAAATAGATAGACATAAATAAACAACCTGGCTTATGCAGGCATCTCATGGAGGATGTGTTGTCATGACTGAGATCCCTGGGCTAGGCCACCAAAGCCCCGTCACTGGCTGCATTTCTGGAGACCACAGTCTGCACCTTTTATGATGTCCTTATTCTCCAGTTGCTGGACCAGAGAACATGTCAGGGGACTCTGAACCAGCTGGGTGGTGGAGTTCTACAGCTGCGGTGGAGGAAGGAATAGAGAGGTGTGACTGTTGGCAGGGAGGCGAGCGTCCGAGGGATTCAGGCAGAGAGTGAGGTCTGACCCTGGGGAAATCCAGGATTCACCTTTTGGCAGCCTTTCAGTGGAGAGGAAGAGGGAGGCTCCAGAGAGCCAGGGGTTCTTGTCTTGTGTGAACTAAGAGAGAAAACAGTCTTTCTTTTGGGACTTCTTAACTAGAAAGGCTCAGTGAACGTTTACATGAAACACCACGAAGATAGGTGTGAAGAGACTGGGTAGGTTGGGCCAGTTCATTCTTGGGGTTGATGTACACAGAATGTAAACTTAAGATACGGGCAGGTTTTGAAATGGGCTGACTGCCTGTGGAGATGATAAGGTTCCTGTTGGTGAAGGTCACGGTATGAGTAGATGACGGGCAGCTGTGAGGAAAGAAGCTAGAACAAATTAACCCAAGAGTTGCCTGGAGAGTGTATCTGTCAGCTTCGGCTGTGTAAGAAGCACACGACCTCAACAATATATATCAGGAGATATTTATGGCTCATAGGCCCGGAGTGACTTAGCTTGGCTAAATGGCACTTTTGACTTCAGATGGGGCCTTTCTAGGTCTGCTGCTGGCTCGGTTGTTGGTGGATCTAGACTATTTTGGCTAGGATGATGGCATGGCCACTTACCTTGCATCTTGCAGGGGAAGCTAAGCTGGTGGTCTTGGCAGGGTTAGAAGCAGGGCGTCCACAGATATGAAGACCTCCGAAGGTCTTGACTCAGAGTTAGTACCTAGTTATCTCTGTTGCAGCTTGTTGGGCCGGGCAGAACACAAAAGGGGAGCATACAGATGCCATCTTGTAAGTGGGAAAAGCCATGGAGTCAGATGACAAAGGCTGTGGACAGGGAAGGGTAAGGAATTAGGGTCAATAGCGCAATCTATTATGAATGGTGGTGGTTAAACTCTCAGCCTGAGCGCTGTGTAGACCTAAGTTCTGTCTGTTTTCCTCTGGGACCTTTGTAAGACTTGAAGTGAGCCTGAATGGTTTGGGAGTGTTTTCCCAGATGATTGTTAAAATTCTCTTAATATACATTTTTTTTAAGATTTATTTATTTTATGTGAGTACACTGTAACTATCTTCAGACACACAAGAAGAGAGAATTGGATCCATTACAGATGGTTGTGAGCCACCATGTGGGTGCTGGGAATTGAACTCAGGACCTCTGGAAGAGCAGTCGGTGCCCTTAACCACTGAGCCATCCCTCCAGCCCCCTACATTTTGTTTTTAAATAGCATTTTGCTTACTTACTTGTTTGCGTGTGTGTGTGTGTGTGTGTGTGTGTGTGTGTGTGCGTGTGTGCACATGTGATGTGTGGACACGCATGTCTGTCATGACACACTTGTAAGGTCGGAGGACAACTTTCAGGGGTCAGTTCTCTTCCCTCTACTATGTGGGCCCCGGGATCGAGTTCAGGTGGTCAAGTGCCTTTGCGTCTTTTAAACATGGAACGCCTCATGATTTGCAGGTCACTCTTGCACAGGGGCCACGCTGATCTCTGTGCTGTTTCAGTCTTCTTATATGTACTGCCAATGCCAGCACCGAACAGGCTAACTTTAATTTGCTCTTCTGTGCTTATTTATCTGCTTTTGGAATGAAAATAACACCAAAATTTTCCCTTTACTGAAAAAAAGATTCAAAACCAGAAAATCTAGTTCCGTACCCCAATTACTACCGTCTACCCAAGCTCCCTATTACTCCCTGCTTCCCTGCTCGGGTTGTCACATGGGATCTTTAGGCTGCTGAGGCCCACAACCTGAGACCTACTGGTGCTTCTTTGGGTCAAATCCAAAAGTAGAAATACATTAGAGCTGTTCATGCACACCCAAGCCCCATGGATTCCTTATCAACGGGTAGTGACAAGGTTAGACAAGGAAGCAAAGT
Organism: Rattus norvegicus; assembly: GCF_021556685.1. NCBI lineage: Eukaryota > Metazoa > Chordata > Mammalia > Rodentia > Muridae > Rattus > Rattus norvegicus. Next base: position 145,617,776 of record NC_141538.1, read on the forward strand.
TAGGTGTTCAAGACCTGAGCCCGGGGCTGGGGATTTAGCTCAGTGGTAGAGCGCTTACCTAGGAAGAGCAAGGCCCTGGGTTCGGTCCCCAGCTCCGAAAAAAAAAAAAAAAAGACCTGAGCCCGTACATCATTCTTACCCTAGTCAAACTCACTGTCCTCCAGCCTGCCCTTCACGAGTCTCAGCCTGCTGCGATGAGCAGGAAAGAACAGTGTAGAATTTTTGCCTCAGTCACCTCTACCGCAGTGGACTCTACTCTAGCATTCTCAGGAGGGTTCCGTCTGAGACCTACTTAAAAACCACAGGGACATCAGAGTGATACCGTTCTTGCTTTATACTCTGATCTCCCCTGAGATCACTGTCAGTATTCTTTCATATCTCAAGACTAAGTTTTGCGTAGCTCAGGTTGGCCTCGAACTCTCCGTGTATTTGAGGATGACCATGCACTCCTAATCTCTCAAATGCAGGGGTTACGGGTGCGAGCTCCATGCTTGGCAACCAGTATTTCTTACTGTTCTTTAAACCTGGTAATACCTGCTGTCGAAAGGAAACTCATGGGGCTGGAGAGGTGGCTCAGTGGTTAAGAACGCTGGCTGTTCTTCCAAAGGACCTGAGTTCAATTCCCAACAACCACATGGTGGCTCACAACCATCTGTAATGGGATCTGATGCCCTCTTCTGGTGTGTCTGAAGACAGCTACAGTGTACTCATACATGTAAAATGAATAATTTGTTTTTTAAAGAAGAAAGAAAAGAGCGCTTATTGCTCTAACAGAGGAGCAGGATTTGGTTTTCAGCTCCAACATTGGGGTGCCCACAACTGTTGTAATTTCAGCTCCAGGGAATTCAGTGCTGTCTTCTGGACTCCATAAGCACCTGTAATTATGCGCACATACCTCTAAACACACACCCCTTTAATTAAGAATAAAGTAATGCGAGTGGGAGGAGCTGGAGAGATGACTTGGCAGTTAAGAATACTTGCTGCTCTTACAAGGACCCAAGTTCCATTCCCAGCTCCCACTCAGTCATCTGTAACTCTAGTTCTAGGGTTTAGTGCAAAATTCTGTCTGACCTTCAAAGAGGACCTAATACAAACACTCTTCAAACTATTCCACAAAATAGAAACAGAAGGAACACTACCCAATTCCTTCTATGAAGCCACAATTACTCTTATACTTAAAACATACAAAGACCCAACAAAGAAAGAGAACTTCAGACCAATTTCCCTTATGAATATTGACGCAAAGATACTCAATAAAATTCTTGCTAACCGAATCCAAGAGCACATCAAAACAATCATCCATCATGATCAAGTAGGCTTCATCCCAGGGATGCAGGGATGGTTTGCAATATACAGCAAACAAGTAGCCAACATCAATTTAAATGGAGAAAAACTTGAAGCAATCCCACTAAAGTCAGGGACTAGACAAGGCTGCCCACTCTCTCCCTTCCTACTCAATATAGTACTCAAAGACCTAGCCAGAGCAATCAGACTCTGAAAGGAGGTCAAAAGGCTACAAATTGGAAAGGAAGAAGTCAAAATATCACTATTTGTAGATGATATGATAGTATACTTAAGTGACCCTAAAAATTCTACCAGAGAACTCCTAATCCTGATAAACAACTTCACCAAAGTGGCTGGATAAAGATTAACCCAAACAAATCAGTAGCCTTCCTTTACTCAAAGGGTAAACAGGGTGAGAAAGAAATTAGGGAAATGACACCCTTCACAATGGTCACAAATAACATAAAATACATTGGTGTGACTCTAACCAAGCAAGTTAAAGGTCTGTATGACAAGAACATCAAGTCTCTGAAGAAAGAAGTTAAAGGAGATCTCAGAAGATGGAAAGATCTCCCATTCTCATGGATTGGCAAGACTGATATAGTAAAAATGGCCGTCTTGCCGAAAGCAATCTACAGATTCAATGCAATCCCCATCAAAATTCCAACTCAACTCTTCATAGAGTTAGAAAGAGCAATTTGCAAATTTATTTGGAATAACAACAACAACAACAACAAAAGAAGCAGGATAGCAAAAACTATTCTCAACAATAAAAGAACTTCTGCACGAATCACCATCCGTGACCTCGAGCTGTCTTACAGAGCAATAGTGATAAAAACTGCATGGTAATTGTAGAGAGATAGGGAGGTAGAATGGAACGGAAGACCCAAAAATAAACCCACACACCTATGGTCACTGGAGGACACCAGACAAACACATGCTGTATAGACATATATGTAGGTAAAAATACCACTCGGTCTCTTAAAGTAAAAATAAACAATATTTTTAAATAAAGTAATTAAACATTTTGAGTAATTTTTCTCAATTTTTGTCAGCTTGTTTTTTGTTTTTTGTTTTTTTGAGTGAGTAATAATATTAGGGCTCTTCTTCATCTGTCTGTGTCATGTCCTAACCACCCCTGCTCCCAACCTCCACACCCACCACATGGCCGGCAGGACCTGTCTGCTTTCATACAGTCACCCTACTCTCCCTTGCTTTTGGTTTCTACCCCTGAGATCCCTGCTTGGTTTCCCAGGTGGGGAAAGACTCCCTGGGAACAAAGGGCTGAAGGCAGCTGAGTGAGAAGAATCAAAGCCTGGCGCAGCCAAGGGCCAGTGCACTCAGAGACCGAGGCTCCCCAGGTCCCAGTGGGGCTGCCCCACATGGGTCTGCACCTGTTGGACCAAGTGTGGGCTCATAAAAGCTCATTTGCTTCTACATCCAACTGACAGCCACTAAAGGCCAACACGATCCAGGTTCTGCTGTGGGTCCTGGGAATGGCAGTGTTGGGGAAGGGTAAGCTGGATCCTGTTTCTGCTGATCTGAAATTAATTTCCAGCTGAGGTGGGCAGACACCAGGCCATGTGTAAGTTCAAATTGCCATCACACTAAAGGCCAGGCCTCTCAACTGGGGGATTTCCTCGAGAGTTCAAAGTTGGATTGATGGCACGCAGCACAGGTGAGAAGTCACCTTCCAGGGCTCCCTTGGGGGCCGTGTTGGCTGCCCACACGGAGAGCTCAACCCACAGCTAGACCGCAGGAGGCCAGGCCTCTTTGGACTGGATTCTCAGGCCAGGACCTTAGGGACAGGAAGCAGGTGTGTAGTTGGATAAGGACAGAACAAAAATAGAGCTTCAGACAGTGAGGGAAGATGAGTGAGGGCCTGGAATCAGACAGAGGGTGGGGAGGTTTGCTTAGTTTGAAAGCAAGGGGTTCAGGCTAGATACACCAGGCCCAGAGAACGGTCCATGGAATAGATCTCAAACCAGCTCTCACTTAAGACCCGTGGTTCCTGTGGAACACTGTGTGTGGTGGTGGATTTTTGGCTATGTTTTCAGTACTGAGGATTGAGCCTTATACACAGTGAATTTTCTACCACAATGCTACATTTACAGAGACGTTCAGTATTTCTTGCTTTGAGATAGGTAAGTTTCCCAGTCTGGCCTTGAACTCATCCTACAACCCAGCCAGGCCTTGAACTTGTAATCCTCCTTAGTACCTGAGATTGTAGGACAGCACCACTAGATGGACCCATAGAAGCGAGTCTTTTCAAGTTTCTCTTGCTATTTAACTGTGTCTTATTATTGTGTGTGATGTCAGGGGTTGGGGGAAGGCATGCTTGTGCCACAGCACAAGTATGGAGGTCAAAGGACAACCTTGTGGAGCTGCTTCTCTCCTCTCTCCTGGTGGGATCTGAGGATCAAACTCAAGCCATGGAGCTTGTGCAGCAAGTTCTTTACTCACGGAGCCATCTTGTCAGCCCTGGGAATCGGTTCTGATGTCAGCCCAGGAGGTGGATGCTCAGAGAAATGTGTGGAGGGCAGATTTTGAAGCAGCATCCCGTGTTGGGATGGGTCCCTAGCGTCTGTGGCACTTACAGAGTGGGCGGGTGGTACAGGGATGCACTGAGGGGCTGGGGTGGAACTGCCCATGGCGGGCACAAGCTTCAGCACCTGTCTCTCTGTGAGCGGCTAGGAAGAGATTGAGTCAGTCTTCTCCTCCTTCTCAATGTCCCCTATCCTTGCCTCTCCTCACTGCCCACACCTGGGCTTTGTGACTCCCTCCCCCATTCCAGTACGTACAGTACACCCATCACTGGTGGCACACACCAGAGCCCCAAACCCCAGCTTCTGCTAGAAACCTCCGGCAGTCTGGGTGCCCACTCTCTTCTGCCCCCAAAGACTTGAAAGCAACAGTTTGCCCTGTGAATTTGGCTGTTAGAGTTGCTCTGGATTTGTGCAGAGACACACAGGAGTGGTCTCAGTGGGACACTCTTAGTGCTTGCGTGCCCAGCCACAGTGCTTGCTGGTAGCCACTGGGCCTCTAGTTTACCTGGAAGTCCCCTACTTAGAGAGAGACATGGCAAAGGGGGATTGCACACTGAGTTCATGTCTTCTGGACATTATAGTAACACCTCCCCTCAGGGTCTGGGGACACAGCTTAGTTGCTAGAATGCTTGCCTAGCATGCTAAGGCCCTCAGTTTGTTTCTAGCACCACATACGTTGGGCATGGGTATATGCACTGAAGGGGTGGAGGCAGGAAGATTAAGAATGATCCAGGTTATCTTAGTCACAAAGGCAATTTGAGACCAGCCTGGGCTAAACGAGACCCGTCTCAGAAATAAAGTACTTTTCCCCAGAGCTGTTGGAAGGCAGAGGGGACCCAAAGGCTATGGCTGCTTTCTGGACAAGGTCAGAACTGACAATGACAGTGAACTTAATATCTCATTGCTGTATGGCTGTGAATGGGTCGTGTAGTTTCTCTGAACAGGTTTCTTCAAAGACCGTGGACAGCAATCTTTATTTCTCATTTTCTCCAGAACACAGAGAGGAAGTGTGTGTGGGGGGGGGAGGAGGGGCAGAGCAGGTGCCCAATAGAGCATCCCAGCTCCCAAGCCCGCTGTGTTGCTGAGTTCTGCAGTCCCATTCGGCAAGCCTGGGGTCTTCTTCTCAGTGAAAAGAGAACTTGGGTTTGAACTCTCTGTTACATTACCCAGACTTCCAGAACTGGCAGGCTGGTCTGAGTGACCCCCAAGGTCAACCTGACTCAGTCCAGGAATGCAGCCCTAGCCGCTAGCCTTCGGGCCTGGCCCTTTGTGCTTATCAGCACCATATTTGATCAGGATGGGTACCAGCCACCCCTGCCCCCTCAGAAAACAAGAAAACATGTTTTGTCAGTAGCAGGGTGGAGTGGGGTGGCCTCTCTGGCTCCCGGTTCCCCCCCAGACCCCCCCTCACAGTGGGCCTACCAGTGGGGCAGGCAGCCTGTTATTGTTGGAATGGAGGGCTGGCTCTCTGGCCGCATGTTTCCTCCAGCTGTCCAAGCAGGGAGAGCTGGGGAGGAAACCCTCAGTCCTGTCCATGGGCCTCAGACAAACCCTCTGTCACAACAAGGGAACAATGGCTTGGATGGGCTGGGGGTTGGATGGAAGGGTAGCCCCTCTGTTCTCTGTTTCCACCATCTAGAGACAGGTTGCAGGGGTGAGAGGAGGGACCACTCTCCCCTTGCCTCCCCCATCCCGTGTCTTGTTTTCCACCATGTCGGGCACACTGTCTCCCATCTCAGGGGCCAAGGAAAACAGCAGCCTCAGGAAGCATGTCTGGTCTGGGGTTCTGCAGCCCTGAGTAGCAGCAGGGCTGGGGGAGGGGACTAGAGAGGGCCTGGTACAGCAGGGCTCCAATCTGCACAGAATTGGGAACCCAGCAGTCACCGGTCTGTGTCCCCTTGAAAACCTTGAGGACTTTGTCCTCCTGTGTCTCTGTGTCTTCAGTCCTAGCATGTGGCCAAGACTGGAACAGGTGTCTGGAACAACTTGTTGAATACATCAGGGAGAGGTCAAACAGAAGGGGCATCTTCTAGCTCTGCTGACTGGCAACTGTGTGACTTTCAGCAGGTCACGACGTAGCCTGTCTAAACCTTTCTCATCTACAGACTACACACTTTATCGAACTGTTGCTCAAGCGAAATGTTTTTGGGCATCTTAACCTTGTCTTGGGGGGTAGACAGTGCCATAATTCCAACAGCTTTTTAACTAGGATCAGTACACAGTTGTGAGTGTTGGTAGGGTTAGTCAGTGTGTATTTTGGACCAAGTAGCCACATTACTTCCGAGGAATTTCTCTATAGATTTTCCTGTTGTCTTTGAGGCGGGGCTTCAAGTTGCCTAGGCTAACCCCAAACTTGATTTGTAGAAGAGGACGACCTTGAACGTTTTAAAATCTCTTCTACTACTCCTAAGGCCTGAAGTTCATATTCGTGGGTGCAAAAAGGAGGGGTGAGTGTTTGTTAATGGTGTTGTAGCTGGGAAATGCTTCTCTGCCTGCTCCCGACTTTTGCGTGACAAGCAGACATACATCCTGTCAGCTCTGAGGATCCTTGGGAATAAGGAAGATAGTTTGGTGTCTTAGATGCTCATGTGTGTCAGAAGCTGTATGGGCTAGAGAGGGAGCCAAATAAATACTTATTCCCTAGCTCTGTCTACCCGGGAATACCATGGGGAACATATTCTTACACTATCTTAGAGATGGTGACATCGAGCTATAGAGGCAGATTCACATGGCCAATGTCACAGAACTGGGAATTCTTATTTTATTTAAAAAATTTTTGGGGGTTGGGGATTTAGCTCAGTGGTAGAGCGCTTGCCTAGGAAGCGCAAGGCCCTGGGTTCGGTCCCCAGCTCCGAAAAAAAGAACCAAAAAAAAATTTTTTTTTAATTTTATTTTACATATGTGTCTTAGTTAGGATTTTATTGCTGTGAAGAGACACCATGACCAAGGCACATTTTCTAAAGGAAAGCCTTTAATTGGGGCTGGCTTACAGTTTCAGGGGTTCAGTCCATTATCATCATGGCAGGAAGCATGGCAGCATTCAGGCAGATGTGGTGCTAGGGGAGCCTAGAGGTCTAATCTTGATAGAAAAGCAACCAGGAGAGACTATTCCTCAGAGGGTAGAGCTGGGGCATTAGGAGCCCTCAAAGTCCAACCCCTCAGTGGTGCAGTTTCTCCAACAAGGCCACACCTATTCCAACAAGGGCACACCTCCTAATAGTAGCACTCCCATGGGCCACGCACATTCAAACCACCACAATATGTGTATGTGTATACCACATGTGTATGGATTCCCACAGAGGTCAAAAGAGGACATCAGATCCCCTGGAATTGGAGTTACATTCTGTTGTAAGTTGCCTGACATGGGTATTAGGAACTGAACTTGAGTTCTTTGTCCCAATCGCTTCTCGGCCTTTTGGCTAAGATCAAGTAGAGTTCTTTTCCCATAAACAAGCCTAGGCTCAGAAGGGTAGCAGGAAGTAAATAAAGATGAAGGTTCACTCACAAGGCCAGCGATGGGAAGAGAAGTGTTGGAACACGGGTCTGGCATGCAGTAGATCTTTAGGGACTACAGCTCAGAGAAGACAGAGAGCGGTACTGTAGGCGAGCGTGCTTGTGTGCCTGTTGGGACAGTTATACCAACACTAAAAACTCAGACCTTGTCACAGTGGATCGAAGCACAGAGAGATTGTATGCTACTCAGTCCCAATGGCTACATCATCTATGCACAACTCTTATACCCAAGGCTCAGGGATCACTGTGGGAGAGGGGGCCAAAAGAAGTCTGCTGTGAGAGAGCCACGCCCATGAGGTCTTATCAACATGGCTGCCTAAAGAAGGCCCAAAATGGATGATACCTACAGTCATGTTAACACGGAAGGGCGAGAGTTCACACAGCTTCAACCTTAGACAACGAATTACAGGCAACCCATGAATGCTGAAAGTGGGAGGAACAGTCTTCCCCAGGGAAGAACCTCCAGTCGGCCAGTCCTGAAATCATGCAGGTAACATCATATGGACTGAGGTTTTATTGATAGATTTAGATGTGTGTGTGTGTGTGTGTGTGTGTGTGTGTGTGTGTGTGTGTTGTAAAACACAATGATTAAAGAAAAGGGGGCTATGGATTTGCAGCTTCAAAGAATGGATTTGAGAGAGCAATGGGAAAAGAAAAAGGAAAAAGTGCAGAAAGGAAAAGGGGGGAAATTACATAATTATGTTCATTTTTTAAAGTTATTATTATTAAAAAAATCAGCTGTGCAACACCCCATGGCCTAACATGATGTAGGTTTGGTTTTGGCTTGTTTCTCTGCTGAGTTCCTCAATCCTCCCCTAACTCTTCCCAAGCTCAGTCCAATGCTTGGCTGTGGGTCTCTTCATCTGTCTAGGTCAGCTGCTGGGTGGAGCCTCTCAGAGGACAGTTAAGCTAGGCTCTTGACTGTGAATCCAGGCATATAGATACAAACATAGCCTGAGTCTCCATGGTAGTTGAAGGAAGAAGGCAGGCCTGCAATGTGTCCCTATAGATCCTCTGAGGATTGCTTCCACCCCATACCATCCCCCCAGCAAATGATAGGGGTGACCACTGCATTCATTTATGTCTGCGTCACACAGGGCACCTGTGCATCCAGGCCAGCAGTGACAAATCCGGCTGTCAACAGTGTCTTCCCATGTTGTATCATTGTGACAAAGCTTTGATCAACAATGAGGCATCAAAGGCTCCCAGGGTGTCCCCGAGAATCCACAACCCCTGCAGTCACAGTAGAAGTTGCTTCCTCCATCCAGATGTACATCACCATGGAGACATGATTGGCTGGTACATCATCAAAGTTGAGTTCACAGTGGTCTCCAAGGAATCCAGGTTCACAGTCACAGAAGTAAGCCCCAAGAGCACGCTGACATATGATTCCATGTAGACATGACTGGGATCCACTCGTATCAATTTCCAGCTCAGAGTTCACACCAGAATACTCTTGAGGGCAGACATGGGTATCTCCTCCTATCTAATGGAGGCATACAGACCCATGCATGCAGGGATCAGAAACACTTTCATCCTCTTCCAAGTCACAATGCCTGCCTTGGTATCCAGGCACACAGAAGCAAGAATAGCCGCTGGTTCTTCTTGACAAAATCCAAGAAACAACTTTGTAGAATCCGATTTCCTGATGGTTCCTTGATCTTGATCATTGTGGAATCTGTTCTTCTGTGTAAATTTCTCATGGTTGGGATTATTTTTTCCTGCTTCTTTGCATGTATGGTGAGCTGTTGGTTTTTGTTGTTGTTTGTTCATTTGTTTTTAAGTCAAATGTTTGTCATTATAAGTTGAGATTTGGAGGTTTAAGAAATGTTGGAATTGTGAACCACCCAGTTGAGTTACTTGGAATAAAAAAGTCTTTTATATGTTTTCACTCTCTCCCTTTGTCCTGGTTAGTTTTTTTAATTTGCATAATTTTTAAATTTACGTCAATGTGTATGTGAGTGTGAGTGAGTGTGTGTGTGTGTGTGTGTGTGTGTGTGTAATTGTTTGTCTGTATGTGTACCACATGTGTTCGGTGCCTTCAGAGACCAGAAGAGATCATTAGAGTCTCTAAATTGGTGTTACAGACAGTTGTGATCTGCCCAACCATCTGTGGGTGCGGGGAACTGAACCCTGCTCTCTGAGAGAGCGGCAAGTGCTCTTAGCCTGGAGTCATCTCTCCAGCCCCACCCCACCCGTTAGCTTTTACTGTCAACTTGATACCTACAGTTACCCGAGAAGACAGAATCGCAACTTAATAATTGCCTTGATCACATTGGCCTGTGGCCATGTCTCTGTGAGACTCTTGGCTGATGATTGGTGTGTGTGTGTGTGTGTGTGTGTGTGTGTGTGTGTGTGTGTGTGTGTGTAGGGGATGTTCGTTCTACTCTGGGACTCTGGGTGGCCCCATCCTTAGGAAGGTAGGCCTGGGCTGACTAAGAAAGCCGGCTCAGCCACAGTGAGCTAGTGAGCATTCATTCCTCTCTGGTTCCTACCTTGTGTTCCAGGCCTGCTGACCTTCCCCTAACGACAGATTGTGACTTAAACAAGCCCTCTACTCCTTGAGCTGCTTTTGGTCATGGTGTTCATCACAGCAAAAGAGACCAAACTAGAATATCTTTCAGCCATGGTATATGACATCCAGACTTGTCTTAACTGGAGGGTCTATAAACCCTCCATAGTCGTCCCACTTACAGGCAAGGCGAAGGCTGCTTTCTGAAATGCTCCTACTCTGGTCATCTGACCCAAGCTACCTTCTTGCCTGGCTTTATCGTCACAGTATTGTGTGGTTACATCACTAAGTCTCAACCAAGACTTTGACTTTTCCATGGTTCCCTTGATATTGTGACATTTTCCACAGTGACTGCCATCTTTGGGGGTGGCGGCTGTGGGCCTTCTTTTCAGCACGGGCCTTCTTTTCAGCACCGTCCTTCCTATAGGCTGAATTCTCTCCCATTCCTACTTCAGAACCACTTTTTACACTGGGCAGCATCTTCTAAACCTTCCTCTTCCTCTTCTTTCTACCCCTCCTCCCCCTCTTCCCCCTCCCCCTCCTTCCCCTCTTCTATTACAGGGTCAAAAATTGGCTGAGATCCTGTCAGAAGGTTCCCCGGGAGCGTGTGCTGTTAGCCTCACATCAAAGGATGCTCTGGTCTGAGCTGACTTAAAACTCTCTATGTAGCTAAGGATGACCTTGAACTGCAGTCAGTTCCTCCTGGCTTCACCTCCTGAGTGCTGGGGTTATAAGCTTGCCATGAAGCTCAGTTACACAGCCCTGGGGATTGAGCCTCGGGCCTCCTGCACGCTCAGCAAGCACTCTACTGACTGAACTCCCGTCAGCGATTGGTTTTGGTTTTGTTGTGTGCATCCAGGGCATCCTTTGGTGTAAGGCTAACAGCTCGGTGTCATGTGATACTCTCATGGGCGGTTCGTCGAATCCCCAGGTCTCTGGGATTCCCACTCTGGACTGTGAGGACATGAACTATGCCTGGCCCCCTCGGGCTCCAGGATTTGTTCAGCTTGAATCTTTCGAGAGTTTTCCCATCTAGTCATGGAATCCCATCCCCTACAGGAAATGATCGTTATTTAGCTATGTGATCAGGGAGCCTATGACAATATCTAAGTTACTTTTCTATTGGTGATAAGACACTGTGGCCAAGGCAACTTTAAAGAAAATGTTTCCTGGGGCTCATGGTCCCAGCAGGTTAGAGTCTATGATCATCGTGTTGGACAGAATGGTAACAGACAGGCATGGCACTGGGGCAGTGACTGAGAGCTTATATACTAACCTACAACCATGAAGCCGAGAGAAAGCTCACTGGGAATGGCTTAGGCTTTTGGCATCGCTCACCCCTAGTGACACACGTCCTCCTAATCCTTCCCAAATAGTTGCCAAGTGCCAGGACATACGAGCCCATGGGGACCATCCTCACTTAACCAGTACAATCTCTGGAATCATGTACATGTATGTATGTATGTATGTATGTATGTATTCATTTGTATGTGTGTGCGGCTCCATCTCCTGTGCCACTCACTATGTGCCAGAAAAGCTAAACATTTTCTTTTCTAAACTTCCTGCTTTAAGTAATTGTTTTAAAGATTTATTTAATATCATGTGTGCAGATGTTTTTGCTGCGTGTGTATCGGTGCATCATGTGTGTGCCCAAGGCCCACAGAGGTTAAAATAGGGCAAGGGTTAGAGCCAGTTATGAGCTGCCAAGTGAACACTGGGAATGTAACCTTGGGACTTGTGGAAGAGCCACCAGTGCTCGCTCTAACTGCTGAGTGTTCTCTCTCTCTCTCTCTCTCTCTCTCTCTCTCTCTCTCTCTCTCTCTCTCACCCCAGGCATTTTCAAACCGCAACTTTGAGCTCTTTCAATTCCACAGCAGAGCCCGTTGGTCTCCATTTGGGTCTTTCCATGCTCAGCAGACTGGGATTATTTTTCTTTTCTTTTCTTTTCTTTTTTCTTTCTTTCTTTTTTTTTTTTTTTTTTTTTTTGGTTTTTTTTCCGGAGCTGGGGACCGAACCCAGGGCCTTGCACTTCCTAGGCAAGCGCTCTACCACTGAGCTAAATCCCCAACCCTGGGATTATTTTTATATAGTAAAATGGCAAGATGGCGGAGCCAGGTCAAGGATCAGACCTCTCTTTGCCTGCTGTCCAATGTCTGAAAGGAGCCACTTTATATATCTTATCTGGAGAGGAGTTTTATAGTAGTTAGTTGTTTGTGAGTTAAAGCACAAGCCTCCATCAGTTTTATATTCCAGTAACTCCTCTAACTTTTATACTTGATTTAGTTCTCTCTGTGAAAGTTCAACTCTGTGTTCCTTACCAGTGTCGTTTTCAGTGGTGGTTCTGGGGTTTGAACCCGCGACCTTGCACTTACTAAGTGATGCTCTACCACTGAGCTACTAGCTTTGTTAAAATTTTTTTTTGGTTTATTCTAATAATTTTAACCATGCTGCTGGTTCATAGCTATGGCTTTTTCCACCACAGGGTAACACCCTATCCCACCCCTCCAAACAACCAGGGGCCAAGGAGAGAAACCACCTGTTCCTTGAGTCTGAGGATTAGCTGGAACAGCTGCGATGAGCAATCTCCGGCATCATGGCTGAACACTGTGTGAGCCTGTCTCCCTCTCCCTGCAGATCTGTAGTCAGCTCCACTTCGGGAAGAGTCTTTGCAAGACTGCAGAGGTGAGGGAGGACAAACTGGGGCTCCTGAGGGGGTTCCCTCCCTTTTTAAATTTAATTTTAGTTTTTGGGACAGCGTCTTGCTATATAGCCTCAAACTCACGGCATTACCACATCCGCCTCCTTGGCGCTGGATTACAGGTGCGCATGCACGACCTGCGCATTCAGGGCAGCAGCTCTCAAGCGGTGAGTTGCGACCCTAACAGGGGGTGGCATATCAGATATCCTGCGATATTCACATAACAGTAGCAAAATTATGGTTATGTAGTAGCAACAAAATAATTTTGTAGATGGGGCCACCGCAACACGAGGAACTGTATTAAAGGGCTGCAGCATCAGGGAGGGTGAGGGCCATTGCTCTAGAGGCTTCTCAATGGCTTAGTCTAGGAGTGACTCTTGGTCACTTTCCCTCCATGCCTTTGGCCTTGAGTGTTCCCGCATCGGAATTCAAGTGTGTAACAGGCTAGGTGTGAGGCTCACCACTTTAATCCCAACGCTCTGATCAGTAGCAGGTGGATCTCTGAGTTTGAAGAAAATCTGGTCTACATAGGGAGTTCTGAGACATCCGGGCTACACATGGAGTCCCTGTCTCAAAAAACAAAAACAAAAAACCAAAAGCGAACGAAAACCAGCGTGACAGTACAATCAAGCAGAGTGTGGTACACGTTTGTAACCCTAGTACTCCAGAGGCAGAGGCAGAAGGATCAGGAGGTCTAGGCCGTCCTCACATGATAGAGCGTTCCAGGGAAGTCTTGGCTACATGAGACCTTGTCAAAAAACAAAAACCCAACCCAACCAAACCCAACCAAACCAAACAAAACCCAGAAAAGCACAAAATAACCCTCGAATATTCCAGCACATGGGAGGCAGAAGCTGACTGTCTCTGTGAGTTCAAGGCCAGCCTGGGCTACACTGTTTTACATAAAAGCAGGAGGATTCAGGGGTCCTGTCACCAGCCGTGGTGCTGTTACATAAATGCCCCTTCTCTTTTTCTGGATCTCTTTTTCCCTACCTCAGCATTCACTTTTACATCAGTCTTCATTTCTAAAACTCCAGTACATCTGATAATCCTGTTTTTGTCTCCTATGAAGTTATTTCCGGGGCTGAAGAGATGGTTATTGCTGGCCCTGTCCTGCTTTGTTCCCGGAGTCTGTAGTCCCCGGATGGACATCATACCCTTGTCCTCTCTCTACCCTCTCTGTGCCTTTGCACTTCCTGGATAGTCTTGGTGGCTGCACAGGTTGGCTGAACAGAAGCCATGGTCACACCGAGTTGCTAAGTTCCGGGAAAACGGTATCATCTTCGGTTTTTAGGAGATCTGCCTTGTCTTCCAACTTATTTTAGGACCACTTCTCCGGCAGGAAGGGGCTCAGATGTCTCTGTGACAACTGCCACCCCAGGGACAATAATTCTCTCGTATGGGATGACTCCCTGTCTGCCACCCCTGCCTACCCCTACCTCTTCTGATTTTCTCTCCTGGGTCCCTGGTCTGTGCTTCCTGCACTGTTTCAAAGTTCAGTCCATGCTGGCTGGGGATGGAGTGGGGCTCATCCATCCTCCCCTTCTCTGTCTTCTGCAAACCCAAGCTCACAGCCATCATTCTTTTGCAAAGGTTTCTCCCGGGCTCTGTCAGAATCTCTGAGTCCAATTCACCTAAATTCTGCCAACTTTAATGAACCCACGTTCTTGGTTCACAAAATATTGCCATTTGTAAGGATTGACTGGGGCATTTAAGGTTCACAGGAGGGACCTGAGGGAATTTGTGGATCAGAAAACAAGGCCTGGGGTCTGGGGATTTAGCTCAGTGGTAGAGCGCTTACCTAGGAAGCGCAAGGCCCTGGGTTCGGTCCCCAGCTCCGAAAAAAAGAACCAAAAAAAAAAAGAAAAAAAGAAAAAGAAAACAAGGCCTGGACACCTAGGGCATCAATGTTTCGGTTTGCAGACTTCTTTCAGTGACTTTGAGATGCTGAGAACCCTGAGGTAGTTGCATTTTTTGGAGGCTCGTGGCATAGCGAACACGAAAGAATCAGTAGAGATGCAAAAGGGCTTCCATGTTTACAGTAGCATGTGGGCTAGACAAGAACCGAGAGCCTTACAGGTGCCAGGCAAGAGCTCTATCACTAAGCTACGGCCTGAACCCCATGGAATTCTTTTTCTTAATTAATTAAAGGTTTTATTTCATTTTTAAATTGTGTGCATGTGCACATGCATTGTGTGCAGTGTCCAAAGAGGTCGGAAGGGGGCTCAAATCTTCTGGAGCTGATGTGAAAGTCACAAGGGAGTTGCGAGGTGCCCGACGCACATGCTGGGAACCAAACCTGGGGCCTCTCTTGACCACTGAGCCATCGCTTCAGCTCTTGAATGCTTTAAAAAAAAAAAAACATACGTGCTAAACCGGGCCTGGTGGCATATACCTATCATCCTAGCACTCGAGAGGCAGGCAGGAGGATCAGACGTTCAAGGTCATCCTTGGCTACATTGCTGGGGCAACGCAAGGCTCTGTCTCGACTAACAAATACCTCATACGTACTGAGACCTAAGTATGCGCAATGCCACTGGGAAATGATGCCAAGAGTTCTGCTGTGGCTGTGACTGGGGCTGGGGCTGGGGCTGGGGCTGTGGCTATGTGGGTAGAGGGTTCTCAGTCGAGAGTATTCTCTACTCTAGGCTGGTCTCTGAGAAACTCTGCGGTTATTTTCTCTGACCTTCTGGAGGCCTCTGAGCACATTGGTCTTATTTGGCAGAGAGCAGCCAACATGGGCCAAGGCTGCTCTCCTCAGGGTTAGAATCTGGCTCTTTGTGCCACCATGTTAGTGTGGTCCTTGGGCAGCCCCACTGGGGAAGCTTTATGAGCCTTGCACTGGGTTTGGTTTCCTGTCTCTGGCCCTCGCTCTGCCTCCTGGGATTCATCCTCTGGCCTCTCGAGAGTTCCTGTTCCTGGTTTTAGAGATTCCCTGGGTCATGGCCAAACTTGACTAATTGAGGCTCCTGAACTTAGCACATAGCCCAGTTACCCGGGTCCCTACAATCTCGCTCTCTTACGGTTTGCTCCTCTGCTCCCCAATCTATGAAGTGATGTGGAACAAAGGATCAAGGGTTTACTCCTCTTTGTGTGTGTGTGTGTGTGTGTGTGTGTGTGTGTGTGTGTGTGTGTTTTGTTTTCATGACATGGTTTCTCTCTGTGTAGCTCTGACTCTCCTGGAACTCCCTTTGTAGACCAGGCTGGCCTCGAACTCACAGAGATACACCTGATTCTGCCTCTTGAGTGCTGGGATTCAAGGTCTCTGCCACCGATGACCAGTGTTTTACTCTTCTTATTTCATTTATAGGTCCCTTGATTCTGGGGATCAAACCCAGAGACCTGCACATGCTAGGTGGGTTCTCTGCCAGTAAAGCGACATTGCCAGCTCCTTCAGTCTTTTAGAAATAGGTATTTTCCCGTCAATAAAGATCTACGTCAGTGTGTTGCTGCATACCTAGACTTTCAGCAGTTACCAGGTTACGACAGGAGGATTTTGAATTCAAGGCCATATTGAATGACATATTGAGATTCTATCTCAAAAGACAAAACCAGGGCTGGGGATGTAGATTCTCGAACATTGGTGGAGTGCCTTCCTGGCATCTGGATTCCATTCTCAAAACCACATAAACTGGAGCTGGTGGTCTACACTTGATCCTGGCACCCCGGAGGTGCATAGGCAGAAGGATCAGAAATTCAGAGTCATCCTGAGTGAGTTGGGGACCAGCCTGAAATAATGAGACCATTTTTGTTATTATTTATTTATTTAATTTTGAGTCAGAGTTTTTCTATGTAGCTCTGACTGTCTTGGAACTCACTCTGTAGACCAGGCTGGCCTCGAACTCAGAGATCCACCTGCCTCTGCCTCCCTAGTACTGGGATTAAAGGTGTGCACCACCATCCAGCCTCTTTTAACTGTTTTCCTTTGAGACAAGGTCTTTCTAAGTTGCCTAAGCTGGTCTTTTTTTTTTTTTTTTTTTTTTTTTTTTATCGTGTCAAGCCAGGAGAGGGGGGGGGGGGGAGAGAGAGAGAGAGAGAGAGAGAGAGAGAGAGAGAGAGAGGAAGAGCAGAAGAGAGAGGAAGGTTTTTTTTGTTTTTTGTTTTTTGTTTTTTTGCCTAAGCTGGTCTTGAAGTTACTATTCTCCTCCCTCAGCCTCTAGAACAACCAGCATGACAGCCCTGCCCTGCAGGCCCCAATAAATCTCATTACATTTAATAAAGGTCTATTTCCTGAATTTTTTCAGAAAATTTAGCTTACTATAAAATGAAACCTTTGCCTAACTGAAGATCACAACAAAATTAATGTCTCTTACATTTTACTTTAGGCATATGATCCATTTTGAGGTTGTTTTGGGTGAGGGCACATGACATGTGACATTTGATTTTCGTTTTTTGAGATAGGTCTCATGTAGCTCAGGCTGGTTTCAAATTCACTGGGCAGCTGAGCGTGGTCTTGAACTTCTGATCCTCCTTCTTCTACCTCTCAAGTGCCGGGATGACAGGCCTGTGCCACTATGCTTGGTTTTCGGCCATCCTGTGGGTGGAGCCCTGGGCTTCATGCATGCTAGGAAGCTGCTCTACTTATGAGCGGACCCCAGACCCTTGTTCATTTTTACGCTATTTCTCCTAAGATATATACTCCTGTCTTCTGCCCTTGTCCAGGTCATTGTAGCCTCACCTATGAATCTCTTCCTCCCAAGTGTTGGAATTAAAGGTGTGCATCAGTGCAGCCTGGTTGAGACCCTGTCTTAAACACAAATGTGTGTGTGTATGTGTGTGTGTGTGTGTGTGTGTGTGTGTGTGTGTGTGTGCGCGTGCGCATGAGCCACCCACCGCCCCGCACTCCTTTCTGCCCCCTCCTCCAGGAAGAGCAACCCTTGGAGACCTCTACCATGCAGACTAAGAACCCAGCACCATCCCCACCAGAGATGCCACGTGAGTGAATGGAGATCCTGGGATTCCTCAGATACAGGGTAAATCCGACTTAGCAAAAGGAGGTTGACCTCATGCTTTGCCAGACAGGGTCCAGATTCAAGAGGACAGCTCTTGTCAGTAGAAACTACGAGCTGATGTGAGGGTGGTGACGCCTAATAGCTACAAGTGTTGTCACTTTTACTGCTCGAATTTCAGGTTTCAGCATCCCATGACGAATGGCAGGTTACTCGTGGAAGCCTCCCGGGGTTTTAGCTGGAAACTAGCTGAGGCCCTAGTTTCAGAACCTCCCCCAGGGTAGGCACAGAAGTCAAGGAACAGCTTCATGTAGGACTTTAGCTGAACCTGAACAAAACAAGGATATATGGTGTGTGGAGATAAGGCCGCCTAGACTCCCATTCCAATAGGCCTGTTATTTGTTCTGGAGTTTTAAATGAGTCAGACGAAGCCCAGTGTTTATTAGATGCACCAACAGCTCTTGTTAGTGAAGAGACCAAGAGAGGTGAATACAATGGTAGGTCGGTGAGGCAGAGTTCTTGTTTATGTGTGCAAATATAGACCAATGGGCTAACCAGAGGGATCAGATGGTAAAGGTGCTTGCCACCAACTCTGGTGAGGTAAGGTCGAGCCTTGCAATCCATACAGTGGAAGGAGAGAGCTGACTCCCATTAAGCTGCCCTTTGACAGACACAGGCTTGCTCTGGCAGGATTGTCTCCCTCCCTCTCATACATATGCATGTGTGTGCACACATGCAAATAAATAGATGGAAGCTTACACACATAGACACACACATACACACATAGTCACACACACAGACACTTACATAGGCACACACACAGACATAGATATACATACACACAGAAACACACACATATACACAGACACACACACACATACACACACAGACACACACATACACACACAAACACACAGACACATTCAGATACAGACAGACACACACAGGTACATACATACATACAGAGACACACAGAGAGATACACACAGACATATACACAAAAATACATACACAGAGACACACATATACACAGATAGACACAGACAGACAGACAGACAGACAGACAGACAGAGACACACAGAGTACTACTGACATCACACATTAATGCAGTAAGGTCACCCAGCAACTATTTCTGGGACTCTGAGCTATTTAGGGGCAAACATAGCAAGTCACCTGACCTCACACACTAAGATGCTGGGTGAATTGCTAAGGCATAAAGTCATTGAGAAGAAGCTTCTCCACAGGCTTCTACTCTCTCCAGGCTAGTTTTTCTACCTTTAGCCTGTATGCTCTGTGACCAAGAGTGGGGACGTCTCCCCATTTGGCACATTATTACCTTGCGTCCTCATAGGCATGGTGTTTCTCCTGGCTTTTCTCCCTTCAGAGAATGAATGTCCAGTTTTCCTTAGGGGATCCCTGGGTCTGGCTCCCTCCGCTCCTCTCAGACAGCACAATCTCCACCCACTTGGAGGTCACTGTTGTCCCTTCTTGTATTTAGGGTGTGTCCATATTTCTGGACATCTACAGTGACTTACTTTCATTCTCTGAAAGAAAGCCCCTAAATTTCTTTCAGTTTACAATTTCCTAGCTTATGACTCTCTCACGTCACTTCTTGGAATATCTTTCTTTCAAAGAAACAGGAATTGGGAAAGCATGTCTGTGTGGTGTCTCTATCACAGGGCCACCTCGCATAGAAGAGTGGGAGTTGGGAGCAGAAGTCTATGCTCAAGCTACTGAAGCCGTGACCTAAGCTGTGTCTCCAGAGGCATTTGATGATGTGAGGGAGACTTGTGACTCAAGGGAAAATCGCAAAGGCCTAACATAGACCTGTGGCCACACTGTTACCTGATTTTATTTGAACTTAAGCGTGAAAGATTATGGAAACAGATAGTTTTAAAAATATATTCTATCTATCTATCTATCTATCTATCTATCTATCTATCTATCTATCTATCTATCTATCTATCTATCTATCTATCTATCTATCATGTGTATGCAGTGACTGTGGAGACCAGAAGACAACGTCAGATCTCCTGGAGTTGAAGTCAGAGGCTGCCGTGAGCTGCCTGATGTGGGTGCTGGTACTGAATCTGGCTGGTCTGGAACTCGCTGTGTAGACAAGGCTGGCCCAGAACTCACAGACATCTGCCCCTCTCTGCCAGGAGAGTGCAGATTAAAGGCTGGACACTACCACGTCCTGCCGTACCTTTTATCTTCGAAGTTAACATACAAAACAGTGTGTTTCATTTTTGGCATTTTTACACATGTCTCCTTACCCTTATTTCTATCCAGGCCAGCCTGGATCACTGAGTGACCCATTCTCAAGAAAATCAAACCAGACTAACAACAAAAATCAAAGAAAAACAAGAAAAAAAAATCGTGAGGTCAGCAAACTAGTGGCCAGTGAGCCAGCACTGTTAGATCAGGAAGAAGTTTTGATATCACCCAGCTCGACACGGCCCCCTGATTTGTTTACATGTACTCCAAATAACCCTGCACTTTCTCTTGCCTTCCCAGGAAGGCAGTGCTGAATCCAACTGACTGGAATTTATCTTTTTATAAAATAACATTGAGTCTATTCTGATTCATGAAAAAATAACACATCACTCATGAGTTTCAGGCCAGATACCGTGACACATCCCTCTGTGCAACGTTCCTCGTGTCCGATTATCCTGTTTCTCATACAACCCAGTCACTTCACAGTGAGTAAACTGAGGCCTAGAGAACAGACAGAACCATAGTCAAGTGAGTGTGAGAGACGGGAGGCAGACCCGAGTCTCCTAACCCTAGACAGGGCTCTTTCTGAGAGCTTACTTCTATCTTGGTGGAGGGAGGGGCTGGTGAGGGGGAGGAGGGAGGCAAAGGAAAGGTTGGATGTAAAGTTACCTCATACCTCACATCCTCAGGACCACGGAGTTTTGCATATGCCAGTACATTCTCCAGGCCTTATGGTCCCTTGTTTGGCAGTGAGGGGATCAGGAGGATATCAGTGTAAGTCAAATTGTGTCCTTCAATGACATACTGAAGTCTTAGTCCCCGGGCTCCAAAATGTAAACTTATCTGGGAATAGGGTCTTTCCCAGAAATAACCAAATTGAAATGACATCTTTGGGTTGAATTCAGTATGAATGCACGTATGAACACATACACACACACACACACACACACACACACACACACACACACACACACACGGTAGAGGGAAGGGAAGGACTGATCAAGCACGGCCTAAGAGGGTGGAGGTGAGGCTTCTAGAATCCTAAAAGAGCAGAAGGATGCTCAGAAACCTACTAGGAACCAAAAGAATGCTGTGAGGGGATTCTCACCCACGGCCCTCAGTAACCTCGAGTTTGGAGCTCCAGGGTCCAGCACTGTGGGAGGAGGCACTCATACTGTCTCAGTCCCTCTTTTCATCAGCACTTTGGTCATGTGGTTACAGGGGCTTTGTCAATCAAAGGCAGGTGGGATGGAGCCCTCTAAGCTCTTCCCTGCAAAGTCTGCATGCACACTACCCTTCCTCAAAGCGCATGGTCCCACCCCACTGCTCTACTCTCACTCTTGTTTGCCCTTGTGTGTTGTGTGGCTGCCAGTTTAGGTCCCAAATCCCTTTCCCCAGGCCCAGCTTCATCCCAGCTCTCGCCTCAACTTCAGAGAATGAGCCCAAGGTCAGGACGCTCAACTTCATTAAACCTCTCTTCCAGGGAGCGGATGTTATCTTCCAGGCCTTGCTGGAAAGTGTGGGATGGATTTTGTTGGACTCCCGTGAGCCAGGCAGCCACATGCTTTTGCTTATGTCCTTCTTGAGTAAGGTGAGGCTGGCTCTCGGACTCGGACTCTGTTGCCTGCCTTTGGATCCCTTTCCCCAGCTGGGCTGCCTCGTCTGGCCTCAGTGGGAGAGGATGCGCTTGGTCCTGATGAGACCTGATGTGCCAGGCTAGGCTGGTGGGGAGGAGGGAGGTCCCCTTCTCCTCAGAGAAGGGTTGGAGAGAATGGACATCAAGGGGGGACTGAGAGGAGGGAGGGGACTACAGGGAGAGCATGATCGGGACATAAAATAATGAAAAAGCTCTCAGGCACCCACAGTGAGGTGGGAAGGACACATGGGGCAAATTTTAGTTAGACTATGACAGCCTTGGTGACAAGTACACTTGGGAGCAAAACGTTTAGTCAGGAGGCTGGGGTACCAGACAGGCATGGGACAGAGTAGGAAGAGACCGGACTGTCTGGGTGGATTAATAGGCAGCCAATTAACAGGACACTGGATGGGATATGGGTATAGGGTGAAAAGAAAGTGCCCGGGGTTTTTCAAATGGGAGTGTTGTGAGGACTTGGTGTTGAGGGAAGGATTTGAGTCTGAGGTCTTAGGGCACTAA
This sequence comes from Rattus norvegicus, assembly GCF_021556685.1. NCBI lineage: Eukaryota > Metazoa > Chordata > Mammalia > Rodentia > Muridae > Rattus > Rattus norvegicus. The sequence goes on from NC_141538.1 coordinate 145,639,650, forward strand.
CTGGAGCTGGGCTGTGGGAAGACCAGAAAGGAAAAAGTCTTCACAAAATAACTCTCCCCCGACTCCCCACCTGGCACCCAGGACGACATCAGTTCACACCTGACTTATGATGGAGTCCCGTTTATTTTAGGATCATAAACAGTGGAACTAGGAGTGAGGGAAACAAGACACCAACCAGCTCCCCTGGAAAGGGCCAGATCCAGAGCAGGCAGGCTGTGTCTGTCCTGGTGACGAAGCTGAGCCAGCAGCCTACATCAGTGCCTTCTCCCAGGAGAAGTGAGGTGTGATGGAAACCTGAAGTCGACTTGGCTTGGGATCCCTCTGCATCAGGCAAAAAGGATCAGAGAGTTCACAGCACACTTAGCCAAGAGCACCCCACCTGCTGTCACCGAGGCTGGTAGGGTCACATTCTGGAAAGAAGCCAGTGTCCTTTGGTCATCACTAAGGCTCAGGGTATTCCAGAACCACCTGTGATCAGGTCCTCTGCCCAGCGAATGTCCACCTTCCAGGCCCAGTTGTCTCTCAAGTGCCTTTGAGGAGTGGACCGCCCGAGAGGCATCCAAGGTACACACACTCCTCAGGACAGCCTGTGGAGTGACAGAAGCCCCAGAGCCCTATACATACTGCTTCTTGGATGCAGAGCTGTTGGGGCGGCTAGAGGACTTCTGGCCACCCTGGGGGGCTGCATTTACAAATGGGGGAGGTCTGGTAGAGGTCAGTCTCTCCTCGGTGGTCAAGTTGGCCCAGTTTTGCTCAGTGGATGAGAGCCCATTGTAGGTGGGACACGGTGGGGACGAGGGTCCCTCGCCCATGGGGAGGTAGAAGAAAACCTGTTCAGGGTAAGGGTCTGAGGCACTGCCCTGAGCCGGGCGGGTGTCATGGTCCCTCCGTGCCTTTATCTCCCGGCTGACACAGCGGCACAACAGGTGCACCAGCTCCAGTAGGTTGAGCACCAAGGAGATGACCCCTACCACCAACATGAAAATGATGAAGATGGTCTTCTCGGTGGGTCGAGAGACGTAGCAGTCCACGACGTGGGGGCAGGGCGCACGCTGGCACACAAACACCGGCTCCATGGTCCAGCCGTAGAGACGCCACTGGCCATAGAGGAAGCCTGCCTCCAGCACACTCTTACACAGCACACTGATCACGTAGGTACCCATGAGCGCCCCTCGAATTCGAAGACGACCGTCCTCTGCCACCGAGATCTTGGCCATCTGATGTTCTATGGCTGCTAGTGCCCGCTCTACATGAGGGTCCTTGGATGGCAGTGCCCGAAGCTCTCCCTCTTTCTGCCGCAACCGTTCTTCCCGCCGAGACAGGTAAATGACGTGGCCCAGGTAGATCAGGGTGGGTGTGCTCACGAAGAGGAACTGCAGCACCCAGTATCGGATGTGGGAGATGGGGAAAGCCTGGTCATAGCACACATTGGTGCAGCCTGGCTGGGCTGTGTTACACTCGAAATCAGACTGCTCGTCGCCCCACACCGACTCACCAGCCAGGCCCAGGATGAGGATTCGGAAGATGAAGAGCACCGTTAACCAGATCTTGCCCACCACGGTCGAGTGCTCCTGGACCTGGTCTAGCAGCTTCTCCAGGAAGCCCCAGTCACCCATGTTTCCGGGGCCTCTCTCTGCAGGGAGACAGGGGTCAGAGAATCATCAGCAAGCAGGGGGGGGGGCACAATGCCTTTCTCAGCTCCTCCTAGACGTAGGCCCATGGGAGGTCTGCCAGTGCCTGTCTAGGGTCCCTGTCTAGTCACACGTTGTGCTCTCTTTCACAGGCCAGTGCCCCAGGGTGACCACAGCCCAAAGAAATCTGGATTGAATAGAGAGGTTCCTATGGAAACAGAACAGTTGAGGAACTTATCCAAGGTCACACAGTTGTGCCATGCCCTTCCTCCCTTTTGTTCGAGGCTGGCTACCCCAAGACAACAGGGGTGGGGAAGAGATGTCCTCTTCAGGTTATCAGGGGGTCCCTGTTCCCACCTCCCTCGCCTCATTTGAAATCTGAGGGCCTCATTTTAATCTTTGCACTTGCCTGTGGGGCTGGGGTGGTGAGGGACGATGGGGTGAGGGACGATGGGGGTGAGGGGCTTAGAAGCCCAAGGCATTTGGTCCACCTGCCTACAAAAGGGACCACCTGCGATTTTAGTGACTACACCTGGTCCTAGCCTAGCTCATGTCCCCTCCAAAGCTGCTGCAGCTACTCTAGACCCTTGAAAGGAATGGCCATGGCTGGGTGGAGGTCCCAACAGAACCTTTTATGGTGTGTGTGAAAATGTGGTGATGTGTGTGGGGGTGCTTTTCCTAGAATTAAAGCAGGTACTACCAGACCTCCATTCAAATATTGCTTTCTTCTCGCCACCTGGGAATTTGGATTAGTAATCTTCCGGCGTCTCAGTCTTTCCTTAAGGGTTCAGTGAAAAAGGAGGGAAGGGAGCTAAGCACAAGAGCCTGGCTAAAGGCAGGGTAGGTGAGCACCGCTGATGACTTCAGTTGTGTCTGGCGCCCCGGGGCAAGCAAGCCTCAACAACCCCCGCATTGGAGTGAACGTTTTTTTCCCGGCTCCCCGAACTCACCGCCTGCTTGCCCGACTGGCCCAGGTAGAGGGGACGACCGTGGCCGAAGCTGCGCCTGCGGGAATCCTGCAGGACCGCGCCTCCCGCAGGACGCCTTAAATAGCGCGCAGCTGCGGGTTTAGGGCAGGAAACGCCAGCCAGAGGGCTCTGGGGAGCAGGGAGGCGGAGACTGGGAGGGCCAGACTCCCAGGACCCGCCCAGATTGTGCTTCTTAGGTTGCGGGAGATGGAAGCCTTGAGTCTCTGACCCCTCCGGAATCCCAGATTGCACCCCTCCAGGTCCAGTGCCCTCCCTATATCGGCAACAGGATTTGAAAACGTTTTTTGTTTTTTCTTTTTCTTTTTTTTAGCGAGAGCTGACAGATCTGGCACCTGGTCTGGAGGCTGTGAAGAGTGAGTGGGGTAAGAAGCGAGACTGTGTGCCCAGTTTATTAGGACACTGGACCCACATTGGAGAGGGGTGAGACTTCTCCCTTCCTAGAATCCGGTGGATCTAGGGGTTTCTACTTCACCAATCCTGGACCGGCTATCCCATCAGACGTCACTTAGGAACTCCCTAGAGTCCGCTGATCTGAGAATGGGAGAGGAGGGAAGCTCCTATCCTTAGCTTGGACTCCAGCCGGGGCCTCTAAAAGAGAGGAGAGATCTTCCGAGGGAATTTGGAGGCTGGCAGAGCCCTGTCATTCATTCAGGCTTCACTGTGAAGGAAGAGCCTGAGATTGAGGACCAGCCTGCAGCTAGAAAAGCTGCAATAAACCTGGTTTCCTACCCTCCTCCTTACTAGGTGCAAAAGCTGAGCAGGGTAAGCCCGTGGGTAGGTAGCTGTAAAAGTGTAAATGTGTGGGGTCCCTTGTGGTAGAACCAGGGCATTACGGGGTATAGTTAGGGGCTGAGAAAGCCAGGCGGTGCAGAACAGCACCATTACCTTGGAGCTGCCAGGTTTGGTGCTGGTGAAAACACCCAGAAGAGGCTTGGATACTCAGCCATCAGGCTTGTCAGAGCCTTCTGTTGCCTCCTCTGCCCTTACCCTACCGAATAGGGAGAGAAAGATACCTGCTGTGCAGGGCCAGCCAAAGCACCCAGTGTGCTTGCTGTACTGGTCCTAAAGGTTTGAGTAAGTACCTGAAGTCAATGAGATGTAAACCCTGTTGCCATAGGTGGAGCAAGAGTTTCAGGCCAACCAGGGATGCATGGTGGGAACCTGTAAAACAAACGACCCCACAAAACACAAATACACGGGCATGGTGGTATAGGCAGCCTGTAATCCTAGTTATCTGGGAGGCTGCAGCAGAGGGATTAACACTATCAATATTAATATATTAATTATGTCAATATATTAACTATATCAATGCTGTGGGGCTGGGGATGTAGCTCAATTGGTAGAGTACTTGCCCAGGACTCATAGAGCATTAGGTTCTAACCTCAATATATAAATCAGGTGTGGTGGCACACGGCTGGAACCTCGGGGGGAGGGGGAGGGGGAGGGGGAGAGGTGGCAAGAGGGTCAGAAGTTCAAGGCTATCTTCTCCATAGTGAGTTTGAGGTTAGTCTGGGATACATGATACATGAGACCTTGTCAGGGAGAGAGAGAGAGAGAGAGAGAGAGAGGGGGGGGGGGGGAGATGGGGGGGGGTGTTGAAGGACCGTCAGCAATTTAGCATGACTCTTGTCTCAAAATGTTGAAAGGAAGAAATCTGATGGTGTAGTTCAGTAGTGGAACCCATGCCTAGCTCGTGCAGGCACCAGGTTTCCGTCTTTACTGTTGCTAGTATGACCAACCTACTGACCAAACAAAAACATCACAAAACCTGGCAGAAAGGACCTGCCCTGTTCCAGGAGAGGGCAAAAAAGCTAAGGGAGGTCGGGGCCTAGGATTGGCAGGGTCTAGGGCAGCTAAGGGTAAGGATGTGGCAGGTGGGTATTTGGCCTAAGGCTGGTGCAAATCTCACCAGGATTCCCTCCCTGCTCTCCCAGGGCCTCCTGGGATGGGGCAGCCTGTGGCTCAGACCGAAGACCAGCAGGGTTGCTGCCTGAGGACCAGGCTGAGCTGGCTTTCCCTTTCAGAACACTCTCTCTCTCTCTCTCTCTCTCTCTCTCTCTCTCTCTCTCTCTCTCTCTCTCTCTCTCTCTCTCGGCCTAGCCAGGCTGAACAGAGCCTCCTGGGATTCCAATGGGGACAACTGCACCCACTTAGTTCTGACCCTTGAGGGCGTGGGAACAGTGTCTGCTCCAATAGCCGCTCTGCTGAGCTGCTTTCGAGGTTGGGCCCAGATCCTTTTGAAGGTTTTGCTCCCATCAAGTTCCCAGGGAAGTGGGGGGTGGGGCAGGGAGCTCACTGAGGACTACGGGATGAAGTCACTGTTGCCCTAACCCATCACCAACCCCTTCCTTATGAACTTGGAGATCCGGTGTCATAGAGGAAAAAGGGGTAGGGGCCGACCAGTCGCAATCTTCAAAAGTCAACTATTCTGAGGAAAAATGGCCCTGAATCTTCACTCTGCATCCCCTTTCGTCCTGAGCTGTTCAGCCTGCCACCATCTCAGCGATCCCAGATGGTCTCCTAGGCCGTTGTTCCACTCAGCCTCCGTACTTTTTGTAGAAACCTTGCCATACGGTTGTCCTGTTTCAAACCCTGCTATGGCCCTTCCTGTCTTCAGGACAAGGCCTGAATTTTTTACTTTCCAGGCCTTGGCCACTGCCTGTGGCCTTAGCAGTCTGTCACAAGACCCATCCAGTTATTCTAATTATGTGGTGTCTGTGTGCATGTGCCTTTGTGCATGGTGTTGTCTTCTTGGAGCACCCTCACATGTGACACCTCCAGTTCCTCGGGTCTTTGCTGAGATGTCTTCTTTCCCAGAAGTCCTTTTGCTGGCCTCCACTGGGTTAGATATGCCTCTGCCCTGCAATTCATTGTTTAAAGCTTTTTAGATGTAATAACATATGATATGTAAATATATATTTATAACTCATAATTTAATGTATAATTATAATATATGCATTATATAGGTATATATGTACACACACACACACACACACACACACACACACACACACTCATGGTTTGATAGCATAGACCAGTAGTCCAAGCATTCACGAGGATTGCCAGTCATGGGCTAACCTAGACTATACAAGATCTTGTCTCAATCAAAACATAGTTCTTGTGTCTGGAGCCAAATATGAGTGAACACATATTTAAGCTACCCCAAACATCATGTTTCAACATGGCAACAGCTTTATGAAGTTTTTTTTGTTTGTTTTTTGTTTTTTTTTTTAAATAACAGAACAGGGGTTGGGGATTTAGCTCAGTGGTAGAGTGCTTGCCTAGCAAGCTCGAGGCCCTGGGTTCGGTCCCCAGCTCCGAAAAAAAGAAAAAAAAAAAAGAAAAAAAAAAGAAAAGAAATAACAGAACAAAGTGTTTTAAGAATTATGGACGGTAGAGGGGCTGAAGAGATGGCTCAGTGGAGGTCCTGAGTTCAATTCCTAGCAACTACATGGTGGCTCATAGCCATCTGTAATGGGATCTGATGCCCTCTTCTGGAGTGTCTGAAGACAGCGACAGTGTACTCATATAAATAAAATAAATAAAACTTTATAAGAAAAGGGCTGGAGAGCTAACTCAGTGGTTAAAAGCACAGATTGTTTTTCCAGAGGTCCTGAGTTCAATTCCCAACAACCACACGGTGGCTCACAACCCTCTGAAATGGGATCTGATGCCCTCTTCTGGTGCATTTGAAGACAGCGACAGTGCTCATATATGTAAGATAAATAACTAAATCTTTAAAAAAAAAAGAAAAAAAAAAGAATACATGGGTAAAAATATCATATACTGACTCTTGGCAAGCAGGAGGTCCCTACTGCCGGCCTCCAATGCGATTGGGATTCTCTTAGCCCTTGGGTTGATGGATGCTAGCAGTCTGTGTATTCCAATGCTATTACCTAACTGTCACAAGGACGTTGGGTCAAATGCACAGTGGATGATCCATGGCTTTGGGGGTGGTTAAAGATAACCTAAGATAATTTGACTCCAACATTTCTGCTCTCCATAATTACAGTTCCAGTCAGTCAGCTTGGCAGAACCTTTAACACAGAGGCAGAGTGTGTATAGGAGGGCCTCATTTTACACACACACACACACACACACACACACACACACACACACACCCCTGTCGCCACAAAACCTGCCGTCTCAACCAAGTTAACTTCAACATGTATCCAATATACTCTCGTTACTATGCAACAGATGTCCAGAACTTTGTATCTTGCCAGGTGGAAGTGGTATCATTGAATGCCTTCCTTTGTTTTTTTTTTTTTTCTTCCCCTGCCCCATTACACTGGGGAGTCTTAAGGGCAGGCAAGCAGCACAAAGCAGGACTTCAAGTTACCTATTCAGCATAAGCTTACTGAGTCCTCTCTGAGGCTGTAACACCATTCAGACACAAGAGAACACAGCAAGAGAATCCTCCTGGATTTTACTGCATAGCAGTGGGAAGACAGAAAAGACAATACAACAAAAAACAAAACACCAAAAAAAAAAAAAGGAATTCATACATGGCGCATGCGGGGGGTGGGGGTGGGGGTGGGGGTGGGGTGGGGTGGGGCTGAGAGCACAGAACATCCAGTTTCAAGTTCTGATAGAAGGTGAGAGAAGGGCTGGAGAGATGGCTCAGCGGTTAAGAGCACTGACTGCTCTTCCAGAGGTCCTGAGTTCAAATCCCAGCAACCATATGGTGGCTCACAACCATCTGTAATGAGATCTGATGCCCACTTCTGGTGTGTCTGAGGACAGCTACAGTGTACTCATGTATAATAAATAAATCTTTAAAAAAAAAAAAAGGTGAGAGAAATTTGCACCAAGCAGTTGCCATGGATGCTGAGCCTGTAAGGAAGAAGGATGTCCCGTGGTTGCCTAGGCATTCCAGGTGCAGAGAGCCTGGGTTTCAAGTTCCCCAGGCAGGGGTGTGTCTTGGTGTTTCCTCCCTGAGGGGCAGTGAGGAGGTCCGTGTGGCTGGGACAGGTGATTGAAGCGAAGTTGAAGAAGGTGAAAGGTAAATTGTTGGGTGGGGCGGACACTGTCAGGCCCTGTCAGAGAGGACTTTAGACAGTTTGGGACAGAGGAACTCGTGGTCTCCCTTTTGGCTTTGCAGCATGTCCTCCACCAGGATGCGTTGGAATATAAACTATGCAGGTGACCCAGGCAGACACTGCCCACTTGAACTGCGGGGAGTCCCATCGGGTGGCAGGTCAGCTGGTAGCAAGGTCTGCTTCTGCTGTCCTAGGGTCATTCCCGGCAGTGAGTAACCAAGGGAGGAGAGGGCCTAACAATGTCTGCACAGCTCAGGGCCAGTCCATGCCAGGGTGCTCTGTGAGGGTTTTGGAGGCTCCACGGTTCCTCCCCTTCCCATCTGCAGCTGCTGCAATGCATCTGTTGCATTGGGGAATGCAACTGCCCAATGTTTCTGTGATTCTCAGTTCCTCTTCGGCCAACCTCCAGGGTCAGGAGTGGGAAGTGAGGGGGTGTCTTACCTACACCGCCAGGCTGCTGTCAACAGAATACCTGAGCCTCAGTGACTTAAACCAAAATGTTCCTTCCATGATGGTCTGGAAGCCAGAGATCCATCGTCATGCAGTAGGGCCAGGCTCTTGGCAAAGGACACCTGACATTTCACATGACAGAAAGATCCTTAAAAAAAAAAACAAAAAACCAAAAACCAAAACCAACCAAAAACCTTTCCTCTCCTCTACTCCTCTTTCCCTCCCTTCAGCTCCTCCCCTTCCTTCTCCTCCCTGCCCCCAACAGCCTTATGTGGACATGCTGGCTTCGAACTCCATATATAGCCAAGGATAGCCTTGGACTAGCTCCTCCTATTGAATACTAGCATTAAGGGTGTGTACCCTTATACTCACTTTGTGGGTGTGGGAGATTCAGCCCAAGGCTTCTTGTATGCAGGGCAAGCCTCTGCCGACTGAGGATTCTTCAACCCCTCCCACAGCCTTTTGTTTCTGTTTGTATTTTTGAGTCTCCTTGTGTAGACCAGACTGCTCTCAGACTGATGATCCTCCTAGCTCAGCCTCTCAAGTGCTGGGAGTTTAGGTGGGTGACATCGTGCTGAGTCCCGCTCCACCATCTCTTTTTATAAGGGCACTAATCCCATTTGAAAGGGCTTTACCCTCATGACCCAAACATCTTCTGAAGGTCCACTACCTAATATACCGTCACACTGAGGGTAGGATTTCAATATATGTTTTGGGGGCCGGGAAGGGGTGGATAACACAAAGTCAGTCCACGTACAACACCGGGCTGTGTTCTAGAATGAGGACAAAAAGTCCCCTTGTTTGTCTGGGGCTGTAGGGTGTGGTGACCATGTGTAGTACACTCAGACTTGGAGACTACCGAGTGGCATTTTCAACTGTGGCCGGGCTGCAGGATGCCTGCTGTGACTCCTCAAGCCTCAGAGAAGGGAAGAGGTGCCCTCCAAAGGGACATGAGTGCCACCCGGTGGTGAGAGTGATGGTTGCTTCGAACTTAGTCGTGAGCTCAGCTACATGCAAACCTCTGATGGTTCAGTGTGCTGAGTGGCTCAGAACATCTCTGTCAAAGGCTCAGTGCATGGAGCTGTGCCAAAATCCAGTAGGTATCTTATCTATTCCATGCCTGGAAACACCAAGGTTGATTATCCAGCACCGAAAGTCATGCTGCCATAAAAACCACTTTGCCTGTGCCACCCATTACAGGACAGGCCACTGTGGACATTGCTTTGCCTGTGGTGCCCATTACGACTTTGATCATGTTGTCTTTGTTGATTCAAGGATGCCACCTGGCCCCCGCTACTTTCTACTTTGGGGGAATCAATGAAATCCATTGCATTTAATTCATGCTTCTGAGCAGTAGCGTCTCCAACCCTAAGGTCTGGCACAAGGAAAAGGGCAACAGAAAAGCTCTTCAAATGTGCTCGTACACCTCTTGCCATTTTGCATGCCTTAGGCTTAGTGAATGGCTTCTGCGCCTTTCCACTGTGGAGAATTAGGCTTTACATAGCACACCTGCTCCAGCATTGCAGTTTCCTGAAAGTCTCTTCATCAACAGCAAACCAGGGGAGAGCAGGCACCTTCAACTCCTTTTCAGTCGGCCATCTTTTTTTTTTCTTTTTTCCAGTGGCCATTTCTCTCTCTCTCTCTCTCTCTCTCTCTCTCTTTCTCAGAGCTGAGGACCATCTTTTAACAAGTGATTTACCTAGCCATTCAAACACCTTCCACATTAAGCCTAGAAACCTCACTCAGTGGGGCCATATTAATAAACTCAGCCTGATCCAGTTTTATGTTCCTTCCACCATTATCCCACAATCTACTCCTACATGTATTCTCCAGACTTACGCTTGAACAAACTAGCAAACTCATCAAGCTCCTTAGTCGTGTACTGTCCCTCCTCACGAACCACACTCTCCCCTAAGAGATGGACTAAGCTTCAGTCTGGTTATAGGCCTAGAGGCAACTATTGGTGCGCTCCGAGGGGCACCAGCAGTGGCTTGCCTGGCATTTCCAGAGAAACTCACTGCTGCTTTAGCAGACAATGAAGGACTAATTTCCTCAGTCGAAGGCAGAATATACCCCAGGGTGTGGGTATATTCTTCTGCTGAGGGTTGAGAGTTCTCAGCCTTACTATGGTCCTCCCACACGTCTCCATCCCAAGTTACAGGACCCTATTCCTCACTGCCTAGCACTTCAGCACCTTCTGAGCCTGGGACTTGCATTGTCTTTGCAACTCAGCCAGTCTCACAATGAAGGTTTTGGCTTGATTTTCCAAAACCTGAACTCTGGAGAGAAGATCCTTGTCTAGGGCACAGTTAGAATCCTTTAGACATATTTGCATCTGGGGCCGGTCCCTTTTTGTCCCTGAGTTTATTATTCGCCACTGTATTCTGAGACAGTAGGAGCTGATTAATTTGATCAGGGAATCTCATTATTTTTCTTTTGTCAATTCATCCGGAGACACTAGGAGCAAACAACCTGTGCCATCACTCTCCTGTTCTTCCGCAAACCGCCAAAGGCGGTATAGACAGAGTCACGGAATCTGTTGCTTCTCATGATCGGCGAATCAGGATATTTAAGTGTACTCGTCTTCTTAAGTTTGTCAAATAGTTCACACCGTGGGCTTTCAGTACTCTCTGAGCTTCCAGAAAAGGCTTCCGTAACTGTAGGTGTTGGCAAATTGGAAAGTCTATTCCAGAAACTTTAAAAAAAAATCATTCTTATAAATTTCTGCTGCTCTGGAGTCATGTCTGGTACAAAATCTGAATTAGTCAGGGTTTTCTAAAAGAACAGAATTTGTAGAATGAATCTATTTTTTTTTTTTTTACAAAGAAAGGGGATTTATTAGAATGGCTTACAGGTTGCAGCCCAGCTAATCCAACAATGGTTGTCTACCAACGGAAGGTCTAATAACCCAGAAGTTGTTCAGTCCACAAGGCTGGATGTCTCAGCTGGTCTTCAGTAGACACCTGTTATCCTGAAGAAGTAGGCGCTAATGCCAGCAAGTGAATGGACTTGCCGGTGAGAGCTGGAGGAAGCAAGCAAAGGATATTCCTCCCTTTGTGGACTTGGCTTTGAGAAATGTGACCAGGCCCAAGGGCTCAGTCCATACTGGAAGAATTGGTGATGTTTCCTGTGCTGTGACTTCTACGCCACCCTTTGTCAGGTATCTGGCACGAACTGGGAAGATGGCGGAGGGGTGAGGACTGAGGCTCCGTTGTGCTTGCCTAGTGTCTTAGTCACTGTTCTATTGCTGTGACAAACCACCATGACCAAGGCTACTTATAAGAGAAAGCATTTAGCTGGGAGCTTGCTTACAGTTTTAGTGACTCAATCCGTTATCATCGTATCGGGGAACATGGTGACAGGCAGGCAGGCACGAGCTGGAGTAGCAACTGAGAACTCCCATCTGATCTGAAAGTTGCTGGGTGTGGGCTTTAGAAACGTCAAAGCCCATTCTAGTGACACACCTCCTCCAACAAGGCCACACCTAACCCTTCCCAATCAGTCCACCATCTGGGAACCAAACATCCAAATATTTAAGCCTATAAGGGCTCTTCTCATTCAAACCACCACACCTAGCATGCACAAAGATCTCACGTTGATCCTCAGTGATTTCCTAAAACCAGGCACAATGGTGCACACCTGTAACCTCCACACTCAGGGAATAGAGGCAGGAGGGTTCAAAGCCCTCCTCAGCAACATAGCGAGTTCAAGACCAGCCTGGGTGACCTGAAACGCTTCCTAAAAATTATTTCTATTGCTTTTTTTTCCCCACAAATATGTTTGATCATGTTCTTTTTCCTCCCCCAACACTCCCCAACCCTCCCCAATCTCTCTACTCACCCAACATCACGGTTGTTTCTCTCTCAAAAAAGAAACAAACCAAAAAGGAAATCAAGGCAAACTTAAAGCATTAAGACAAAAATACCAAAACCACACAAAACCATGTTTTCCATCAGCCAGGTACTCCTGAGCATGGGGCCTGCCCTGCAGTGTGGTAGAAATACCCAGGGTGACTCTGTTGGAGTAAACTGATTTTCCCTTATCCAGCAGGCACTGGTCCCTCGATTGAACCCCTCCCACCAGGGCTTAGGGATCTGTGCAGAAGAGGAGGAGGGATCGTGCTGGATGACTCCAAAGGAAAGAGTGTCATCTAGACACAAGAGGGCTGGTTCACTCATGAACTCACAAAGACCTTGACAGCACTCACCAGCCTGGCACACGTTCAAACCAGACAAAACCCCAGTGCTGAGAAGGGGAAGTGAAGAAGCTTTTTGAAACTCTCGCGTGTTTTTAATTAATTAGTTAATTAATTAATTTTTACGTAGTCACTTTACATCCTGCTCACTAGACCCCCTCCAGGTCACCCCCTCCCACAATCCTTCCCTCTCTCCTTCTTCTTTGAGTGGGTGTCTCCCCAGTAGCCCCCATCCTGGTACTACAAGTTTTCACAAGGCTAGGAGCTTCCTCTCGCACTGAGGCCGGACAAGGCGGCCCAGCTAGAAGGACACATCCCACATCCTGGCAATGGCTTCTGGGATAGACCCCACTCAAGTTGTTCAAGACCCACATGAATACCAAGTTGCATATCTGCTACACATGTGTGTGTTGGAGGGGGTGCAGAGGGTACACAGCTAAACAAAGGAATCTCGAATGGCTGAGAAGCACTTAAAGACATGTTCAAAGTCCTTAGTCATCAGGGAAATGCAAATCAAAACAATCCCGAGGTCCCTTTTTACACTCATCAGAGTGACTATGATCATCAGAGATGCTGGCGAGGAGGTGGAGCAAGGGGAACATTCCTCCATTGCTGGTGGGAGTCAAACTTGTAGAACCACTTCAGAAATCAATTTGGCAGTTTCTCAGAAAACTGGGAATAGTTCTACCTCAAGACTCAGCTATACCGCTCCTGGGCATGTACCCAAAAGATGCTCCACCATTTCACAAAGACACTTGGCTCCACTATATACATAGCAGCTATATTTGTAGTAGCCAGAAACTGGAAACAACCTAGATGTCCCTCAACTGAGGGATGGATAAAGAGAATGTGGTGCATCTATACAATGGAGTACTATTCAGCTATGAAAAACAAAGACATCGTGACTCTGGCAGGCAAATAAATGGATCGTGAGAATATCATCCTGAGTGAGGTAACCCACTCCCCAAAGGACGTGCACAGTATGTTCTCACTTAAACATGGATACTAGCGATAAAATACAGGATAATCATGCTACACTTCACAGACCCAAGGATGCTTGAGTCTTCTTGGAAGGGGTAGCGTTGTCTTTTTGTTTGTTTGTTTGTTTGTTTTTTGGTAGTGGTGTGCGGCTGGAGAGACAGCTCAGTGTTTAAGAGCACTTGCTGCCCTCGAGGAGAACCTGAGTTTTGTTCTCAGCCCCCACCTCAGGAGGCTTACAGTCACCTGTAGCTCCAGTTTCTGTCCCCTTCTTCTGGACTCCTTGGGCACCTGCACTCATGCGCACAAACATACCTTACCCCACAGACAAAAATGCACACATGGTCAGAAAAAATAGAGAAAAACGGAGACAATTCTGAAATATATAGTAGCAAATAGGTAGAAATCACTCTTCCCCGGGACCTTTGTAACCGCCAAGCCTAAGCAGAGAGCTACCTGGGTAAAGCCCAACCACCCGAGACTCACCCAGACACAGTCACACCTAGGTATTTCCTGGTTCCAACATCGCTGCACTAATGTTTTACTCACTGTGTCTCCTTTGATCTTTGTAGCAGTTCCTTCCAGAAGGAACTGTTCCGAGTGCTGCGCTGGGTCCTTCTGCCCTTCAGAGCTTCTCCCCACCCCACCCCACCACACCCCACCCCACCCTGCTCTATGTCCTGAGAGACTCATTGGCATCCACAAACATCCTCTCTGTAGGTGCTCTGCCCTCTGGTTGTGTTGGGTCAGTGAGAGGCACCAGAAGGTGAGCAGGAGGTGGGAGAGTCTGCGGTGTGGGGTGGGAGGGGTGAGGGAGGGGTGAGGATTCTTGGCTCCCATGGTGAAATCTATCCTCTACCCCATTATCCTGCTGGTCCTGGCCCCCATCCCCCACCCTGTGACAGCACAGGGATGTTCTAGAAGGTATTTCTCAGGTGGCTTTTTCAAAGCGTCCGACCAGGGCAACCTGAGGATGAAAAGGTTTATATCGTCCCACAATTGAAGGGTATGATCTGTTACTGCAAGGAAAATATGGTAGGAGGGGTGTGAAGAAGCTTGATCACTTCAGCCAGGAAGCCCAGAGCTGGTTGCTTAACTGTATTTTCTCCCTTTTTATTCAGCTCAGGACAGAGGCGCTGCCACGTTTAGCAGAACTCTCTTCATCATTAGCCCAATTAGACAGTCTCCTACCGGCACAGTCAGACGCTTGTCTCCTAGGTGACCCTACACCCTGCTCAGTTACAGTCAACATAAGCCGTCATGGGCATGGCACTATCCGAGCTCTTCCTCAGTCACACCGGTGGTCTTGATAACAGTTTCTGTAGAAATTGCCCCTCCTCCTCCCTTCAGCACCATCTCACCCATGAAGCCAAGGTTGGCTTTGAACTCATCATCCTCCGGTCTCGGCCTCCCAAGTTCTGGGTTTACAGGCACGCACTACCGGATTAACTACAGTAACTTGGTTTGAATGTGTGTAACTTGCTTTTTCTGTCGGGACCTTGGCGGACGCAAGTCCTATTGTCCTGATGGTAAGGCAGAAGTTCTTAAAGTTTAATCCGGGTGTAGAGTGGTGAAACCGTTTGTAAAAGGGCCGTCAGGCTAGCCCGGAGCCCGTTAAACCGGGTTGATTCGCCCACCCCTTAACGGCCACAGAGAGCAAAGGTGAACCACAGCCTGTTGTGTTGTCGAGGTGCCCTGACCTCTCTTTGCCCTCGTTGGCTGGCAGCCCACTGGCTCCTGGCGTTCTGGCTCTTGGCGTTGGTTTTAATAGTCACTAAATGTTCCCGAGGCTTAGTCTATGCTTGCACACAGTTCGGCTTCGCATTCTGGTCTGGCTTGGGACACTGGTTTCCCTTAGACCGCAGGCCATGAGCACACCTGGAGTGGGGTTGTGAGCAGAGCCGTTAAGGAAGTCTGTGCTTCTGTCTCCCCTGAACTAGCACCTTGAGTTTAGATTCCACTTACTCTGCTATGAGTGTACCTAAGTGAGAGTATGAGTAGCAGAGATTGTGTGGACACAGGGTGGGGACGTGGGCTGAGGGCCAGGAGCGTGATTTTACTTGCTCAAATCAGGCTAATTTAGAAAGGCTGGAGGCGCCCTCTGGTGGCCACAACTAGAATTCCAACCTGTGCATATAGCCCCGCCCCCTCCACTCCCACCTCTTCCCTTGCCGGCCAGCTGCCACCACCAAACCCACCCTTTCACAACGCCATCTTTAGCCTAGGTCACATTCTGTACCCTAGCTTCATCCCCGAGTTCCAGGGCTCTTTTGTTTCCCCAGCGCTGCCTCCCTTGACTTCAGGGAGCTGTGAGAGTTGAGACAAAGGAGGAAAGAACTGAATCGTATAAAACACAACTTTATTGCTTTAAGAAAACCGACTTGGATATGTCAAGGATATATGCCAGGGGATATGACAAGATATGCATGCCGCCAAGGTCCTGGTCATGGTGCATCGGGCTCATCACCTTGGTGGGAGGAAGATGAGTATTGCTGCCTGAAGGTGAAGGTTGGGGAAGGGGGAACCATGGGTGTCTTAAATAGCAGTTGACATGACAAGACCTGCTACTACTTCCCACACTTTGACCTCCAGAAGATTCCACCTAGGAACCTGTGCAACTTCTCATGGTTGAGTAGTAAAGTCTCCCTCTAGCTGGCTGTCCCGAGTCCAGAGCCATCACCTCCCTCTGAGACTCCCCAGTTCTTTTTGCTGTTGCTGAGTCTGATGAGAGAGCCCATCTCCTTTCTTCCTTTCGCTGTGCTTTTCTGAGAGGGTGACTGGCTGGGCAGTTCCCTAGGGTAGGCAGAAGTCCTGTTGACCAGCCTAGCGCCAAGTAGACCCTTGCATGCATGTTGTTAATTTGCTTATCTAAATGTCTCTCTGAAGCTGGGTCTGTCAGGTTACATATACCAGGTAGCCAGCACAGAACCCAGCGCCCATAAACATCTGCTTCAAACAGGATTGGCTAGCTTAGTGAATTCAAAGTGGGGGGCACTCAGCACCCCAGGACCCCTCCACCTGCAGCACCTCCCAGCCTCACCCCTTCTCCAGCGCGTGGTTTAAATGGGGGTCAGGCTAGGCGCTGAAGCCTGCAGCTTGTCATCGGCTGGTACTGCTTCCAGATCACCACTCTCCAGCAGCTTGTGGTGACAGCGACAGGTGGAGGCCCGGCTGGAGGACTTCGGGGAGCTGATGCTCTTCGTCGATTTGTCCTTGCTCAGGCCTCGCATAATCCTGTGGAAGATGAGGTAGCAGATCTCACAGATGGTGAGAATAATGCAGACGGCAGACGCGCCTACCATGAAGTAGGTAAAGACTTTCTTCTCCGTGGGCCGAGCGATGTAGCAATCCACGGTGTTGGGGCAAGGTACCACGCTGGCGCACTGTACCAGACGCGGCATGGTGAAGCCATGCCAGAGCGTGTGTAGAACATACAGGAAGACCAATTCAATGATGAGCTTGAAGATGAGACTGAACAGGTAGGTCCACCACAGGCCGCCGTGCTTCTTGCCCGGGTGGCTGTACAGTTTGGCGCAATGCTCCCCGTGCTTCTGGCGATGCTTCCGTTCCCGCTCCTCGCGGTAGGCTACGTGCAGGATGACCAGCATAGAGGGACACGTGACGAAGATGAGCTGCAGGGCCCAGAGGCGGATGTTGGAGATGGGGAAGAAGTTGTCATAGCACACGTTGGTACAACCGGGCTGCCTGGTGTTACAGTCAAAGTCTTTTTGCTCGTCGCCCCACACACGCTCTGCAGCCACCACATACACCAGCACCCGGAAGACGAACACTACCGACAGCCAGATGCGCCCGAATGCGGTGGAGTACTGGTTCACACCGCTCAACAGGTCCTGAAGCTTCTTCCAATCCATGGTGCCTGCTCAGGGTTCGGGGGGCTGTGCCCACCTAAGGGAACAATGGAGGAAAAAAAACCCATTATTCTAGTGATTCACCTGATGACTATCTATTAGATTAAAATATTTTTTTGTTTCTAGATATATGTAATTGTTCATGTATGTACACATGTCACAGAATCCAGAAGAAGGTGTGGGATCCTGTGCAGCTGGAATTAGCAGATCCTTGATAGAGCTCTTAGATGCTCAACTACATCTCAAACCCTCTCCTTTTTTTTTTTTTAAAGAAAAAACAAAGTACAAGCCTTTAATCCCTGCACTCGGGAGGAAGAGGCAAGTGAATCTCTGTGAGTTCGAAGCCAGCCTAGTCTACATGGTGAGTTTCAGAGCAGCCAGAGCTATAGCATGAGAACCTGTCTTAAAAAAAAAAATAGTAAAGGAAAAAAGAAAAAAAAAAAGAAGAAGCTAGGGGCTTGAGAGATGGCTCAGTGGTTAAGAGCACTGGACTGATCTTCCAGAGGTCCTGAGTTCAATTCCCAGCAACCACATGGTGGCTCACAACCATCTGTAATGAGATCTGGTGTCCTCTTCTGGTGTGTCTGAGGACAGCAACAGTGTACTCACATAAAATAAACACATAAAAAAAGAAGAAAAAAACCAAAACAAATTTTACTATGTAGCCCAGGCTCAGCCATCTCTCTAGCCCTCTTCTTCTTCTTCTTCTTCTTCTTCTTCTTCTTCTTCTTCTTCTTCTTCTTCTTCTTCTTCTTCCTCTTCCTCTTCCTCTTCCTCCTCCTCCTCCTCCTCCTCCTCCTCCTCCTCCTCCTCCTCCTCCTCCTCCTCCTCCTCCTCCTCCTCCTCCTCCTCCTCCTCTTCTTCTTCTTCTTCTTCTTCTTCTTCTTCTTCTTCTTCTTCTTCTTCTTCTTCTTCTTTTTTTAAATGCCAAACCAGTTTCCTGATGTAGCCCAGGCTTGTCTGGAACTAGTGATGCTGCCTCTGCCTCCTGAGAGCTGGCATTAAAGGGTTAAAGAAGTGTGCCACCACACCCAGCCCTCACTAAGCTCTTTATTTGGGTGGCTTGGTCAATCATCACAAGGATCCTAAGAATTGAGGACTTTTGTCCTTCCCCAGTGGAGACAGACCGACCGACAGTCGGATGGACAGATGCTGAGGCGCCCAGAGAATATGTGACTCACTCAAAGTCACCAAGCCTGAGTGCAGTGGCAGACTGTGACCCTTTACAGTGAGTCAGGTACTCAATACTCAGATTCTCATTTAGCACTTCATAAGGGTACCCTGAAGTGGCTCTCCTCCCAATTTATGGATGGAGGATCTGATAATCATGACAGTGACAGGCAAGGGACACAGAGCACAAGATCAGTGCTGGTGACTCATTATTGCATGGCACAGGGAAGCCAGGAACCCACTGCTGAAGAGACTGGACTCAGGCCCATGTTCTCCACCTCCTATTCCTTCCCGAGGCTCACCCAGACCTCTGGGGGTTCCCCCTCCCCTTTTCAGGCAGCATCTCAGACTAGCTTTGAACCGTGTGGCCCAGGAGAACCCCGAGATTCTAATCCTCCACCCTTTTCTTCCTGAATGCTGGTTTTGCAGGAGCGTGTAACACCATGTCCAGTTTATGTCCTATTGAGGCTGGAACCCCAGGCTCTGGGCATGCCAGGCAAGTACTGAGTTGCATCCTGAGCCACAAGACTCAGTTTTTGAAAATCACTGCCTCATTGATGTCGTGAGAGCATCCTGTGAACTTGGGGGGTGTGAACCAGAGGAGGCTGAGACTAGAAAGGGAGAAAAGACCTGATAATGTTTTTTTTTTATTTTAATTTTATCTGCATGCATTTCTATGCTCCGAATGTGTACCTGGTGCTGGTGGAGGCAGGAGGCATCAGATCCCCTGGAACTGCAGTTATAGACGGTTGCGAGCTGCTATGTGGGTGCTGGGAATCAAATCTAGATGCTTGGGAAGAGCAGCCAGTGCTTTTAAATGTTTGGCTGTCTCCCCGGCTCTAAAACCTGCTAACATTGCAAAGTCAGTGGTCCTAAAGACAGGAAGGTTTGTGTCAGGACCGAGATGCAGAGAGGTCTGGGTCTGTTTCCCGGGAGAGCCCGAAGTTCACATGGGATGTAGAGACAGCCAGGCCTGGAGGGTTCTAGCCAGCCTGAGTGGTGCTGTTAGCCGAGACTTTGGGCTGATGGGTCAGACCTTCTTACTCATCTCCACCCGTTCTGGGTGACTCAGAGGGTGTAGACAGGTGGATCAGCTGAGAGTACCCGGGAATGGCATGCTGAAAGGAGTGTGAGAGTCTGTAGCTCTCCCAAGCCTGTGTGCACGTGAGTGCTTCCAAGTCTGTTTGGAATGGCTGTTGGACCACTGCCTCTGCCCAAGCATTATCCGTATTCCGGTTTCAGCCCTTCATCGGCCTTTGAGATATTCTCTGCACCCTGTAGCTCATTAAATCATGGTCACATCCCTTCCTTCTTTTTTTTTTTTTTTTTTTTGGTTCTTTTTTTCGGAGCTGGGGACCGAACCCAGGGCCTTGCGCTTCCTAGGTAAGCGCTCTACCACTGAGCTAAATCCCCAGCCCCACATCCCTTCCTTCTTAAAACTTGTTATTAGTTCTCAAACTCCGAACCCCAGAGTCTAGAGTTCCGGCACTCCCCAACCCCCAAGCCCACAACACACACACACACACACTCTCTCTCTCTCTCTCTCTCTCTCTCTCTCTCTCTCTCTCTCTCTGTCTGTCTGTCTTACCTTGCCTCTCTCTCTGCTCAGTCCTCGCCTTGATTCCTTCTGCCTGGAATGCTCTTCCTCTAGAGCCTTAAGTGGCCAGACCCTACTCATTAAGGAGGCATCTTGGTCCGATATCCCCTTAGGGTCTGCTCTCAATATCCCCTTAGGGTCTGCTCTCAAACTACTTTGCATCTGAACCTGCTGTGCTCAGTCTGTTCCTGCTTTGTCCTTGTTTTAGTAGCCTCAATCTCAATTTGCAATTTAAGCCTGGGTCATTTGTTTGTTTGTTTGTTTGAGTTCTCATTTAACACCTGTCTGTCCAATTAACATGCCTACTTGACTTGCTGGCTGCTTCAAGTTTGGTATCAGCATACAATAGGCACTCAATTCAGGCACAAGAGAGCCTAGTTCTCGGAGAGGGCTGGGCAGAAAGGCAGAGGGCCAGTATAGCCCGGAGTGCTGTATGGCTGCCTTTCACAGGGTGGTCTTTTGAGAGTCTCAGTTCTGCCTGGGAAGCCCCAGTGGGTGACGACACCCATGGGTTCCGTTGCATATTCTAAAACTCCCAGGGAAGGCCAAAGATTAGCACCTGAATTCTGACCCCCAGGAACTGCCAGGATTACTAGCTGGGAGACATCCAAGAGAATTCTGCAATGTAGCTAACCCTGTTCCTTATCTCTTATCTTGGATTATTTCAAGAATCTTCAACTGTTCCCTCCCCAGCCTGCTCTTCCTAGGAGTGCTCTTCCTAGGAGAGTGAAGGGGAGGAGAGGGGTTCCTTCCACCTGGCACCCTCTAAGGATACCCGTCTGAGGTTCCCCATTTTGGTGCAGGCTGCCTAGTCCCTTCTAAGACACACCCTGAGATAGACTCACCGGAAAAGAATTTCCCGCCTAGCCCGAGCTGGGGACTGGTGGAGCCGGTTCTGGATCCCCTGTTGCCCCCCAACTTCAGCTACCAGAACAATTATTATTATTTTTTTGATCCAGTTTTTATCCAGCTGCAGGACCCAACCGCTCCATCTCTTTCTACCCAGCATGGTGGCTGGCCCCAAAGGTATAGCTTCCCCTCCTGGGTCCCGGGCCCCTATTTTCCTTCCATTCCAGACAGCTTGGGAGCTTTGTGGACATGTGACACGCGCGTGTGCCTGTGTATGTCCCCTTCCGGGAACCTTCCTGCGGCCGGAACCGCCACCTGCTCCAGAATGCTGGTGTATGTATGAGTGTGTGGGGTGGGAGTGGGAGTGGGGGTGGAGGTGGGGCGGGGAGCAGAGTTGGGTTAGGGGGCCCCTTCACTGCGCTTCTGCAGCAGTAAACCTCCATGCTGGGCGCGTGGGCAGACTCCAGTCCAGCACGCCAGGGGATCGCCATAGTGAGGGGTTCTCAGCCCTGGACTGTCGTCCCTTCCCGGTACTTACAGTCAGCGGCGCCGCCACCGTGGAGGCCTGTCTCCACGTGCCCAAGACCCACAGCAGAAGAGGAAAGAGGCCGGAGCCAAGCCGAGCTCTGGCCTCCGTGAGGCTCCTGGCCCGCACAGCCAGAGGCAGTGTGGAGGAGGGGCGGCCGGGGAGGAGCCCGGAGCCGCCTCAGGGATACAAGTTCTAATCCAGCAGCAGCTGCGCTGACCAGGGAGCAGCAGGCTCCTTTGTGGAGCTTCTGTTTGCTCGCGTGTGGAATGGGGGCATTGGTGGCCACTGGCAGGGCTGTTGCAAGGACTGCAATGACATTAGGGTGTGAAACACTTTGCAAACTGCTAAGTCCCATGGCAGTAGGGATGGCAATAAATGACACGCCTACGCTGGTTACCACGGATACCCCGGCCTGTGCCCTACCCATTTGGATCGAAGCCTGCTGAGAAGTTTCAACCCTGTTTTTGGGACACTCCTGGGGCCCCTCCCGCCCTGTTTGCGTCCTTGGTGGCATTCTCCAGGGAGGCAGTGTATCTTTGTGACTGTCCTTCGGGGCTCACACTCTGTGCTGGCCGCTGGAAGGGACACAACCCGGAAAAGAAATCTCAGGGGGAAGGGTGGTGCTCGGAGTGATTTTTGATGACCCAGTCTGTCCAAAGGTGTGTGAAGCAGAGCATGTGAAGGGTGGGAGCGGCGGTTGAAGGGTCGAACGGATCCCAGCCTGGGCTCTAGTGACCAAGATTTATTTGTGTGCCAGGACTGGGATCCTCAAAGCCCCTATCGCCCCAGGAACGGAAATCAAGGATTTCCCTGGGATCCCCAGATCTTAGTCACAACCTTGCCCGAGGCTTCAGTGTCTAGACAGAGATGACTGATGCCCGACCCCGGTAACTATTCATCCCACTTACTGGGACTGTATCCATTGATGCGGGCTTCTGATCTACAAAGGGCAGCCCACATTAGGAGGCTCTGTACTGTTTCCTACTACTACCCAGAAGGATTCCTGTTCACCTGAGCCGAGCTCGTGGGACAAGGCTGCTTCTCTTCTGAGTTGCATATCGTCCACACAGCATGCAAACGAACTATCTCTGATCCTTTCTACATTGAAAGGAGAAAACAGAGAAGCTCCGTGATCTGCTCAGGGACACATAGAAGTGACAGAGCCAACTCCAGGGAGCTCAGTGACGTTAGCATTGGATAAGGCAAAGCCCTATGGCAGAGGCTACCTTGTGCTTGCTATGGGCATAGCGCTTCTCAGCACTGTGGCTGGGCAGTGGGGGGGGGGTGTTTCTGGATTACTCTGCTAATGTGCCTGGGTGTTGGCAGTGGGGGACCCTGACCCTGCCACCCACTGGTCACTCTCTATTAGGCCACTAGACTTCAAAGCAAAGTGCCTGATCCCATATCCTCACCTTCCACACATGCTTCAACCCACCAGAACATTTCTGTCCCTGCTATGTCGCAAGAAAAGCCTTGTGGAGGTAACCCTGATCTCCACGATGCTAAATCCCACAGTCATAAGTCCTTGACCTCCTGCAGCAGCTGTCACAGAGCCACGCCTTTCTTCTTGGAGCAACTTCCTCCCCCAGCTTCCTTGACACCCACCGGGTTTCCTGGTCCCTGTGGGTGCTCTGGGCCAGGCCCAGTATCTCCTCTCCCTGGTGAGCTCAGCCAGTCCTAGAGCCCTACCACCCATTCCCTGACATGCTCCCATATTCATGGCTGCCACCATCAAACAGCAGATTGTGCAACCAGGACTGTGCGCATGACCACCAGGCTAATAGGTTTTGGTTTTCCTTCCAGAATAACCTGTACGTGTTCAAGTCTGAGGAGACCTCCTATAAGCCATGGAGGGTGCTGTGTGTGCTCCTATGTGCTTTGTTCCTACTGGTAGACAGAGTGTTCTCTTCGGCCGTTTTGAAGAGATGAATCGTGTTTATACTGTAATGTGTTCTAAGTCTGTCTCACATTGATGGGAACTGAGGCTGCTTCCGGTTCTCCCATTTGAGGGCCAGGTATGTGCGGTTCAATTGGCAGACCACTTACTAGTTCTTGTCTCCTTGCTCCCTCCCACTGTCCGCTCCCTCCCTCCCCTTTTCTCCCCGATCCCACCTCTCCTTTCTAGATCCTTCCGTTGCAACACAGTTCCTTGAACAAATATTATTTTACTTATCTTATGTTTCTCTGTCTCTCTCTCTCCCTCTTCCTTTCTCTCTCTGTATGCACACAAGCACGCACGCGCACGCACACACACACACACACACACACACTCACTCACACACACTTGGGAAAGTGCAGGCTTGCATGACTCAAGGTCAGAGGGCAATCTTGAGTGACAGGCTTTGTTCACTGTTTTGTGTTCCAGGCTGGCTGGTCTGTAAGCTTTCAGGGAGTCTCCTTCCCCCTCTCATAGCAGGAGTGCTGGCAATACAGATGTGTGCTATCATGTCAGATTTTGTGTGGGTCTGGAGGATCTGAACTTGGGTCCTCATACTTGCTCTACAAGTGCCTTCCGTACAGAGCTCGTCCTCCGCTCCGACTCATTCCAAATGGTGTCCATAAGAGCTAGTGGATTAAGGCGATGGGCTGTTTACTGTTTTGACAGATATTGCCACGTCCCCACCATGGATGTAATAGTTGGCATTACCAGGATACATCAGTGTGTATTTTCCCCAGTCCTTGCCATCAGAGAGCATCATCAAATGTTATGATTGTTGCTACATTGTATTTCTATTTTGTATTTCTCTTAAGAGATTCTAGTCTTTGAATGTGTTGAAGAGCCGTTTTGTTTTCTTTTTTCCCTGCAAACATTTCTTTGCCTTTGTCCATTTCCTACAGGGCTGCCTTTTTAAAATTCATTTCTTGGAAATTCTTTACATGTTAAGGAAATAATCATGTTGTCTATGATACAAATAGAATTTCCCCTTCTGCTTGAAAACTGTGTTTTGACTTTGTATATGCATTTTTAATTAAAAAATTACATGATATATTTTGATCATGCTTTCTCCACTCCCTCAGCTCCCCCACCAGGTCCTCCCACTTCACTATCCACTCAACTGTAAGTTCTTCTCCCCAAAAATCAAACTAAATCAAAACAAGAAAAACAACAAAAAACTCCAATAAAAACAGGAAAATGAAAAGAAAATCAAAACAAATAAACAAAAGTCTAATAAGACAAAAAATGTCAAAATGAAACAAAATGTACACACACACACACACACACACACACGTTGAATTTGTTTTGTATTGGCAAGCTACTACTCCTGGGCATGGGCCCTACCCTTTAGAGAAGTTTTGCCAGTGGTCATCAATTGCATATGTAGTTTTTTTTTTTCTATGCAGAATGAAATATTTTTTATATAGTCAGATGTAGTAGTCTTAGCTTTATGGTCTCTGGGTTTGGTCATGATTAGAAATGCTTTTTGCTCCTCTGAGAACTGACATAAAGGTTTCTACTATGGTTTCCTCGAGTTAGTGAGCTAAAGGTATAAATCCAATCACATTGCTCCCTATTAAAGCCTTACAGTAACGGTTACAGAACTCTAGACAAATATCCATTCTCCTGAGGTTGTCTCCAAGGTGACAAACAAGCTCTGTCTCCTGTCCCTCCACTCTCTTTGATCATGCCTCTTCAGTCAGTCCCACTGCTGGGGACCCTGTGATCCACAGAGCCCTCAATCAAGCTGTATTCACACCTACCTTCTGGCTTTCTCACTTAATGCTCACAGCTCAGCCTGGGACACTCTCTTCCTCTTTACAGGAGAGTCCCCTTTCTCTAGAGGGTCCTTGCTCACCCCTTCCTAAGTGGTCATTCTTTATAAATCGCTCTCATGCTATCCCTAGAAGCAGGGAGTTCTCGGGCCATATCCCTGCCCATCTGTAGTGCAGAAACTTGGTTACTGCATGTAAATGACATACGTGGGACACAGGGATTCTGTGTGCACACCGTGTATGCGCACAACACTGGATAACTGTGTCTTGGGTATGGTGTGGGCTGCTTATGAAGATAGGTTTTTGTTTCTTTTGTTTTGTTGAAGACGGGGTCTCACCCACCCTGTAGTCCAGGCTCATGGCAATCCTCCTGCCTCAGCCTCCAGTAATGGGAGTGCCACCACACCTAGCTGTGTATGTGACTTTTGCTGCATGTCCAGGTGTGGGAGTGTGGAGACAGTGGTGTGGTCTGGGCTTGTGTGCCTGTGTGGCTGCAAGAGGTGGTGGTGCGAGGTCCTGTAGTGCAGCTGGTTATTCTTCTCTGGCCACCACATGTTTTTGACACATAGGTTCTGTCATTCTGACCCCACTATGGCTACTTCTTCCTCCTGACACCTGACAGTGCGCCCTTATCTGCTTATCCCCAACTGGCATTTACCTTGTTTCAAGTGAGCTGGGAGAGTTCACCGTTCCCAAGGAGAAGCTCTGAGAGCCTTGAGGCCTTGCTGCCTCACCCTTCATTTTCTGTTCCTTTAGTTGGGTACTGTGTGGGAAGCCATCTAGGCCATCCCCCTGCCTCAGGGCAAGGCTGGGTTGTGCCAGGGCTTGGCAGACAACCTTCTGCCACCTCCATACCCCTCAGGCCCTCCACCTGGCATCTGGGGGTGGCAGGCCCAAAGCCACTGCTCTGATTCTGGCCCATGTCCTACCTGGGCCCACTCCCAATCTATCCCCTCTTTCTAGAGCCATACCCAAGCCTCAAGCAGGGGTTTGTTGGTGAGGGCCAGGCCTCCCTTCCCAGGCTGGGGCTGCTCTGGTGTTGGTAGCTGCTCAGAGATTTTCTTCTCCCTTGAATAGAGGGGCAGGGCTGGGAAAAGGCACTGGGAATCAGGTTCCTTTGAGGATGGGGCTTTTCAGCTGCCTTTGAGTAGCTTGGGGCTGTGGCCAGGCAAGAGGTAATGATGCCCCTGGACCCAGCTGAGTTTTACATGGCTTCAGAGACACTCAGAGTTGCTCAGATGTTCTGAATGCATTCCTTTACTTTCCAGGAGAGTGAAGGCTGTCTCCCTCGATTTGCTGTCAGGGTACAGTCATTCTGTGTGTAAACATTCTTGCCTACCCCTCCAGGATCCGACTGCACCTCCTCTTAGCAATTTTTTTCTTTTTTCTTTCCTCTCCTCTCCTCTCCTCTCCTCTCCTCTCCTCTCTACTCCTCTCCTCCCCTCTCTTCCCTCCCTCCCTCCCTTCTCCCCTCTCTCCCTCTCTCCCTGTCTCTCTGTCTCTGTCTCTGTCTCTGTCTCTGTCTCTGTCTCTGTCTCTCTCTCTCTCTCTCTTTAAAGAAAAGGTCTCACCATGTAACCCTGACTGATCTAAAACTTACGATGTAGTCCAGGCTAGCCTTACACACACGGAGATCTCTCTGCCTCCTGTGTGTGTTGGATTACAGGCATTCACCACTGTACCTGGTTCAATCTTTGCCTCCTTTTGCTTGTTTGTCTTGAGACAGATTTTCCCCATGTAGCCCAGACTGGCTTTGAATTCATGACTGTTTCTTCTCTGCTTCCTGAACATTGAGATTAACAGGCCATATCCTATAACTTTTGATGCTTTATTGAGTATTTCCCATTGGAACATAGTATTTCTACAACTAAAAAAACACCACACACTCATATTTGTGTGTGTGTGTGTGTGTGTGTGTGTGTGTCTGTGTGTGTGTGTAGTATGTGCCCATGAGTACAGATCCATGGAAACCAGAAGAAGGCCTTGGATTCCCTGGAGCTGGGGTTATAGGTGGCTCTGAGATGCCTGATGTGGGTGCTGGGACCCAAAAGGTGAGGGGCTTGCTCTGCAGGCATGGGACCTGAGTTTGATCCCCAGAACTCATGTAAGAAAGCCAGGTATGGGGCCAGTAAAATGGTTCAGTAGTGAAAGCACTTGGCACATCAGCCTGCAGAAGCTATGTCAAAACATGGTGGTGTAACTCTAAAACTTGCAGGGTAAGATGGGAGATAAAGACAGCAGAATAACCCAGAATCTCAAGGCCAGCTTGCCTGGAGTAGGTTGTGCAGAAGGACCAAGACAGGTCTTGTCTCATCAAGGTAGAGGGAGAACCGACTCCTCAAATCTGTCCCCTGACCTCTACATGTTCACTATGACTCTGTCTGTCTGTCTGTCTGTCTGTCTGTCTCTGTTTCTCTGTCTCTCTCTTTGTCTCTGTCTCTGTCTCTGTCTCTGTCTCTGTCTCTCTCTCTCACACACACACACACACACACACACACACCACACCACACCACACCACACCACACACAGATGATGATAATGACTATGATGGTGGTGGTGATGGACATAACAGGTGACAGCCATAACAAAGGCCAGCACTTGTACCCTCAACCCTGTGGAGACAGAGGCTGGTGTTTCCTTGGGGCTTGCTGTCCAGGCAACCTAGTCAAATGAGTGGATTCCAGGACAATGAGAGACCCAGTCTCAAAGCACAGGGTGATCAGGGACCTAAGGAATGACACCCAAGGTTGACCTCTGGCCTCCACATGTGTGTGTACACACACATGTGCACCCACCCACATTCACACTCATACAAAATCTGAAGATCCAGATAGATATGGCAGCTGGGGTCTGTTTTCCCAGCGCCTGGGAGGTGCATCAAGTAGGAGAATTTAGATTCTAAGTCCAGCCTGGGCTATATACAAGACTTCAGGTTAAGGTAAGAATAAAAACATTGAACATGGGTTGCCAACACCTGAATTCTTCCTCCAGCTCAGACTCTTCCCTGGATGTTGTGATGTTGTTCCTACGTACCCACTTGTAGTCAGCTATTTCTGGTGCTACTTAGAAATCTCAAACTCACTATGTCCCACGTTAAGCTCTTTACAATTTTCTTTTTACCCCTCAAGACAGGGTCTCACTCTGTAGCTCTTGCTGTCCACGAACTGTCTATGTAGAGCAGACTGGCCTCAGATCCACAGAGATCCACTCGTGTCTGCCTCCTAAGTACTGGGAATAAAGGTGTGCGTCGTGACATCCAGCTCAGCCTTTATTAAAGGTTGCCAGACTTAGAAGCAAAGCAAAAACAAAAAGCAAAAGCAGGCAAAAACCAAAACACCTAATAATGAATTTCAGCCAGGCCATGGAACGTGTTTGTATTTAAAACCTATAGTAATGGTGGCTGGGGAGATGGCCTGGTGGGTACGGGCACGTGCTGTTCAAGCATGCAGACCTGAGTTTGGACCACAATACCCATGTGTAAGAACAAGCTTGGCTCAGTGGTTTTGAACATGGTATTGGGATGTTCTGATGTAGCCTTGAAAAGACCACTATGAATACTGATGCTAGCACACAGTAGGCACTTTATCCCAATCCTACACACATTCCCAGTCAGCCTTAATCCCCAGCCATCCCCTTCAGGTATGGGGTTTGGCTCCATACTGGCTGTTCTCAACACAGCCGCATCTTTGCTGCTGCAGGCTTTGAGTTGCCTGCAGGACACCCGGGTGAGCATATGCAGGGGCAGCCACAGGGGTGGACCAGGCCTCTGGGTAGGAAAACAGAGAATTGGAACCCATTTGCATGTAGAAATACAAAATGGTATACTGTGGAAGGCAGTTCAGCAGCACCTCCAAAGATAAGCAGGCTTCCCACATGACCTAGCAAATCCACTCTTAGGCATACGCCCCAGAGGGTGGAACCCAGGGAGGCAAACCAACCCTCGATGTGAATTTTCACAGCAGTGTCTGCCAATGGATGGATAGGTAAAGAAACAAACTTTGGTATAAACAGGTAATGAGATTTCTTAAACAAACAAACAAACAAACAAAAAAAACCAAAACTGAATCTAGAGGCTAGAGAGGTGACTTAGAGGTTAAGAGCACTGACTGTTCTTCCAGAGGTCCTGAGTTCAATTCCCAGCAACCACATGGTGTCTCACAACCTTTAAAAAAAAAGATTTATTTATTTATTATATATAAGTACACTGTAGCTGTCTTCAGACACACCAGAAGAGGGTGTCGGATCCCGTTACTGATGGTTGTGAGCCACCATGTGGTTGCTGGGAATTGAACTCAGGACCTCTGGAAGAGCGGTCAGTGCTCTTAACCACTGAGCCATCTCTCCAGTCCCCATGCATGTTCTAACATAATGAAAAGTTCAAAAAAATAGAGAAGGAAGATGGAATTATGAATTTGAGAGTCAAGTGTCCTGACCAATGTCTAGGAAGTCCCCCTGACAGGAGAGGACAGTATTCCCCAAGGACCAGGGACAGAATGCCAGATCCTTCCCTGTTCACGGGGGGCCTGTGGCGATGCAGAGCAAGTGGTGGGGGGAAAGCTGGGTGACTGGGGCCGCAGAAAGAAGCCTGGGCACTGACTAGTGAGTCAGGACTGCTGTGCGGTGTGTGGTGTGTGTGCATGTATGGTATGTGTGTGCATGTGGTATGTGTGCATGCATATGTGTGTGTCTGGGTGTGCATGTGTGTGCATGTGGTGTGTGTGTGCGGGTGTGTGTGTCTGTGTGTGCACGTGTATGCGTGCGTGTGGGGTATGTTTGTGCATGTGCGGTGTATGTGTGTGCATGTGGGGTATGTGTGTGTCTGTGTGGTCTCTTGTGTGCATGATGAGGCCAGATGAGGATGAAAGTTGTCCTGTCATTCTCTGCCTGAGTCCCCAGGTCTCTTTTTGACCTGGCGCTAGGCTGGCGGCCAGAGAGCCTCGGGGGTTTGGCATAGCCCTGGGGTTACAAGTTCATGCATTAACTTGTCTATTTTTTTTTTTTTTTGGTTCTTTTTTTCGGAGCTGGGGACCGAACCCAGGGCCTTGCGCTTCCTAGGTAAGCGCTCTACCACTGAGCTAAATCCCCAGCCAACTTGTCTATTTCTTAAATAATAAAAAAGATTCTATTTTATTTCAATAATGTGTGTGTGCTTGTGTGTGGGTTTGAGCACCTGAGTGTAGGGTGTGGAGGCCAGAGGAGGTGGATTCTCCTGTAGTCGGAGGAAGAAGCAGTTATGGGAGGCACAACATGGGCACTGGGAGCTGAACTCAGGTCCTGTGGAAGAGCAGCACGCGGTTTTATCCACTGAGTCATCTCTTCAGTCCCATGCCCGCTTTTTTTAAAGTATTGTTTTTATGAATACATTTTGTTCTTTCACAATTTCATATATACTTGTACACATAAACACAGACACGTTTATAGTATATTCTGATTACTCTCACCCCCATAGCCTCTCTTAGGTCCCTCTTAACCCTACCAGCCCTCTAATCCCCTGCAAATCTCTTTTCTGTATTCTTCACTTTCCATTTCATTTTGTGGCCTCCGGAGTTCGACAAGGACCATCTGTGTGCCCTTGGATTTGGAACTATTCATCAGACCCGGAGAGCCCAGCAGTGGGTGCAGACTAGGTATCTATCTCCACTTCTCCGTTACAGATCAATAGACCAGACAGATCAATAGATCAACAGCAAGTGGTGGTGCTCTGCGGGCCCCTTGCCAGCTAGGCTGACCGTTGGGTGGGGTTGACTCACGTAGGTCTAGTCCCGCTAGGCGTGGTGCTTATGAGTTCGTCATTATTGTCATGGCCATAGCATGCTTAACAGGTGGCATTTTGCAGCCTTTCTTCCTGTCTCTCTGGACCCTCTTCTGAAGAATCCCACGAAGCTTGAGGGGATGGTTTAAATGTCTCATTCAGGACTTAGCCCTTAACCATTCTTTATTCTCCGTCTCTTGTATAGGCACAGGTCACTGCATTCATTTTCAAAGAGGGGCTTCTCTGATTAAAGCTGAGACCAGCCTATGTCTGTGGACATAACCATAGATATTTAGAAGGAGGTGGGATGCCATGGCAATTTAGGCTAAGCAGAAGTTACTTCGTAGAGCCCTAAACCTCTTTAGTCATGGACCTTTAACTAGCCATAGGATTCTTTTTGTGGAATGGGTCTCATATCCCATCATGGAGGTGACTGGTTATCTCTATAGCACTCATATGGCTGTTGTACCAGTGAGCACATTTTGCTCGCCAGGTTGGTGTGTCTCATAGACTTTCATAGCTGCATTAGACCGTTGGCGCCTCTATCCCGCGGCCTCCGGTGGCATCCTTCAGAGCATTACCAGATGCTACGAAAGCTAGCCTGCCTGCACCAGGTTAATTTCTTTGTGTCTTGCACCTAACATAGCTTTAGAAATAGGGTCTTATTAAATAAGCAATGAGCTGTCACTCTAGCAGGCATCCAAGAGCAATGACTTAGCCTGCACTGTTTCAGAGGCTCTGGGGTGGGGTGGGGGTGTCTCTGACTTACAGCTCCTATGTAAAGACCCTATATTTGTCACTGGGGGTCTTGTTGGTGATCCAGAACTTTATGCCTGGGTTTATGTGGGTGCTCAAGTCTTCACCAGGCTGTCTTACTTAAGGACCTCCCTTTTTGTTATAGGGTCTCATGTATCCCAGGTTGGCCTAGAGCACAACATGTAATTGAGAATGGCCTTAAAGCCGGAATTTTCCTGCGTCCATCTCTTCTAAGGGCTGAGATTACAGTTGTCCAAAACCATGTTGGGTCTACATGGTGGCGAGGCTTGAACTCGGGGCTCAGTGCATGGCTAGGCAAATGCTCTACCAACGGAACTACAATTCACAGCCCTAGTAAAGACTTAAAAAATTTAGTATTTATTTATTATTTATTTACTTATTTGTTTACATATGTACTCATAAACACATACACACGTGTGAACATGTGTATGTAGGTGACGACAGAGGGACAGAAGAGGGCATCAGATCCCTTCGAGCTGGAGTTCAGGTGGTTGTAAGCTGTCAGATGTGGGCTCTGGGAACTGAAATCAGGTCCTCTGCGAGAGCAGCCATTGCCCTTTATCACTGAGCCATCCTTCCAGTGCCCAAGTGAAGACATTTATAAACAAGAAACACAACTTGGGTGTGCTTGGCATAAAGAAGAACTTATTGGCTTGTTAGAGCACCGAAAGGGCAGGGTACCTTGGGTTTATAGGGGCATCTGAGTCAGGTCTGGAGAGTGTCTAGGACCTCTCTTCTGCTTGCTGTTGGTCTCTGCCCCTCTACGACAGTTGCCACGCTTCTCTCTTCTTACCCAGGAGATTACGCAACCGGTCTCCCTACATCTTGCCACTCCACACTTTGCTTAGAAACCATTGAAAACATGACTGAAATCTGCCTGGCTTCATCTAAAGACAGGGAGCCAGGATATGTGGCTAGCCGTGACTTTTAGAACCTCAGTTTAAAGGGACAGGAAGGGGGTTGGGGATTTAGCTCAGTGGTAGAGCGCTTACCTAGGAAGTGCAAGGCCCTGGGTTCGAAAAAAAGAACCAAAAAAAAATAAATAAATAAAGGGACAGGAAGAGTGCTGGGTGGATAGAACAAAGAAAGGACTTACAGAATGAACAAGAATTTCCACAAGAAAGGCCATGTGTCCTTAAATGCTCTGTTAGGCAAGATAGGGCCTGCAGAGTTTCCACCCGGCTGAGTGACAAGGAGTAGGTGAAACTGGCTTTGGCAGGGAGGTTGAGAGACGCGATGGGGCTGAGACAGATCACAGGTAGTAGGAGAGGGAGTGGGAGGCAAGGGAGATGAACAGTTGGGAAAGTCAGAGAAGGAGGGGAGGTAGCTGCAGGGGTCAGGGGGTCAGGGAAGGACCAGGCAGGAGAGATCTGAGAACACTCAAATGGGCAGGAAGAGGTAGGGGTGAAAGGGTCCCGAGAAAAGGACTTGTGGGGAGCTCAGGACAGTTAGTGGGTGTAGGCCTAGGCTTCTCCCTGTGCTAAGGGAAGGCATGGAGGGAGACGGAAGTGGTCTCTAGACTTGGAAGCAGGCTCAAGAAGAGTTTCTACGTCCAAGAAACAAGAGTGTAAAAACATGGAATGCTCTAGGAAGTTTGAGGGTGGAGAAACTGAGCAGGCTGGCACCGTGGGCAACAACCAGAGGAGACCAAGGCCGGCTGAAGTGCCAATGTCCACAAAGGCTTCCCCTGGCTGTGGGGGTTTCTCCGGCACCAGAGCCGGCCCTGTAGAGAAGGGTATGTCCAGTAGGACTGAATTCTAGAGTTCTTCCTAAATAGGAGGGGCAGAAGAATGGTGGGATATTGGTGGGGCAGCAATTCTCTGTGGTGATCACCTCAGTGGGAATTTATTTTCCTCTTACTGTACATGTGGTGTGCGGGGGCTGCTGCTCCTGCCTTGCGAGGGTCCGCAGTCCTCCGGGGATGTCGGGTGTCTGTTGGCAAGTCCCACGTGAGACGAGCGCGGTGCTGCCGATACTTGGAACTCCGGCCAAGGCAGGACACGGAAGGAAGAGAACAGAGGAAGGTCTGGGGGTCTGAGAGGAGGAGCTCAAGGTACCCACGAGGCGCCTGCGGGAAGATGAGGGAAGAGCTACAAGTGAGAGGGCTGGGGCGGCTGTCATCACAGCCCTCTCCTGTCTCACAGTCTCTCCCTTCTCCTGCTGCCATAGTTAACCTGCCTCTGCTCTAAGTCCGAATCTCCCGATCCCATTGGCCTGGGCTCTCCGGGCTTTTATTTTTCCTCTATTAGAGCCTTTTCATCACGATTTGATTATTCTCAAGTTTCTCCCATCCAAACAACACTTTTCCAAGATCTCCCCATTTCCTGGACATGTCCCGTCATTCCCGTCATTCCCACGGACCCCCATTCTCTTGGAGCTAGCACCTCTCCTCTTTCCAGTCTCTTAGCAGCTGCCATTCTCTAGCACCTTGCTGGTGCTGTGTCTCTGTTTGCTTGGCTCTCACATCACTGGGATCTGTCAACTCACATTTATAGATGCCACTCCTGCCTCCATCTCTGTGACCATCCCGTGACTCCATGGGGCTCATTTAAATCCTTATTTAATTCAACCCACAGCACTGCCTGATGATTGCTTTCTGCTTGTGTTATTGTTGTTATTATTATTGTTGTTATTATTATTATTTTTATTTTTATTCTTATTATTTAGGTGTGTTGCCACTGTGTATGTATGGAGGTCAGAGGACAAGCTGCAGGGGTCGATTCTCTCCTGCTACCACGTGTGTCCTGGGGATTAAACTCAAGTTATCAGAATCAACAGCTGATATCCTTTTGCCACCTAGCTATCTTACTGGCCTATTGTATATATTTTAAAAACCATATTTGTATAAGATATATTAAGAATTACTCTTTTCGGGGGCTGGGGATTTAGCTCAGTGGTAGAGCGCTTACCTAGGAAGCGCAAGGCCCTGGGTTCGGTCCCCAGCTCCGAAAAAAAGAACCCCCCCCCAAAAAAAGAATTACTCTTTTCTCTCTCCCCTCTCTATATAATATTGTTTTATTTTTTATGTGTATGGGTGTTTTACCTGCATGGATATATGTCCCCACCAAAAGAGGGTGCCATATACCCTGGAACTGGAGTCACAGATAGTTGTAGGCTGTCACGTGGGTGGTGGGAATTGAACTCGGGTCCTTTGCAAGTGCAGCAAGAGTTCTTAACTGCTGAGTCATCTCCCCTTATAGTTTATAAATACATTTTGGCTAAACTGTTACATTTTGAACACTTGGACCAATCTGATCAGAATTTTGCCTCCATCAAAAATTTGTTTAGTGTGTGTGTATGTTTGTGTGCGTGCACATGCGTGTGCTGGGCACATACATGCATACAAATGTGTGCATGTGTGTGGAGGCCAGAGGTCCACCTGTCTCCAGGTGTCCAGAGCCCGGATGACAAGTGTGCAGCACTCTGCCCAGCCTTTTTACATGGCCTCTGGGGAATTAAGCTCAGGTCATCAGGGTTTTCTGATAAACACTATTGACTGAGCCATCTCCTCCCCACAAAACTTTGCCCAAGTTATCTGTGACACAGTTGTTTATTTATTTATTTATTTATTTATTTAATTCTTTTTGTGTCAAGAACTCACAAGTAGCCCCAGGCTAGAGTGAACTGCATCCTCCTGTCTCAGTTTCCCAGGTTCTGGGGTCTCAAGGGTAAACCGCCACACTCAACTACTCAGTCATTTTGATACAGTATAAGAAACTTGAATTTTTATTTTTTGTCACAAAACCCTACCTGTTTAATTTAAGGAAAAAATATCCAGTGCGAGTGTTCTTTTTTTTTTTTTTAATTTATTTATTTAATGTATGTGAGTACACTGTAGCTGTCTTCAGACACACCAGAAGAGGGCATCAGATCTCACTACAGATGGTTGTGAGCCACCATGTAGTTGCTGGGATTTGAACTCAGGACCTCTGGAAGAGCGGTCAGTGCTCTTAACCGCTGAGCCATCTCTCCAGCCCTTTAACAATTTTTTTTTCTTTTTTTTTTTTTTTTCGTGTTTTCGGAGCTGGGGACCGAACCCAGGATCTTGCGCTTGCTAGGCAAGCGCTCTACCACTGAGCTAAATCCCCAACCCCACGAGTGTTCTTTATGACAGAAATACTTCCTTTGTTTTCAAAATAAATTTTACAAAGAGTGTTCTTGCAAAGATAATACTTATAATAAGGCCCTACCCTCAGGAATAATGATTAAAACTATGCCAAATGTCTTTGCCTTCAATTTTTCTTCCTTCTGATCCTGCCAAGTGACCTCCACGGATATCCCGAATGCCATTGGTTGAGGTCCTTTCAGGCTAATGAGTTTTCCCCCAAAGAACACTTTGTCGCTAAAAATGCAGGAATCAGGAGCATGACCCATAATGTGGGACATTTTGTAAGGGCTTCATTATAGAAAACCCCTCCCTATGGAAGGGCAACCGTGGAGCAAATTCTTGTCTTACATTTAGCCAGTTTACGGTTGCCTCCCAGATTTCCATCTCTGGGCTAGTCCTTTGCCCCTTCTGCCAACAGCTACCAGTGTTCCACAGATGACACGGATGCCGCTTAGTCAGTCAGTTGACCCACTTTTATTGAGTTCTTACTGCAGGTGGAGGAACAGTCCAGGGGATGGGAATCACATGTGGGGTGTCACGGGATGAGCGGATGATAGTCCTGGTTCTTCAGAGACTCAACTCAATGACGCCATGGAAACAAAGAGGTTTTTTTTCAGGCCAGTTAAATGCTACGAGGAAGACAGCACAAGGTCATCTGATAGAGAGACCCAGGGTGTGAGCTCCTGGGGAGGGCGTGAGAGAGCACCTCCTGGAATGGAACTGTTTCTCTTTTTGCTGATGAGACAGATGTGCGATGTTCTAGGAGAAGGTCGTGGGCAGACAAAGCAGGTGCGAAGACCCTGAGGTGGTGAGGAGTGACCAGTGTGGAAAAGAGGGAGTGTAGGGGAAGAGGCGGAGAGAGGAGAAAGACTTACAGAAACAATCCATGCCTACAGGGTCCTGTAGACCAAAAATGTTTGACCTGCTTTTCTTTTTTTTTGGCCACAAAGAAAAGCTTCTTGAGGATAGCTTTAACAAGAGCTTTTGGTTGTTGTTGTTTTGAGATAGGGTGGTCTTGAACTCCTGATCCTCCTTCTGCCTCCCTGAATGAGATCACAGGTGTGGGGAACCCCACCTGGTTTTATGTGGTGGTGGGGATTGAGTCTAGGCAAGGACTCCACTGACAGAGCTTCATCCTTAGCTCACATCTTAATCAAATGAGCGAGTTAATTAGATTTGACTCTCATGTCAGACAGATATTTTGGGCCACCGCGGGGAAGAGTAAGGGTGGAGGTTGGGAGTTGATGCAAGGGTCCAGATGTTGAAACTGGGTGTCTTAGCCTTGGATTGAAAGGCTCAGTGACAGCAGGAAGCGATGGGGTTTTGAATATATTTTGGAATTACTGCCAATATGACTTGCCAGGGATGTGGATGTGATTATGAAGAAAGAGGCTCCTAGGTGTTTTTTTCCCCTTCTTCTATGAGTGTGTGTGTGTGTGTGTGTGTGTGTTTCTGTGTGTTGTGGTATGGTATATGTGTGTGCACCTACGTATGCATGTGTGAAGGCCAAAAGAAGATGTCCTCTGTCCTGATCTATCTATCATGTTCTACTTTATTCCTTTGAGACAATGTCTCTCATTGAATCAGGGTCTAGGCTGGTGGCCAGCAAGTCCCCCAAATCCTTCTCTTTCTCCAGTCTTGGGGCCATGGGTATGGCTTCCTAGTTTTTTTTTTTTTTTTTTTTGGTTCTTTTTTTCGGAGCTGGGGACCGAACCCAGGGCCTTGCGCTTCCTAGGCAAGCGCTCTACCACTGAGCTAAATCCCCAGCCCCCCTAGTTTTTTATATGGGTGCTTGGATCTGTACTTGCACAAAAGGCACTCACCAACAGAGCCATCTTCCCAGGTTTGAGTTTTTGGCTGAGTAGGTGAATGGATGAGGTAGGTCATCCTCCACCCGGGACAAGATGTGGGAATGTGAATCTGCTCTTAGTCAGGAAGTTGGACATGTGACTGTGCCCCTCACGGAAGAAGTTGGCTGTGGACATACAAACCACCTACCCAAACACATAGATGGTTCTATGGACAGTACTGACCAACATAACTGAGAGAACTGGGCCCTGGAGTTATCTTACATTTAGAGATTTAGAAGATGGAGAAGAAGCAGAACACAGGAAAGTCGTGGAGATTCCACGAGTGAAGTGGAAGCTAGAGGCAGATCACTCTTTGAAGGTTAATGGAAAATGAGACTCAGGGAGGAGGCTCTCAATGGCCAAATGCTGCTGAGGGAATAAGACGGGTTGGGAAGACTGACTGGGTCTGTCAAATTGGAGACCACTGGGAGGACAAAGAGGAGACAGATATACAGAGCTCTTAGAGAACCTTGCTTTTGGTCAATGGTAGAAAACTGGAGAGGAGGCATGGAATTGGGAGAGAGTGAAAGGGAGAGAGAAGCCAAACGTCATAGTATATTTTCAGAAAGGGGGTTTGTGAAGGAGAAAGAGCACAGCCCAGAGTAGAGATGAGGTGAGGTGGTCTGCTGGTCAGGTAGAAAAGGGATGCCAGGCAC
Organism: Rattus norvegicus; assembly: GCF_021556685.1. NCBI lineage: Eukaryota > Metazoa > Chordata > Mammalia > Rodentia > Muridae > Rattus > Rattus norvegicus. Next base: position 145,677,803 of record NC_141538.1, read on the forward strand.
AGGGATGCTTCATCCATGCCGCAGAGGGGAAGGACTGGGCAGGCGTGTTAGGAAGTTGGTGTATCTGTGGGACGATCTGGAATTCGCTTCCTGTTCTTGCTTCCCAGGCACATGGGTGGCTGTGTTCCAGTCAAGCCGTAGGGTTGGGAGGATGGGGGAATGAAAGATGAGGAAAGAAAGGGTATATTCTAGTCCTCTTGGAAAGTTTTTAGGAAACTAGGATTGCTTAGAAATGCCAGGGACTTGACGAGCTTCGTGGTCAGATGGGTTGGTCCAGTTGTGTGATTCTTTAGAGGGCCCAACAACAGATGCCTCTTGGAGAAGGGCTCAGCGGGCAAAGCATTGGGGAGACAAGCAAAAGCAAGGGCTGGGGAGTATCTAACAGTCACCGACTGGGGCCTGGGGAATCTGAGCTTGGAGAGAACGGGCACGGGAGCTGGGGTGGTGGTGGTGGTGGTGGTGGTGGATGTCGGGGGAGGCTGTGAAGAGAGGTGATGGGCAGTGAACAGGGTGGGTCAAGATGGGGAAGAAGAGGGGCTGAGGATTTAGCTCAGTGGTAGAGCGCTTACCTAGGAAGCGCAAGGCCCTGGGTTCGGTCCCCAGCTCCGAAAAAAAAGAACCAAAAAAAAAAAAAAAAAAAAAGATGGGGAAGAAGAATCGCTCTAGTGAGAACCAGACTGAGTGATCTGGTAAGACAGGAGATGAAGCTGCAGGAGGTAAGGAGGTAAGGTTTGGTTGCAGAGAAAAAGCTTGTTGGAAGTAAGGAGGTCAAGGAACTGAGAGGCCAGATGAGTTAGCTGTCAAGATGTCAAGAACCATAACAAATACTCTGTTAGAGAGCAAGACAAGAGGGCTGGGGATCACAACGGCCCCAGAAAGGATGGGAGAATGGCCAGGTATCTTATCTGTATCTCAAACTTAACATGTTTGAAACGGAAGCCATCTTGGCCCCCTCAAATCTGCACATCCACTGTGACTCTGGACTCACTAAATGACATTGGCATTCGGAGCTAGGGACAGCAAGTGTAACTACTTTTTTCCCCATGCTTGGTCCCCTCACTCAACCAAATCAGCAGATCTTTCTGAGTCTTGCTTTGAGCACTGTTACTTCTCTCCATGACCACTGTGCACACCCTGTCCCGTTCAGGTCATTGTTCTTTCTCAGGCCCTTACATCATCCTGCCTCAGTCCCTCCACACTGCAACCACGGGTGTCACCCCCCCCCCCCATGATAAACCTTTCCAGGGACTTGATCTTGTTTTTAGGATGAAGTCCAAGATCATTAACAGGGATCTGCAAAGAACACATTACACAATCTTTCCTGCCTCATTCTGGCCTCACTCCAAACACTAGCCCCTCAGCTGACTCAGCCAGCCTGGCTTTCTTTCAGCCATCAAATTTGCCCTCTGTTGATTTATAAATGGTGTCCTTCTCTATCCAAAGCCCCATACTCCAGCACTTGGCAAACTCTCCCTTTCTCCACGTATCCTTATGAGGTCCCAGGGAACCCTTTCCCGGATGCTTGGATGTCAGGTCGTCTTCTTCTGCCTCCTAGCATCCCACGCTACCCTAGACAATAGGCATTTGATACTCCTCTTTCTCCAGGATGTAAGCTGTGTGAACCCAGGGAGTGTGCTTCATTCTTCCCAGAGCCTAACATGGAGGACTTGACATACAATGAGGCCGATAATATTTGTTGACTTGAATCCAAGGAAGGGCTCAAAGGGTGGGGCATCTGCGGGTGATGACAAGGTCTGGTGCCTTGTGAGTGGGAAGCTAAGTGTCTCAGAGGACAAGAAAGTTGTGGAATAAAGAGGGCTGGGTGGAGCCCAGGTGGTCCGTGTGGCCCCAGGTCACTTGCCGAGGCAAGAAAAGAGAAGTTGCTTGGCTGTGGGCTCAATCTTCAATGAATGAGAAGTGGGTGGCATGGACGGGAAAGGAAGGAGTGAAAAAGAGGAAGACGGCTGGGAAACACATGGGGATTTCTCAAGAAGGAGGACGGCTGAGTGGAGGGAAGAGCAGTAGGAGGATGCTTGACAACGTGGGAGAGACAGGATGAGACAGATCAATGGCCCCAGCCACCTCTGCAGGCCTTGGCGGGGCCAGATGATAGATGGTTCAGGACATGGGCACTCTGGAACGTGAGGGTATTATGAGAATGGTCATGTCATAGGGTGAGCTTCCAATGTGCTGGACATAACAGCATCTCCTGATGGCTTCCAGATGGGAATTGTTTGTGCTTGTGTCCTGGTCTGGACTTGGCCTCTGTCTTGGTTTTAATATTATAGGGCCATGGGGTTCTGTTGAGAGTACCTGGGCTGGGTGGTCACGTCTCTGGGCTGCTGAAGGTTGAGAACCACCCTTGTCTCCTAGTGTCAGAGGTTTAGTAGGTGGCATTGTTCCTCTTACTGGGGGTACCAATTCTTATGTCCCAATGGTAGCAGCTCCTGGGGAAATGGTCTTGACTGAACCAAAGCTACCTATGACTTCCTGTTGGGTTTCCTGCCACCAGGGTCAGGTCAAACCAATGGCTTGTAGGAGTGTTCAAAGGGCCAGTATTGTATATCCAAGTGCGACTACTCTGTGGTGGCATTTATGATACCTCCTTCCAAATCTGGCAAGTTCTATGGCCCTGGGTGCATGCCTAGCCCAGCTCAGCCCCCCAGCTCCCACCTTGCTTCCCTGTTCTAGCCATCATAGATGCCAAAGCCTTGTCTCTGGCTCTGCTTCCAGGGAACTCCACCTAAGATAGATGACTCTGACCCAGTCTCCCTAATCAGCATAGAATGTAGAGGCTACCCAATGGGCTTGGAGGATTTCCCTTACCATAAGCAAGATTTTAAAGCTGGATTTAGTCAACCACAAGAAGCCAACAGAGGTAAAACCACTTTGCTGAGTTCCCAGGTGTGGCAGAGGGTTCAGATAAACAAGACACAGTTTTCCTCCAAGAGACTCACAGCCCACTTACTCATTTAGCAAACATTATTGAAGGCTGCAAACCTGGTGACTCAGCGTCCTGTCCCTTAAAGGGCTCACAGGCTGATGGGTATCACTCATGGGTACCAGCTATTCCAACTCTGGGAGAATGACAGGGGACAGAGGCCAGAGCTGGCATGCTTGGTGGTGAGGCTGTCTTTGAGGTTTGAGGCCATTTGCGGAGGAGGCAGGAATGATCGGAATGACAAAGGTCGGAGGCACATTTACAGCATCAAGGATACCTATGTGTTATCAGTACTGAACTGAGGGAGGGAGCCATGGAGGGAGGGGAAGGCCAGCAGTGCCAGTTTGGGGGCAATGGGATTAGGGGTAGGTGTGCTGAAAGAAACGTTAAGGCTGGAGGAATGGTTTCGTCACCTCCGAGGACTGAGTATTCACTCCATGCAGTTATGGAGGGTGGATCTGAGAGGCCCTGTGGAGGATTGTATGGGGTGACGGAGAAGGTTGGAGTCAGTGCCCTGAGGCGATGTGCTGGGATTGGGGGCTGCAAGAAGCCATTGGGACCTGTGGGAGTTAGAGGATCATAGGCCAGCTTCTGATCTGGACAGCTAGATATGGGCAGTGCCCTCCATAAATGGGGCAGGGTCTCTGTGAGGAGGGCAGTTTTGTGGGAGGAAGGCAAGGCCATTCAGGAATTGCTAGTCACGCTATGGAGGTACTTTCCCTGAGAGTTATCAGGGGCAGCTTGTGGACTCCGAGGCAGGTCCAGGATAGAAAGATGTTTATGAGACTGTCAAGATGTGTGTGTGTGTGTGTGTGTGTGTGTGTGTGTGTGTGTGTGTGTGTGTGTGTGTGGTTGTAGGACAAGGGGAGGATGAGGTTATGCAGGGAAGTGTGTTGGTGGAGGATGATGGGGTGTGGCATGTCCCCTGGACCCTTGGGAGACTCCGCCTTGCACTTGCTCTCCTGTACCATTCTCCCATCCTCAGAGGTACTCCCTGCATGGGACCTGCATTGGGTGGGTTGGGAGATCAGGGAGTGGAAAACAGACCCTGTTATACCAAGCACAATGGATGACTGGGCTTACACTCTCTGAGCACCAGATCAGGGTCTCCACCGCTCCCTGTCTCCCTGCCTTGGATAATGGATAACTTGCTGCGAGCTGTGAGGCATCTGGTGTGGGTCCTGTCTTTGCTGTTCTCTCTGTCCTGGCGTGCGTGTGCGTGTGTGTGTGTGTGTGTGTGTGTGTGTGTGTGTGTGTGTGTGTGTGTGTGAGGATGGGGCTCAGATGACCACTTAGCTTGGCTTTCTCTAAAAGACCCACCTGAAACACCACCCCTGGACTTCTCCACGTGTCTCCAAAGCACTTGGAGCATATTTATTAATGGGGTTGAGGTACTCTATTGACAAATATAAAATCCCCACCAGCCATCAAGTCCCTGGAGGCTCAGGATCTAGGGGCTCAAGGGTGCTTCTCATCTTCTGCTAGCTCTCGGATGAACTTCCGGAGTCCCCACAGCCATATTCCCCGCCTGACCTGCTGCTGAGAGCCACACTCCCTTCACCCATTTTCCTGGGTGGCTTCAGTGGACGGGCAGTCATCTCAGAACCCTACCTGCAGGTCATGGATACACACCTGCATCCACTGTGGCCATCCCGGCCTTTGTCAGGACGGTGCTCTCATCTTGGGGGTGACCTTTGGAGATCACATACGGTGGGCACGTATCGGGTAGCTGGTGCCTCCTGGAAGTTTTCTGGCGCCGGGGACGGAAGACCTCCATGCATCTCTTGCCCACCAGATAGGCGACCTCACTGAGGTTGAGGAGGATACAGATGGCTGCTGTGACTACCATGAAGTAGGTGAAGACCTTCTTCTCCGTGGGTCGGGAGATGTAACAGTCCACGGTGTGGGGGCAGGGCTGCACAGAGCAAGCTACCACACGGGGCATGTCGTAGTCCTTGTAAATGCAGTGGAAGATATAGAGGAATCCCGAGTCCACAGCAGCCTTGAAGATGAGACTCAGCAGGTACGTCCACCACAAGCCGCCCCTCTTCTTGCTCAGGTTGCTGTACAGGGCCGGGGCGTCGGGCCCATGTTTGAGGCGGTGTTTCCTTTCTCGCTCTTCGCGATAGGCCACATGCATGACCACTAACAGGGAAGGACAGGTGACCAGGATGAGCTGCAGGGCCCAGAGGCGCACGTGGGACACGGGAAAGAACTCGTCATAGCAGACATTGGGGCAGCCGGGCTGCTTGGTGTTGCAGATGAAATCCTTCTGCTCGTCATCCCACACCTCCTCCGCCGCCACCACATACACCAGCACCCGGAAGATGAAGACCACCGACAGCCAGATGCGGCCCAGCGCTGTGGAGTACTTGTTCACGCCGCTCAGGATCCCCTGGAGAAATCCCCAGTTCATGTTGGCTGTGTCCTTGGTGCCTCACGTGGACGTGCGCGCACTCGTGCGCTAACCTCTCGGGGCCCCGGGAGTCACAAGGCCTGGGAGAACCTGCAGATAAATGTCTTTATAGATGACGTAAAGGGCTAAACTATTTCACAACCACCACGGGGGCCATTTGTGTCCTCATACGCAGTGATTCAGAGGTGGGACGGTCACGGTCCCCATGTCACAAGAAAGTGTGCGAAGGCTGAAAGGTGTGAGAGGTCTCCTGCCAGAGATCTCACAGTGGCAAGTAGCACTGGTGGTCTTGAACCCTGGTCTTCAGATTCCGAAAGTCAGCGTCTCTTTCCTTCTACAAAGCAACAAGCACGTGGGAGATAAATACCACATATGCCGTGCCAGCCAGCCCGTGTCTCAACCACAGTGGCCTAGAGATGGCTTGACCTCCCATTAGCTTCGGGGACTGGATGAAGGCAAGAAGGGACAGGGTAGGCAGGCCTTTACTGGGTGACAGATTAATTGAATTTTTCCTGAACCCAGCATGGGCAGGGCTCTGGGTTGGGAATGCCCACCCTGGCCCTTTGGGAGATTTCTCAGAACAACCTCCATCCTCACTCCTTTGTGGCTCTGGAACTTTCTGAGACATCCCTTTCCAAACTAAACATAGGCTCATCTGCAATCGGTGTGGCTTGGCGTCTTTCCCACCCTGCTGTGTCAGGACAGAACAGACGGACTTTCTTATTCATCTCTTTTATTGTCTTGAGATCTGGACCACAGTGGGTCCCTCTGGAATTCCAACCATTTCATTGATGTGTGTGTGTGTGTGTGTGTGTGTGTGTGTGTGTGTGTGTAAGGAATAAGAAGTATGTGTGTAGGTGTGTGTTTGTGTGTGTATGTGGCATAAAGAGTGTGTGTGTGCATGTGTTTTTGTGTATGTATATGTGTGTATTTGTGTGTGCTTGTGTGTATCATGTGTGAGTGTAAGGGATAAGGAGAAGTCTGTATGTATGTGTGTGTATGTATGTGTGTGTGTAAGGGATAAGGAGGAATATATACACACACACACATATATGTACGTATGTGCGTGTGTAAGGGATAAGAAAGAGTGTGTGTGTAAGGCATAAAGAGGAGTATATATATGTATGTGTGTATGTATGTGTGTGTGTAAGGGATAAGGAGGAGTGTGTATGTATGTGTGTGTGTAAGGGATAAGGAGGAGTGTGTATGTATGTGTGTGTGTAAGGGATAAGGAGGAGTGTGTATGTATGTGTGTGTGTAAGGGATAAGGAGGAGTGGGCATGTATGTATGTATGTAAGGGATAAGGAGGAGTATATGTGTGTGTAAGGGATAAGGAGGAATATATATATACACACACATATATGTACGTATGTGCGTGTGTAAGGGATAAGAAAGTGTGTGTGTGTAAGGCATAAAGAGGAGTATATATATGTATGTGTGTGTGTAAGGGATAAGGAGGAGCGGGCATGTATGTAAGTGTGTAAGGGATAAGGAGGAGTATATGTGTGTGTAAGGGATAAGGTATGTGTGTATTTGTGTGTGTATGTGTGAGCTTGTGTGTACTATGTGTGTGTGTAAGGGATAAGGAGGAGTATGTGTGTATGTGTGTGTGTATGTGTGTGTGTAAGGGGAAAGGAGGAGTGTGTATGTATTTATGTGTGTGTGTAAGAGATAAGGAGGAGTGTGTGTGTAAGGGGTAAGGTGTACGTGTGTGTGTGTGTGTGATAAGGAGGAGTATATGTGTGTGTGTATGTATGTATGTGTGTGTAAGGGATAAGGAGTATGTATGTATGTGTGTGTATGTATGTGTGTGCGTGTGTAAGGGATAAGGAGGAGTATGTATGTGTGTGTATATATGTCTATGTGTTTATGTAAGGGATAAGAAGCTGTGTGTGTGTGTAAGGGATAAGGAGGAGTGTGTATGCATGTATGTACGTGTGTAAGGGATAAGGAGGAGTATGTATGTGTAAGGGATAAGAAGGTGTGTTCACGTGTGTAAGGAATGAGGAGACAGGGAATGGGTTCTAGCATGGTCTTTGCCCTGCCCCTGATCTTTACTCCCAGGTGCACCACTTCTCTGACTGCCTAATTAGTGGCTGTTGATAGTCTGATCTCTCATTTTCATACAGGCCATGTTCTGTGCACCCCCAACCTTGCTCTTCCCTGCTCCGGGGTGCTTAGGGTTTTCCATCCGAAGACCTCCTTGTACCAGCCCTGACTCAGATCCCGGCTTCTGTAGCAGCCATGTATCCCTGGGACACGTGCTGAGCCTCCTCTGTCTTCCACTGCAGGGAGCATGACCCACACCCCAGAGCCCAGGCTTCCTTGTTAGTCTGCTAGAGGCTGGAAGCCAAACTGGACGCCTCTGTCTCCTGGGACGAAGCTTTTGTCAGGCTCATGCTCTCTCAGTGGATCCTGGCTAAACTGATCTGGCTAAACTTTTTCCCAGTCTCTTCTAGATTCTTCTCTGGTTGTCCGGCCTCATTTTAGTATAGCACATTTCCTTCCCCTCTGTGGAGTTTTCCTAGGACTTCTTCAGGGACCCTGCCCTCCCCTGGTCTGCCCTGTGAAACTAAGTCTCCAGCCCTAGGTTCCCCTGGGGACCTTTCCCCCCAGCTGTCTCCAGCTGTATTTGGTCCTCACCCTTCTCGGGTCCTGTGGGTCCTCGCTCTCCAGTGCCGGCTTGTCTGTCTGCCTGAGGCCCTCCTGGAGGCAGTTTTTGTTCTTACCAGCAGGGTGGAGCTTTCTGAGCCAATGAGCCAAGAGAGAGTGCTGGAGTGGGCAGGCAGGCTGCGCAGAAGGACTTCCCTGGGCACAGTGGCAGGGCAAACACCTGTGGCTCATCTCTTGGGCCCACGCCTTACTCCTCCAGCCTGTCTGGGTTTGTAGGTATGTGGGTGGGACTAGAGGGCTAGAGGCTGGAGTTTAGTGTCAAAATGCCCAGGCACAGGATGGTTGGTGCTAATGACACAGATCCTGTTCCTTTCAGCTTGTCATGTGTGTCCCTCTTCCTGTACCCTGCTTCCCGACTCTCTCTTTTGCCCTGTCCTCAGGCAACTGCTTCTGAGATCCTTAGCAGCTGGTTTTTATGGAAAGGGACACCCTTGATTGAGCCTATGACTTGTGTTACACGGCTGGGGCTATATCTATGGGGACTGGATCTTAGGCTACTCAGACTAGCCACCTGGCTTTTGAGACCACTGCCCTGCTGGACACAAGGAATGCAGGTTGGTGACATGAAAGGCTGCTCTTGGCTTGGGGCCAGGCATGTAGCCTTGTTATGTGCCCTGTGGTCCTGGGTTCCTGTTGGAAATGGCTCTGGGGAAGCTGGAGTGTGGTCCGGCAGGGTCTACAGAGGGGTGTTGGGCTTGCATCCGGCTGGGACAGTGAAGGCTGATGTACCCCCAAGGAGGGGCCCCCTCTGCTTCATTTCACACAAGCATTTATTGAGCACTCCCTAATAGCAATGATTCACACATACGTGGCCTTTTTGGCTGGCTAACTCTGATACTGCCAGCGCGTGCCAGTGCTCACAGTGACCCCCCCACAGGCAATGCATTAACTCAGGTGAAGTTGTCCCGATACAGCCACAATTACTCCAGAATCTGGGTGTTTTCCATTACAACGCACAGCTCTCCATCCGCCAAACTCCACCATCGCTGCAGACACCACAGCCTAAACTTCCAGCTGGGGCAAAGGGCTAGCTTTGGAACAGTCCCCAGGAAAAGTTAGAGACCCCTTTTCTAGAGGAGAGGCTGACCCCTTGGCTCCAGGAAGGGTACAAAGGCCGAGATCAAAAGGGCACCTTGAATCTGTGAACACATTTATCTTTATTGAGTTCTCACCCTGGGTCACACAGGAAGGCGTTTGCTCATCTGTGCTCTCATCCACCCCCAGCCCTGTTAAGTGGCACTCAGTGTGTTTATTTAACAGAAAAGGAAACTGAGGTTCAGAGTAGAGGGTTTCAGCGAAGACCAGTCAGCCAGGAGGGACAGTTGGATCCCAAGCTCTGGGAGTCCTCCCTTTTGTCTGCCTCCAACTCCGACTCAGCTCTTTTCCTCACCAGCTACATTCATGAGAGATTCTGGAACCTTCCAGTTCATGCCCACCCCGCCAGTCCAGTCTAGGGACCCTTCACAGAATGGTTTTCTTCACGTGGGCTCGAGGGCGATCAGGTAACAGAGGTGGGTGAGTGTCCGAGCCCAGAAAGATGAGGTCGCTTGAGAGGAAGTCCTTCTCTTTGCTGGAAGGGTTGGCCCAGTTTGGGTCATTCTTTGCGTGTGCAGTGGGCGGTCTCTTCGCTGGTGCACACTCAGAACACCGCTTGATCACCAAGTAGAGCAGCTCCACAAGGTTAAGCAGGATGCAGACGATGGCCGTGACCAACATGAAGACAATGAAGATGTTCTTCTCTGAGGGCTTGGCGATGAAGCAGTCCACTGTGTTGGGACATGGTGCCGAATGGCACTTGACCATAGACGGGAGGGTATATCTGGGGTAGAATGCATGGAAAAGGTAGAGGAAAATAATATCTATGGTGGCCTTGAACAACAGGCTGCAGACGTATGTCCACCAGAGTCCGCCTCGCTTCTTGCCGGGGTTTGGGTAGAGGTACCCTTTGCCAACTTCTTGCTGGTACTTCTTCTCTCGAGCCTTTCTATAGGCCACATGCATGACGACAAGCAAGGAGGGGCATGTGACCAGGATGAGCTGCAGGGCCCAGAGGCGCACGTGGGACACAGGGAAGAACTCATCATAGCAGACGTTGGTACAGCCGGGTTGCCTAGTGTTGCAGTCAAAGTCCTTCTGGTCGTCACCCCACACACGCTCGGCTGTCACCAGGTACACCAGCACACGGAAGACAAAGACCAGAGACAGCCAGATGCGACCAAAGGCTGTGGAGTACTTGTTGACCCCACTTAGGAGCCCCTCAAAGACGCTCCAGTTCATGGTGGACTCAAGGGCTGGTTGCTCCTGCAGGGGCACGAGATGTAATTTCCGACATTAGGAAATGCTCAGCGTGAGAACTTCACAGACATGTGTCATCACAGGACTAGGCAGTATTATACCCCCATTTTACAGCTGAGAGAAACTGAGGGTTAGAGGCGTTTAGGAAGTTACATGGCTATTAAGTGCAGAGCTGGCATGGAGGCACAGGTGGTTAAGTCAGAGCAGCCCTGCTCATAAAGTGGGTGGGGGCTGATGCCAGGAACCAGTCATCCCGAGTCCCTGAGCCTTGGGCTATTCTCCCTCTGATCTCCCTCTCCAAGAGACCCAGCTCTCTGTCCTGTTAATGTCCAGGCAATTAGGTGCCACTTACCTGAAGGCGGGACACTAGTAATTAGACGGACTTAGATAAGTAGGGAGCTACAGTGCTCTTTACACAAAAGGCTTCCCAGAACAAGCTGGTGGGCCAAGGTTCCCCAAACTGTTGTTTCATGGAACCCTGGTCCTTAGACAGGCGAGAGGAGCCGCAAGAGAAAATAATTCTGTGTTCAAGACAACCTGGCAAGTAGCTAGGCTCAGCAGAATTAAGCAGGTCACTTCGCTCACCCACGCTAATAAACTAATTCCCTTTGTGACTCCCTCAAAGCCGGGTGCAGAAGGCAGCATTACCCCAGCTCCTTTGACCACAGAGCCCCCTTTCATGTGGGCAGCTCTGATCATGTTTGTGGGACAGCTTTGTTAGACACCAGTGTGGAACACGCTTTTCAGGTGGGTTCTGCCGGTGAACTTGGTGTGAGTGACTAACTCATCTTCATTTGAGCAAAAGGGTCCCATGGGGTAAGAAATCCCCTCTTCCTGATTCCTGGGGGAATGATGGGGGTCCACTGGGACCAAGGCGCTGTGCACCCTCAGAAAGCCGCACACTTCCACGTGCTGGCTTGTGTGGAAGGTCACAGTCGACCTGATCTCAGCAGGGTCAGCTGCAAAGCACCGTCAACTCCCATCGTGCAGTAAGAGGCATTTTTCGAAAACCAGCATTATTCCCTTATAGCAAGGGGTATGGTATTTTTCTCACCTAGCGGCGGTCAGAGAGCTAGTAAGTAACAGAGTCAGGACTCAGACCTAGGCTGGCTGGCTCCAGAGTTCACTCTGCAAACGGTTCAGTTTTGAATTGGAGTCCTTTCCTCAAGTCTTAGTGAACTGCCTGTTCTCCCATGCAACTCCCTTCTCTTTCGGGTGACTCTTGGGTAAGAGCGTGTGGGGGGTGTCTCTACTCCCCACCCCATCTGGCTAAATCACTCCCCACTAGGCCACGTGGTGGCCTGGCTTTGAGTCATTGACTTCTCCGCACAGTCCTGTCTCAGGTGGGTGGAGCTGGCAGCGTCCTAGGAACACCCAGGGAGGCCTAGCCCTAACCTCAGGGCTCGGCAGGCTCCGGAATTGTGGTTCAGTCTGTAGCGGAGCTCCGCCCTGCTCGGCCCCTTTCCTTCAGCTCCCCCCCAGTTCTGTCACCTTTGCCGGTTGGGGAGAGGAGAGCCCAGAATACAGGGAGTAGTGCTTCCCTTTACCATCAGGACACATGTATCCAGGTCACCACCCTCCAGCCTCCTCCAGAGAAACCATCCCTGTTAGATCGAGTCCTTTACCTGAGCAGCGACTCCTTATGGCTCCCTAGTACCGCTCCTGGAAGCTAGCAGTTGGGGTTCAGCAAGCATCAAAATTCATGTCAGAATCAGGCAAGGGTTTCTGGTAAAGCTCATAGTTGGGGCAGAGGCTGCTGAGCAGCCCAGGCGTGTCCTGTCGCCAGGAGGTGTGTGTGTGGGAGGAGCTGTGGGCTGCCTAGCCATTGGCTAGGTCCAGGTCTCTCAAAGACTGCCTCCAATGGAGCTCGGAAAATCCTAGGGGTTTCCCTCCCCCCCAAAGCAAGAATTCCAGCATCTTCTCAAGAGAAACTCCTGAACTTTAACCTTTCACCCCCAACCTCATATGGGGATGAAACGCTAGCCCTGCCCTCTTTAAATTCTTCTTTCAGAAGTCTCCAGGGCCAACTCTTTAGAAGAAGGCTATTAAGGGTTGATGACTGAACACACACTCTCTCTCTCTCTCTCTCTCTCTCTCTCTCTCTCTCTCTCTCTCTCTCTCTCTCTCCTCTTCCCTTTTCCCTCCTCCTCTTCCTCCCTCTGCCTGGCCTTGCAGCTGAGGCTCACATCCCTGCACGCAAGTCCTTCATCTCTGTGTGTGGGCCTCACCGCCTTGATTTGACTCTCCAGTTACCTCTCCAGTTCCTCCCTTTGCTATGTATGTTTGCTTTTGTATGAAAAGGGACTTTAGATACAGCCCAGACTGGCCTCCAACTCTGGGTCCTCCTGGTTCAGCCTTTTGTGTACTGAGACTCTCTGCTTGTAGACTAATGAACGTTCGTTCGCTCACCGCGCACCCAGGCCGGTGGTGGCTCATGCCTGGATGAACTGTACCCGTCCCAAACCTTCTTTCCTAAGGCACATCACAACCTTTTGGTGCTCTGGAGATTCGAAAAGCATCTCGGCGCTATGCTCTGGGGGCATTTTAAAAATCATCCAAAACAAACAAAAAAGCAAAAGGAAGTGTGGGGTGTGGCTCAACCAGTGGAGAGCTCACCTAGCGAACATAGAGCCTTGGGTTAGATCCCCACTGAGGCAGGAAAGGGGTGTGGTGGCGCATGCCTGTAATTCCAGCACCTGGGATTTGGGAGACAGGTCACCTTGTCTATGTAACAAGTCTGAGGCTATCCTGGGCTAGATGAGACTGTCACAAAACAAATAACATAAAACGAGAAAGAAGGACACGTGATGCAGGGTTTATAGGAGATCTGCAAGAAGGCAGGCTTGGCTCCCTTGAGTTCAGCCCCAGAAGTGCTGGGGCAGCTCCGAATTTTCACCATGGTGCCCAAGTCTAGATTTTTGTGTTCTATACACATTCTAATGAGCAGATGAATTCTACGGCGTCTGTGACTAAACCTATGTGTGAGCCTTCCCACCCCACAGTGGAGAGGAAAGGCTGGTTGAAACCGGTCCCTGCAGTGGTTTATGGGTTGCATTTGGGGCACACTAAGCAGCTGTGGTACTTTTGGTGGGTTCTATTTGGGTGACTCGGTTGGTGGCAAGGCCACTGATGAGAGCAGGGGTCTTCGGACTTTCTTGAGGAACAAATGGGGAAGGAGGTGGAAGGTCCCCTGCAGAGGGTCGGGGTGCTGGGGAGTTCAGCAGGAGGCTTCCTGTCCAATGGGACAGCAGGAGACACTGCACAACAGGAGAGGGGCCAGGCGGAGGTCTCAGGAGCACCCACGCTTTAGGGGACAGGCAAAGAGAGGCACGTGGAGAGGGAGCTGGGTAGTCAGGGCCAGGAGGGGCTGGGAGAAGGCTGTGAAGGGGAAGGCAAGGGACGAGAGCCACAGATCGCTCTTGGCCTTGCACCAGAGTGATTTCAATCATGGGGTGGGTACAGAAACTGGAGGGTGTGGGCAGAGAAGGTACTGTTGGTCCCATTTCTGGATGCTAGCTAGGAGAGGAGACAGGCAGGGCTCCAGGTGGAGGGGTGGGCCAAAGGGAGTGCTTTCAGGAGAGATGAGAGATCTGCAGCTGAGAGGAGGAGTCCAGGGGGAGGGCAATGGTTTGCACCTGGTCTTGCCTCACATCCCCCATCATCTCCTTCCCCACAGGATCTTTCTGGACCTAATTAACTGGCTTCACCACCTTCTACACGTACTCCTGGCTCAGGTGGCCCCTGGTCTTCCGGCTGGGTCACTCCAGCTGTCCTCCTGCCTCTAGCTGGTATCTGTGAATGGGGGAGGAAGGAGGTAAATTACCTTCCGGGAGCTGTGCGTGTGGTACCTGGGGCTCCTCTGATGAGTAAGGGGGAAATGCCTGGGTGCTCTGGCCAGTTCTCCACTGCTGACCCCATAACCCCTGCTCCTGATGACAGCAGCAGCTCAGCGTGTGTGGTTCATCTGCTCAGAACAGGAGCGAGGGGTGGAAATTCATGAGCACTGATAACATCAACTCTGTTGTTGGGCACTTTGGTCCCTGTCAGAGCATGTCAAATGGCCTACATGTAGCATAAATTTAGCAATCTCTCTCTCTCTCTCTCTCTCTCTCTCTCTCTCTCTCTCTCTCTGGGCTCTTTCCTAGTATAGCAGTCCTAGGAAAATGCAGATCATATTTAAAAAATTAAAAAAAGATGTTGAAGGCCTTCAGTGGCTTCCTAATGCTCTTGTCATAAAAGCCCATCTTGCTAATGTGACCCTGTGCACCTACACAACCTGGTTTCTGATGCCTTCCTCACGTGCAGCCTCTTCCTTCCCACCTCCATGCTCCAGCACCCTGTCTTTTGTTCACTTTCTTTTCTACCAGACCATCAGACTCTTTCCCACCCTAGAGCACCAGGGCCTTTGCACGTGCTTCCAGTTTGCTTATTTGACCTTTCCTCTTCCTCCTCTTTTCCTTCTTTTTTCTCTTTTTGGGGTACAGGGTCTTACTATTCGGCTTTTGTTAACCGTGCACTCACTATTTAAACCAGGCAGAACTCAAAGTCACAGAAATCCTCCTGCCTCTGCCTCCCAAGTGCTGGGGTTAGCAGTGTGCACCTCCCTGTTCAGTTCTTTATTGTCCCCATGCTGGTGCCCATGCATCCTTGAGACTTCAGTTTAAGCCAGGGAAACCTTTTCTGAGGAGCAGATCAGATCTGATCCTGTTATATATTCCCTGGGAACAGGGGACAGACACATTTGCTCTTACAGTGCCCTGGATGTACTTGGGAGGCTAGTGTCTTCTCTCTTCCTTTAGACTGACCTTGTAAGGCGTTGGGATCATGCTGTTCTGCCTCCACCACCCTCAGGTGCAGCACGTAGTAGGCACGGCCCATAGTAGGTGCTAATGAATGCTGAGTGGCCAAAAATGGATAGTTTGGCTTCTCAGGAGGCGAGAAGCCAGAGCATCCAGCAGGCCTTGCACATGTCGAGCTGAGGCCTTAGGCAGAGCAGATGCTCTGGAGCCCAGCTGCCTGAATTCTTGCTATGGCTGCCTTGCTCACTGGCTGGGCAAAACCTTGCAAGTCCCTTTTTGGGTTTTAAAATTATTTATTTTGGACACACATTCCTACCCCTAGCCACGGAACCACTGGTAATTGTTAGCTGCAAGGGGAGAAAGAGACAGTCTTCTCTAAGCGTGAAGCCTCTGGTTGGTCAACCATGCCCTGGCCGAACGCCACATAGCTAAGAATATTTTGGGCAACACAAAGTGGTTTGAGGGTTAAAAACAAAAAAAGGTCCAAAGTTAGGTGGGTTGGGGATTGGGGGTGGATCTGGGAAGAGCTGGGGGGAACAATGAATAGGATCAAACACACATAAAACTCCCAACTAATAAAATCATAATTTAAGAATGAATTACTGTTGTTATTGTTATTGTTGTTGTTGTTGTTGTTACTGTGTGCGTGTGTGTGCGTGTGTGTGCGTGTGCATAGATTTGTACCATGGTGTGTGTGTGAGTGTGGAGGTGAGAGCACAACTCTGTGGAGTTAATTCTCTCCTCTCACCTATGTAGGTTGCTGGGACTGAGCCCTCGGGCTTTGGGGCAAGGGTGCTAGCCTGTCGATCGCATCAGCCCATGCTTGCGACTGTTGTAGCCTCTGTTCCTTCATCTGCAATAGGAGGGAAGTTACAATTCCTACCCAATAGGATTAGTGTGAGGATGAACGGGTGGAAAGAGGTGAAGCGGGGTCCCTGGAGCATACATGCCCATCAGTGGGGACTGCCATCATTTTCAGAGGGGACAATCTGGGGGTGGCAGTGGGGTGGATGCCATGTCCCATCTTCTTTCCTTAGCCATGGGGCGAGGTTTGGGATGGGCCTGTGTCAGAACCGGGGAATTCAAGGAGGACAGGGTCTGAGTAGTCCCAGTCCAACCCTCCAGCATTGAGATTGGGGGAACATGGGGTGTTATAGGTCTGTTCCCAGTCTCATTCCTGCCCTGAAGCGGAGTCAGGGAGCCTCGAAGACCACAGGGCCCAGTCCCAGCAGGGCAGAGTCCCAGTCCACAGACCCCATGCCCCTCTGATGTCCTGGCTCTCCACAGAGGCCACTTTTTAGAACTGAGGTAATTTGGCTTCTCCCAGACACTGAAGGAGTAGAGAAACTTCATCTAAGATTTCTGTGAGGGGTGGGTGGGGGTAGGGCTGTTGGCCCACAGCAGGGTGGGGGTTGGGGGACTGTAGAGTTTGGGAAGGAACAGGGAGGAAGCCATGACAGAGGAGGGGTGCTATGAGGAGAGCGGAGTGACAGGATCCATACAGAGTGGGGTCTAAGCTGCATCTATTTCCTTCTCTGGGGCATGGCTACTTCTCTGTGGGGTGCAACAGAGGCAGGAAGCGGGTGTTGGAAAGTTCTGGGGAGGGTTTCCACAGAGCACCCCTGTCATTCCTTAGCTTTCTGCTCTGGGGCCAGGGCTCTTGTTGGACTAGGGACATTCTTGTTTCCCCCCTGGGGCTGCACGTGGGGACAGATGGCTCCCTCCTATGACTATCTGGATCTACCCCATAAAAACAGAGGTCTGCCTCTGCTTTGAGCATAGCCTGTGGGGATGGAACCTGGGCTGTGCCCCTGGGCCTCTTCTAGAAGTTTCTGGAATCCTCAGCTTCGGACATTAGCCACTGCATGCTTGGTGTCTCTTCTTACAGCTATGAAGTCATCCCACAACTTGCTGGAAATATTCAGATCTTACGCTCTAAAAGGTTTTGAAATTTGTGAGCCAGTGTCTCATGTAGCCCAGGCTAGCCTCAAACCCACGGTTTAGCTGAGATTAGCTTTGAACTTCTGATCCTCCTGTTCCCACCTCCTGAATACTAGGCATTTATTTTGAAGTGAACCCCATTTCCAGATCTGGTTCGAGGTGTTAACCTTGCTCCACCAGGGGCAGGTGTGCCTCACGTGCTTCTGCATATTCTACTCTAGTGATGGGCAGGACCCGCCTGTCTCAGACGTGTTGATTTATGACAGGCATCCAGTCGACACCAACAGCTGCACTGCTTGGAGCTCTCTGGACACTTTGGGCCTCACTATTAGCAAGTTCTATAGACTGCAAGAAGCTTGACTGAAAGAGCCACGGAGAGATAGAAGTTAGGGACCAGTTCTCAAGCCGCCCCCGTTTTTTTCCTCTTAAAGAACCTCGAGGCTGTGCTCTACTGCCCCCTAGAGGTCCCTGTCAGGATTAGGCTCAGTCACCTATGAAAATCTATGCATGCTCTTCCTTAGCCCCTTCTCTGCCCCCTCTCCATCTGCCAGCTGGTGCTTCCTGGGACCCCACCCCCCCGCAATGATAACCATACAGAAACTCTCTCAGTCTGACTTTGGAACCGAAAGAAGACACCTCCAGCGCGCACAGTGTAGCCATATCATTTCGTCAGGACCCCGCCTGTCCTGCCTCTCCCTGGCTACCACTCCCCACAGATCTTGCTTTTTAGTTGGCCATGTCTGGCTTGGCCATGGCCTGGAAGGGATTCTAAACCTAGCGTACCCATCATGCTTTGCTCGGTTCACTTGGATCACTGAACTTACAGGGCTGTTCCAGGGCACGCTCTGTGGGGCTTCTGAACCAGGGACGGAGAGTGTCTGTCTTCAGCTAGTGGAAGGAAGGTTCTGGACCCAAGGGTGGCCTGCTGGGTCAAAGTCCAGCTGTGCCGGAATGGACGATACTTAAAGGGTGCTGAGCAGGTGAACACTCTGAAGGTGTGCTTGTCTCCCCCTCCCCTCACCCCCCAATTAAACTGATCTCTCGAGCCAGCAATATTCGTTCCCCTCCTGTGTGCACAGAGGCCTCCACACAGTCTGCTCACTTCAGCCTGTTTCTGTCATTTGCAACCAAAACTCTGTGCGACCCTGGGTTTGCCTGCTGTGGTTGTGTGGCAGACGTGCAGCAGACGTTTGTGACACGTTTGTTGATACGATTAGCTCTCTGTATCCCTCTCTGTGTCCCCTACTTCTCTCTTCCTCACGTTGGTGATGACAACAGGTACCTTTAGGGGTGTCATGTGGATAAAGCGAGATGGTGGGAGGCAGCAGGCTGTCCTGGTGTGCTGCTGAAACATAAGGCCACAGACCGGGTGAGCGGATAAGGACTATCAGTCAGACTCTCCACAGTTTGGGGGTTGGGAAGTCTGAGGCTATGGCTCTGCATTCGGTGAGGGGTTGATCTCTGCTTCTTAGGCAGCGCCTTGGATGCTACCCTCTCTGCGAGGGAGAACGCCATGTGTTCACACTGGGCGGGAATGGGAGTGGGTGGGACAAAAGAAAGGGAGAGGTCAGAAGCCTCAGGACTCCAGTGCCTTTCCACAACACCCCTCCCCCAACTCCCCCATCCCTGTGACATTAAAGGTTAAGTTCCTGACCATTGAATTTGGGAGGATGCCTTCAGATGCTAGCAGAGGCGTTGTCCTTTCTGAGGGTCAGACCCAAGCACAAAGCTCCCTTCTGCCTTTGTGGCTTCAGGAAGGCCAAAGAGGATGACCTCTCTGACAAGGAGCTCAGTGGCCTGTGGATTTAGGGTATGGGGCATGGGAAAGGTTTTTTCCTCCCTCTTCCTCCTTCTCTTCCTCCTTCCTTTAAGAGAATCAGTACCAAAGGCAGAGAAGGAAATGAGTGCTCAGTGCCTGCTGGGTGTTGGGTGGTACCCACCTGGCCCACCGCCCCAGCCATACACATTGGAATGCAGATGGCTGACCCCAAGGCAAACATTTCCTTTGGGCTTCCCGGTGCTCAAGAAACAGTTTAATTTGAAACTGGAGACTCCTGGTGGGAACAGGTTTTCAGGGGAAAGGGTATTCCTGAAGCACTGGAGGGTCTGGCAAGGTGGGGACGCTATCGAATGTGCCATCAATAGCTTGAGGTGGTGCGCAGATGTCCCCTTCTGGGACATTCCTCTAACGTTTTGTAGTCCCTCCGAGTCTGTCACGTCTCCTACTTGCCTGGTCCTATAGTCATTTGAGTCGGACTCCACACACGTTTAGCACGTCTTCCTGGCTCTACGTCCTGGCTTTCCTCAGTCCTATTTTATTGATGACTGAAACCCACCATAGGCAGGCAGAAGATGACATTCCCTCTCCTGCCCCAGCTTGGGCTGTGGTGGGGCAGAAGGGGAAGGGGCAGTTTGGTGTTGACAGCTAGCAAGGGGTCACCTTCAAGCTGGGGGAACTGGAGTGGGGGTGGGGAGATAATAATAGGTTTTCAGGGTTTGGCTCTGTCCAAGAGGGGCTCATTGCCTGGTCCTCTGCAGGATCTAGGTGTTCATGAAGGATGCCTTGGGGACCCCGTGTCTGTATAGTGGAGAGGAGGGCCTGGGTGCCTGCTGCTTCAGGAAGTGGGGTTTGGGGGCAGGAAAGAGAAGGGTGGTAAGGGAGTGGTGCATTCAGGCTTGGAGGCACAGAGGACACTCATGGAACTGTCTGGAGCAGCTAGCTAAGCAGGACTGGAGTGCAGTTCGAAGCTCCTAGATGGAGACAGTGGCTCAGAAACCTGCTGTAGACAAGACAGACGTCCGTGTTTACCTATGGCCTCTGTATTTGAGGGAGGTTGGAGGGGGACCCCTGCATTCTGTCTCTCTTACTTTCCAGAAATTAACGAGCTGAGCCCCTCCCTTACTCAGAGGCCTTTCACAATCAAGCTTCCCTGGGGAGATGGCCTGAAGTAGAAGGCAGCCAGGCAGGGAGGGCTGGGTCCTCGAAGCCTGCTTATCAACCTCCCCTTGGCTCCAAGTGGATAATTACACAGCTCTCAGAGCCCCAGGACTGGGCCAGAAGGCAATCCACACAGACAGCATCTCAAAATTAATGGGACTCCAAGGGGTTTTTTTGGGGGGGGGGGAAGGGGAGGGCCGAGACTGTGAGAGGCTCAGAGAGAAATCAGATATAGGTAGAGGCTGCCTGGCAGAAGGAGCTAGAACACCACAGTCCAATGCAGAGATGGAAGGAAAGAGCAAGGAAATAGAAGGCCAGAGAGGCTAAGTCACCCTCTTGGAGTCACACAGCAGTCAGGCTTGTACCCTCATACCTCTAATGCTAATGCCTGTGTAGCACTGATTTACACCCACACGGAGTCTCATTTCATGGAGGAGGAGTCAGGATCAAAGTCCTTAGGTAACTTTCTCAAGGTCACACATTTTATATATAAATGTGTATGTGTGTGTATATATATATACATATACATATATATCATATATTATATACATTATGCATATACACACATTATAACACATACATGTACATGCACATATATGTAGTGTGGCCTCTTCCAAGGAGGCTTATTGTAGATATAGCAGGAATTCCAGTCTCCTAGACCTGGGCCCCACCCTCTTTTCCCAGGACTCTAGAGCATCTCCTCAGGGCACCTCATTGTCTGTGCCCATCCCTCCTTTCACGTGGCTCTGCAGGCTGCCCTGCATCCTTTGTGTCCAGCTTAGCTGCTCTTGCAGTGGTGACCTCTGCGGCCCCTGCTCCCAGCCTGCCTCCTGTAGACTGGCAGCTAATGTTCCCGGAGCAGAGATCAGGACAGACACACACTGTGACAGATAGGACTTAGGTAGCTTTGACCCCCATCTCTGAATTGAGTATAAGAAATCATGTTTCTGTGGTCTTTCGATATAAATCCAAATATATTACAGATATGAGATAATTATAAACACACACGTATTAATCAGTCCAATTCAGACTCCTTTCCTCCAACTTAAAAATACACGAGAACAATTTTATAAGTGGTGAAGTGGCTCACTAAAGTGGCACAAGGCTGTCAGCAGGAGGTCTCTGTCCCCAGCCATTCAGTGTCTCCATGGGATTGCCAGGGTGCCTGTCCAACTGGGGCTGGCACCAATTGGAGTGAGTGAGGGAAGGCCTGTGAGCAATCACTGGGGCTGTAGGGTAGTTAATGGAGCACTTGTCTAGCATGCTCAAAGCCCTGGGTTCGATTCCCAGCACGGCATGGATTGAGTATGGTGGTTCATGAATGTAATCTCAGTGCTTGAGAGGTACGTCAGAAATTCAGGGTCAACCTTAGATGAGTATTGAATTTGAGGTCAGCTTGGGCCAGAGTCTGCCTCACAAGGAGAGGGAGGGAGAGAGGAAGAGAAAAGAGGGAAGGAATCCATTTACACTGCTAGCCTTGTCCCTTCTTGGAAGTCCGCAGTCAGCATATCATCACTGTCATGTGGTTTGGATTATAAGCCCCCAGACACACTCCTCCCTCAAGGACTTAAGGGAGGCCATCTATGTTTTGTTTTTGTTTTTGTTTTTTTGATATATATATATATATATATATATATCAAAGAATGTATTTTATTTTAAAGCTATCATTACCAGCACTTCAGAGGTTTCTCCTGGCCTAGCCAATCCTGTCCCTATTCCCTCTGACATCACCTTGTTCATCGCTGTCTGCAACTGCCTTGTCCCTTGTCTGTCTTCTGTGTACAAGGTCAGCTCTACAGGAGGACCTCATCTGCCTGTATTAACTGCCACTATACCCTCAGGATCTAGTGTGACCCTCACACCCATGAGTCTCTTGATAAAACACTTGGTGGCACAAGGGAACCAGGGTCACCCAGGCAGAGGAGGGAGCAGTTGAGGAGGCCAAGGTCATATATACAACTAGTTCCAGTACCTGGGCACTTAGAAGATTGGCAAGCATGAGAGACCTGCTGAGGTTGGCTGTGTTATATTATGATCAGGGACTCTGACTTGAGGGGTTAAGTGGGGGGGGAGTTGGATTTAGGAAGAGGTCAATTGCCAGTTATGCCAAGTGACTAATGACAGTGTACTCAGGACCCACAAGGCACTGGGGTATGACACTGTCGCTTCCTATGGAGTCTGCTGCTTTTGATGTCTCCCTCGATTGTCTCTTGCTTACCTGTCAGGCTGGTAAGGGTGAATCCAGGGAGATGGGCTGGGTCACAAGCTTATTTGCCTGCCTTACCTGGCTCAGCCTCTGGGTGGCAGCAGAGGCCCAGTCTTGGCTGCAGGTTGTCGATTTCTTGCTGCCAAAGCTCCAGGCTTGCTCTGTTGGGTTACCAGCTCTCCTTCCTGTCAGGTACGGAGTGGCCCCCAGGTCAGAAGTGCTGTGCTTGCCTTCTGAATTCTTTTAGTTGGATGGTGGGTAGCAGGAAGGACTCACAGAGGGACAGGAGGCACCCAGAGTGCGCCTGGGCAGATAGGCCAGACACTGGAAAGAAGGTGCCAGCCATTATTAGTAGCAGAGGGCTCGGGGTACAAGACTAACCCAGAAGGGATTGGGTTCAAAGCCTAGCGTCCCTTCATGGAGTGGCTGCAGGCAGGAAGGAATAGCCCCCAGTTTGCCAGGAAAGATGCCAGTTGGGAATCAGAATAGGGTCTGGGAGTTGAAGCTCAAAATGTGTCCGATTTAACCCCAGGCTCCATCTCTTGGCTGGGGAAGGCAGCCAGCTCTATGCACCTATAGGATGTTCTCCCATGGGTGGGTTCCCCAAGGCACTGTCACCAGACACTGGGTGAAATACAGAACAGCCCTAGAGGATTGGTTCAGACAAGACTCGACAACAGTTCTCTGCTTTCCTCCTGGAGGGGACTTCACCAGCCCCATACCTGCTACGTGCCAGCCCTCATCCCTGGCCCTCTCACTTGGCTCCAGGTCCTCCCTCTGGCTTCTGTGGCCTGATCACGGGTGGTCTTGTGCCCGGAGACTGAGCTTGGGTGGGGGCTAGCAGGGCACCAGGCTGTCTCTCCGAGCTCAGGGAATGAGTTCATTCCGTTTCCTGCCTCCAAGCTTGCTGCCAATGGGGATTCACGCAGCCCAGCCTCAGGAAGGGCTTGAGCCCATGTGGCCGCTGCTCCCCTCCCCCCACTTCTATGTTCCTGGGTCTGGTGCATTGCTGTCTGCTCACTTTTCTACCTGGCTAGCTTTTTCTCATCTTCATGTCTCCATTTAAATGTCACCTCCCTGGAAACAGTCTTAATACCCCCATTATTCTTACTCAAAGTGCCCTTTGCTTTGTCTAAAGTACACTCATCACGCCTGACGTGGTGGTTTTCCCGTGTCCGTGTGCGTACGGTAACACCCGACCCCACAGAACAGACTGTAAGGTCCCTGAAGGCAGGCAGCGTGTCTGCTCCACTCAGCTCTGCATTCTTAGGCTCTCTTCCCCCACGCCTGGGACACAGTAGATGCTTTAAAAATGCTTCTTGGTGGAGAGAAAGACAGACAGAATGAGTTATGGATGCCCCTGGGGACTTCCTATGTGTTGGGAATTAATAAAGCCCCAGTTCAAAACTAGCGTTTCTCTGGGTCATCAATTTTACTCGATGGTAAGGAATTAGAAGCCCCATATTCACTTATTAATTGAATATTTTACATTACAAAAGTAATACATGTTCCTTGTCAAAATGCAATCAATAGGCATTATTTTTATATTGAAACAAACCCTGACACAATGCGGCACAGAATGCAAAGTCAGCCTGACTATTAAGGAGAAGATAGATATGAGGCTTCAAAGACATCCCCAGCCCTAGGGGTTCAGATTGCCTGTGGCATAGGCTTCTCCTCCAGGAGAATTTGTTCTAACTTAGATTGCGGGGGTCCCCTGACCCTGGGAATCTCTGATTCAGTCTTGGGTGGGGCTGAGGCCACTGTGGGTGAAGGACCTGGAAGGGTGGAGAGGGTCTTGTCAGGTAGCTGAGCGAATGACTGTAAAACACAGGCACCGTGGACTGGGCAGGCAGCTTTGTTAACCCAGTGCTTGCTATGCAAGCCTGAGGCCCTGGGAGCACATCCCCAGCACCCGTAACTAGGCTGGATATGGCAGTGAGCATCTGTGGTCTCTGGGCTGGGGAAAGGGAGGTAGGAAGATTCTGGGAGATCACTGGCTAGCCAGTATAGCTCAACTGGCGAGCTATACCAGGTCCAATGAGAGATCCTGACATAAAGACCAAGATGACAGTGCTGGAGAGATAGTGGTTTAGGGCACTGCCTGCCCTAACAGGACCTGGATCCAGTTCTCATCCCTCATGTAGTGGCTCACAATCTTCTGCAACTCCAGGTCCAGAGGATCTGATGCCCCCTTTTGGCCTCTGTGGGAATTACATGGTTCCCATGATGCATGATGCATATAATCCCATGTAGGGGGGGACACTCATGCAAATAAAATAAAAACCAAATCAGCTTAACAACAAAAACAAGAAGGGTGGAATTGAGGAAGACACCCGACATTGGTGTCTGGCCTCCACATGCACACATCATTCATGTCCATGACCATTCATGCACACAGGTGAACACATGTACACACACTCACAGACACACACACAGACACACACAGACACACACACAGACACACACACAGACACACACACAGACACACAGACACACAAACAAAGACACATGGACAAACACATAGACACACACAGACACACACACACATACACACACACACAAAGACACATACAGGCACACAGAGACTCACACACAGACTCACACATAAACACACACACACAGACACACACAGACACACAGAGACACACAGGCACACAGATACAGACACACACACACAGACACACAGACAGACACACATACACATCACTGGCAGTGGCTTGACTCAGAAAGTGAATGCCACTTGTCATGTATGCAAATTGGTTGAGTCGGCATTTGTTGTACAGTGCACAGCCAGAGTAGAATAAGAAGGTGGACCTGCATTCTTATGGATCTGGGTTCAAGTCTTACCTCTGCATGTGCAGCCTGGAGGAGTGGGATGTTTTCATGGGGCAGTGGGATGTAGGGAGGCATGGTGAGGAGAGTGACAGGAAGCAACTTCTCTGGTGGCAAAACAACTTCTCTGATGTTATACAAAAGTATCTTTGGGAGCTAGATGAGTTTATTGCAACCAACCCCATGGATCTGGGTTCAAATCCCGGCTCTGCCATTTTTTTATTTATGTGAATTCAGTCAACTTTTTGTCTCCCCTGAGTCTCAGCTTCTCAGTCTACAGAAGGAGGTTCCCAGTGGTCATCTGCAAAGCTGGTGGGTATGTTGGAATCTTTTGACTTTGTGACATGATATCATCTACAAGGTTCATGCTGGAGAACTGTGGAACTGAGTTACAGGAGTCGTGAAGCCTTAAGTAAGCTTATCCTTTTGTGACAGGGCCCATTCATAGCTCTCTCTAGCCACACCTGCTTAAGAAGGTTGTGCAGCTTTTATTGAATGTTGAGCCTCTCACGGAACCTCCTGGACAATACTTAGAACACCCTAATATTTGGCTTCAGGTCAGATGGAGTGAGTCAGTCTTTGGGGGTTTCACAAGCACCCAGGATGCTGTGTGAGTGTCCAGGGCGTTGTGCCTGCAGCGGAGGGAGCGTTCCCACCCACACTACTCCAACCCCAGCCTTGCGGTAGGCACTGGCTGAGGAAGCAGCGCTTGTTTCCCAATGGCTTCACCGCAGCCTCCCCAGGCTGCAGTAGTCAGCCAGTGGTGGTATGCTTCTAACTGGACTGCTCTGCTCTTGTGCTGGCAAAATGCATCCAGAGTCACTGCTTTGAGAACAGTGGTCTCAGACACAGTAAACAGGCATGGACCCATAGAGACAATGAGTGACAGATATGCCAGGCCAGAGCCAGGGCACACCCTACCTTTCTCTCCTTGCCCTAGACAGATCCAGGAAGAGATCTTAATTTGAGCTGTGTTAGAAACTCCTGGGGGAGCTTGCTAAAATGTGAGCTGGGGGGCAGGGCTGGAGTTACTGACAGGTATCTGTGTGTGTGTGTGTGTGTGTGTGTGTTTGTGTGTGTGTGTTTGTGTGTGTGTGTGTGTGTGTGTGTGTGTGTGAGAGAGAGAGAGAGAGAGAGAGAGAGAGAGAGAGAGAGAGAGAGAGAGAGGACAAGCATTTCTAGGGCTGGAGAGAGGGCTCAGCGAGTGAAGCACTTGCTATGCAAGCGTGAGGACTTAGTTCAGACCCACAGAACCTATGTATAGGCAAGTAAGGGGGCAGAACTGGGGAGATGGAGACAGACACCAGAGGAACCCCCAGATTCCTGGGGCCAGGGCAGCCAGCCTGGAGGGCACAATGGGGAACAAGAAACCCTGTCTCAAGGTTGAAAGACAAGGGCGGACATCCAAGGGTGTCTTTGACCTCTATGTGTGTACTGTGACATTTGAACACCTATACTCATATGCACGATACACACACACACACACACACACACACACACACACACACACACACACACTCAGCACATGCACAGATTTTATTTGAAATAGGGAAAAAGAGTGCATGTCTAATAAATTCTTATATGATGGTAGCCCCTCCATGCTTTGAGAATCAGAGACCCAGCATGAAGCCACAGTGGACAGAAGGAGGGTGAGCCAGTGCACACTGTGTTAGTGACTTCTGAGTCACCGAGACCACAAGCCGGATATCAATGACCTAAGGGAGAGAGATACATTTCTGCTTATACTTTAGAAGTTCAGTCCTTGTTGGGAAGGCACGGGAGCGGCTCTGCCCGCAGTGTCTGGAGTGCGAGGCGGATGCCATTACCTCCATCCTGGTGAGCAGAGGGAGAGAAAGGACAGAGAGTGGATGGCATGCCCTGCTGATGTCAGTGGATCAGGAGAGAGGGTGGCATCGTCCAAATACTCTGGGGGAGACAGAGAGATGGATGGAGCCGAAGAAGAGGGGCCAGGAATGGAAACACACACACACACACACACACACACACACACACACACACACACACAGAGGAGACAGAGAGATAGAGAGACAGAGAGATACAGAAAGATGGCTTTAGCAGGGGGTAAACCTGTAGGCAAGCACTCCGTGAGAGTGACCAGGACTTAGGATTTAAAGAGAGATGGTTTGCTCTAGAGTATGCTAACACTTGCAAAATCTGATAGCTTGAGGGCCTTCAGAGAGCCTGAGGCCCCATGGATTGATTAGTCAGCCACAGATCCAGTTTTTGTCTCATTTTGGTCCAGAGGGAACTCTGGCCTTCTTCTCAGAGGTCAGACCTGCTCCCCTCCTCCACCGCAGACAGCCTTCCTTACCTTCTGCCTCACCCATTGGCTCTTGCCTCTCAGGAGTACCTCAGGTGTGCCAGCCAGCCTTTTTGGTTCTCCGTGGGTGCTTTGAGCTTTGGCATCCTTCTTAATTCTGGGTTCGGTGTGGTGGCCTTCCTAACTCTCAGTGTGCCGTTGTGTGTAATGTGGGTGGTGTTGGTAAAAGGTTCCCCAGGTTCCTGACATTCCAAATCATTTCTCTTAGACTCTCTTTTCCATCCTCTTTAGATCTTGTCTTTATCATGAAGCTGTTCCCAACTAATGCTTCTTGGCATCTATCTGTTTACATCTAAAATATACACATCACCAGAGATACAGAAGACATGCGTGCGCACACACGCACACACACACCCTCCCCCATATCCCTAACCAATCTTGCCTGCCCCTGCCCAGCTGGTCTGAGGTCACTCCTTGATAGAATATTTACCCACTACTCATTATGGAGCTGGGCCGGATGCCAGGGACTTTACATAAGTTAACGTTTTATGACCCTGAACAATCCTCCGAGGTGGGAACTATTATTATTCCTTTTTGTCCAGGTGGGGAGGCCTGTTACCACATAGCAAGAATGTGGTGTACCTCAGGCAGAAGCTTGCTCTGACCACCCATTAGAAGGGGTGGAAGGAGATTCTGCCTCCGAGGCTTGGCTCCCTAACCTGTGTGCTCCCAGAAGGCAAAGGCTGTGTCCTCTGTTTCTCAGTTGATGAGTTCAACAATGGGGATGGAACTCTGGGTTTAATAATGACTGGGCAATGGGCTGGAGAGATGGCTCAGTGGTTAGGAGCTGATCTTTCGGAGGTCCTGAGTTCAAATCCCAGCAACCACACGGTGGCTCACAACCATCTGTAATGAGATCTGATGCCCTCTTCTGGTGTGTCTGAAGACAGCTACAGTGTACTTATATATAACAAATAAATAAATCTTTAAAAAAAATAATGACTGGGCTGGTGGTCTACTACTGAGCTACACAGATGATCCTCCCCCACCCCCAATTACTTTATTTAATTTTTTGAGACAGAGTTTCTCAGTGTAGCACTGACTGTCTTGAAACTCACTTTGTAGAGCAGGCTGGCCTCAAACTCAGAGATCCACCTGCCTCTGCCTCCTGAGTGTTGGGATTAAATGAGCGTGCCAGTAAGCTCACTGGGGGAAAATTTTAAAAAACATTTATTTTATGTGTATGAGTGCCTTGCCTACATGTATATATCAGTATCACATGTGTGCCTGGTGACTTTAGAGGTCTGAAGAGGGTGTTGGGTCCTCTAGAACTGAAGTTACAGATGATTGTTAGCTGCCATGTGGGTGATGGGAATCGACCTTGGGTCCTTTAGTGAGAGTAGCATGTGTTTTTAACCATTCATCCCCCCCCTCATTTTACCCCACTATTAGCCCTGGCTGGCCTGGGATTTGCTATGCTGCTGATCTGGCTTTGCCCATGGCGATTGTCCAGCCTCTGCTGCTGATGCTGGGACTGAAGGCAGGTCACCACCCGAGCTTCTTGGCTCTGAGAGTCTGCGTGTGCCTAAGCTGCTCCCAAACTCCCATCCTTTGGTGCCAGCCCCCAGAGTGCTGGAATTACTGGGACACCACCACAGGAGGTTTCCCAATGTTTACATTTTAAATTTTAAAACATTTTATTTATTTATTTATTTATTTATTTATTTATTTATTTATTTATTTATTTATTTATTTAATTTTAACTTTGAGGGCTGGATGATGGATCAGTGGTTAAGAGTACTTGCTGCTCTTCCAGAGTACTCAAGCTCGGTGCTCAACTCACAACCATCCTCGACTCCAGCTCAGAGGATCTATCGCCCTCTTCTGGCCTCCAGCGGCACTTCCACACACATGACGCGCACACATAAATGAAAACATTGAATGTTAATAATAAAAAGGAATACAGTAACGAAAATATTCGGAGGGTTCAGCAGTTAATAGCAGTTAATGCTCTATAAGAAGGCTATAATTCAGATCCCAGAACCCATATTGGGAAGCTTACAATGTCTGCAACTCAAGTTCTCAGAGATCTTAATGTCCCCTTCTGATCTCTGTGAGTACCAAAGTGTGTGTTGAGTATGTGTACAATCACACACACACACACACACACACACACACACACACACACACACACCCCACAATCTTCAAAAAGTGTTCATCTTACTCTTTTTCATTTATTTAAATTTTTGGAAAAAGTGTTTTTGAGGTGCTCCTGGCCATGAAGTATGTAACCCAGGCTAGCCTAAAACTTTTCATTCCTCTGCCTTCCGAGTGCCAGGATTAAACGTGGGCATCCGTCCTCTGTGAGACAGCCTTAGAGACTGTCCCTGCCCTGTGCCAGGGCTCAGGCCCATGTGCTCTGATTTGCGGCTGCCCTTAACCGTCAGTCCAGTTTCTACCATCCATCAAAAGCTGGGAACCTGGGAGGCAAGGCCCTGGGCCTTGCTGGGCAGGAAGGTGAAATTCACGCATCAACACACGAAGAGATGCTGTAGGTTGTCCTAGAAACCGGATCCTAGCTAAGTGCCTGAAAAGTAATTACAAACTCCAGAATACCTTTCAGCTGAGCAGGTGGCTGGAAAATTAGAAATCTATTCCTGAGACTCCCTCTGCTTTCCAGAAAGGCTAAGTTTACGTTTCAAGACAGGGCGTACACAGGTGGCCTCGGTGGCGCGTGTGCGCATGTCCCATGTCCTGGCGTCCTTGCATGCCTGTGAGTCTACAAGGTGGTGAGGGGCCTCGGGGACCTGAACCGCTACTGTAGGGGTGAAGCTGTTGCTTGGCTCAGAGCGGAGGCAGCACAACTCCCCCCACCTCGCCTTGGGTTGCTAGGACACTAGAGCTGAGGAGACGCCAACTGATTTGCTAAACAATTTTTTCTTCTAATTACGAATAATTAGACAGAGGAAGAAAGGGTGTTTTTGGGTGGTGGCAGGGGTGGACTTAGAGCTTGGGGACCCGGAGGAGTCATCCCGGCTTTGTGACTAAGGAGCGCCTTGTTCCTGAGCCATGGCACCCGCCCGCGGGAGGGGTAGAAACCACATTTATCAAGTGTCTGTCACCAGGCAGTCTGCCTGGTGTGCAAGACCAAGTCACAAGGCAGGGAGGGATGCTGGCTTGTCTTTCCACGATACCTCCATTGTTGGAAGCTCAAGGGCTCTCTGGGTTGCCCAACCTTTTTCCATTTGCTTTTATTGTGTACCTCCTTGTGTTGCCGGCTTCTTGCCAGCCTGGAGGACAATTCTCATTCAAGGATGAGTCTATGTCCCCCTCCCCTCCCCTCCCTCCATGCACGATGATATGATCCACCATGTAGCTATGTGGTCCTTAAGGCTTTTTGTCCATTCCTTCATTTTCTTCTTTGTCTGCCTAGCCAGAATGTCAGATAGCTCTGGACATCGGCGCACATATTGGACTCTGAACACACATTTGTCAGATGCGTGGGATCTCTGTTTCATCAAAGGAAGTCTCTGGCCTGAGAAGATGAACCATTTGGCAAAGTGTTATAGGACCTCAGTTTGATTTCCAACATCTACATAAATGGGTGGGGTGGTGTGGGTTGTAATTCGGACACTGGGGAGACAGAGACAGGTGGGTCTCTGGGGCTTAGCTTAGCCCACTTACTGAGTTCAGTGGGACACCCTGTCCTTAGATTAGAAAAGTGGAGTCAGCAAGATGTCCGCAGGGGAGTACCTCACTTGCTGCTGAGGCTGACAACCTGAGTTTCATGCCTGGAACCCACGTGGTGGTTCCAGTTCCCACAAAGTTGTCCTCCAACTTGTGCCTCCCTTCCTCTACAAAATAAATGTGGATGGCTCTTGAGGAATACCACCTGGCCTCCACACACATGCATATATGTACACACACACACACACATACACACACACACTCGGCGTCTGAGGGCACCAGAGTCTAATGTTCTTTCCTAAGGCCTTGGCCCAGTGTGGATGTCATTCCTAAACTGCCCCTCCCCCAACACCCTGCTGCCTCTGGGTAGGCACAGCCTGGCCCAGGCACTCTTCAAAGAGGCTGGAATGAAAGCCGAGACCACAGGGTCTCCTACCACCCTTAGATATGGGGAGTCCAAGGGATGGTGATGTGACAGGGTAGCCTAGAGGTCCCCAAAGTCAACCTGCTTGGGGACCCTCTAGTGACCATCTTTGTGATCTTGGCTGGCCTAGGGGATGTGGTAGAGCCCATTTCTGCTCCTGTAAGGCTATGAAGAGGTGGCATCCAGGCAGAGCGGGAAATACCCTGTACCATATAAACCTCAGAAGTCACAGTGTGACAAGCTTCTTTGATACTTCCCCCTACTGGTGTCTGCCACACATCAAAGACCAGACCACGAAGCCCTTTGAGTGTCTGGAATAAATTATTCATCTTGGCACCGGAGGCCTTAGTTCTTCTTTTTCTTTCTTTCTTTCTTTTTTTTATTTCATGTGTGTGGATCTGGATAGATGGCTCATAGTTATATTTTATGTGCATGATATTTTGTCTACATGCATGTTGTGGGGCATGGGGGTGGGTATCACATGATTGCAGTACCCAAGAGAGCCAGAAGAGGGCACCAGATCCCCTGAACCTGGAGTTTCAGTGGGCTATAAGTTCTAAGTGTGGGTGCTGAGAACCAGGCCTGCGTCCTCTGGAAAGGTAGCTCTTTACTACTGAGTCAAGCTTTGTTCTCCCCCGCCCCCCCCGGGGAATGAACTCAGGGTCTTGCATAAGCTCTATTAGTGTGTTATTAGTGTGTTATCCTCCCAGGCCTAGAGGCCCCCAGTTCTTAACAGCTCCACTGTTGGGAAGCCTCAAGAGCTAGCAGATATGAAAGCGCCTGTGTCCGTGTAGCAAGAGGCTGATAAAACAAGCAGCTGCTGGGATACCTAGGCTGAGTCTCTTACAGACCACAGAGGCAGGTAGGTACCAAGTTGTTGCTGCTGTTGCTGTTGCTGTTGTTCTTCTTCTCCTCCCTCTCCCCTCCCCCTCCCTCTCCCCTCCCCCCTCCCCTCCCCCTCCTCCCCTCCCCCTCCCTCCCCCTCCCCCCTCCCCTCCCCCTCCTCCCCTCCCCCTCCCTCCCCCTCCCCCTCCCCTCCCCCTCCCTCTCCCCTCCCCCCTCCCCTCCCCCTCCCTCTCCCCTCCTCCCCTCCCCCTCCTCCCCTCCCCCTCCTTCCCCTCTTCCCCTCCCCCTCCTCTTCCTCTTCCTCCTCTTCCTCCTCCTCTTCCTCCTCCTCCTCCTCCTCCTCCTCCTCCTCCTCCTCCTCCTCCTCCTCCTTCTTTTTCTTCTCCTCTGTGTTTGGTTAGGAGCTCATTTGCTGTACAGTCATTTGTTGTCTTTTGCGAGCACAGAGTTGGCAGTCAACACGCACCTGTTGAATGAATTAATGATCTCATTTAATGGCCCTTTACAATGTAGTATCCTCGTTATATGAATGCTAAAGGTTAAAAAAAAAAAACATGAAATCTGCCCAAAGCCACAAGTTAGCAGCGTCAACACCAAGGTTCTTAGAAAACCCTCAGCTCTGCTGGTCTCAGGTAGAATCTACCTTTCTCCCCACCCCCTTCTTCCTTCCATTGCTGGACTCGAGTAACCAGCCCCAACTCTATGCTTCTATCTCTTCTGCCTTGAAACGTGAGCCTGTCGCAATGGCCTGCTTCCCACCCTTGTCTCACTGCATCAGCTGAGAGCTGTATTTTCCGGTTACAAGATTATGTTATTTCCCTGGTCCAGTGGTTTCTCATCACTGTGGAAGGCCATCAGAATCCATTAGCCTGGCCTCCAGATCCTACACAATCTGGCCACTGCCTTCCTTATTCCCTTATCTAACAGCCTTCTCTGCTTACTTTTCTCCAGCCACATTCCCACCAAGGCCATTGCTACCCCAGGGGCTTTGCACCTGCAGTGCGTTTGGTGTAGAGGGTGGATGCAGTATGGCCGCTGAGGTGGCTTCTTCTTCTAGAGAGAGATGGATTCTGTTTCTCCACCCCTTTCAATCTGGGGTCATCTGCGATTGCTTGAGCCATGAAGACAGTAGAAGAGACTCTTCCTTCCTTTTTGAATAGTTACTGTACTTCGAGGATGTGCATACAGCCCGCCGAGGACTGCTTGGAGGTTGGCTGACCCTTCCAAATTGATGGTTCAAGGTGGGCTCCCAGCAGGAAGCTGGACCAACGGGTCTTGTGTGAATGAGCACTGTTGGGCGGCCATCTTCCTGTTTCCTCTGAGCCCTCTGGACTGATGCCACATGAAGCAGAGGTGACACGTTCCCACTGTGTTCTGTTAAAGTACAAAATCCAGAGCATATGTTGTTCGCAGGCATTACACTTGGAGGTGGCTTGTAACATAGCCAAAGTGAGACCGTGCAGTCTGAAGCCCTCTCCTCCCAGCCTTGCCTTGTTTCTGCACACATCCCTCCATGTCTCCAGCCATTTTGGTGGTGGTGGGGGCAAATTTCCTGACCACCTCGAAGGCCCCCAGGAAGAAGACACCTAGAAAGTGTCTCCCTGAAGCTAGTGGCTTTCCTTCATGCTTTCTTTCTCTCTTACTGTTTCTACATCCATTTTACTGTTTGGACATTGTCCTGTCTCTAACCGTTTGTCTGTCTGTGGAGGTGGCGGGACGGGCTGAGGAAGGAAGACTCTAGTTACCTCTTTTTCTTCTCTCCCTTCTAACAGCCAAAAGGCTGGGGACAGTCTGCAGGGGATTCAGGGCTGTGACCCATAAAGGCTTGCCTGCCATAGAGGCACAAGGCAGGGCTTACTCCACGGTTCCCTGATAGTCCCCAGGGTCAGAGCAGCACCGGCACACAGTAGGTCTCCAGCACACAGGTACTGGACTTGTCGGCTTCATGAATGTTTTGTGTCTTTTCCTTTCCTACTCCTGTAGTAACAAGTGGTAACATATGTGGCTCAAAACAAAGACAGATGTGTTATCAGAATGCACGGTCAGGCTCAGTTCCCTCTGGGGGCTTGAGGAGAGATCACGTCTTCTTACTATTTGTACAGAGACCTTTTGACATTGGCCAACAAACTATAGCCTTCTCACTGTAAGATCCTTTGTTGATACCTGCCAGGTATGGAGCTTGTCAGGGAAGTGTGAGGACCCAAGTTCGGATCCCCAGAACCTACAAGAAGCTGGGGGTGGGTAGTATGCCTGTATGATTCCAACATTCTTACTGCGAGATGGGAGGTAGAGACCGGAAACTTTCCAGAAGCTTGAGGGCTGGCTAGCTTGATGTATGCCTGTGGGGAATAAGAAAGTCTGCCTTAAATGAGGTGAAAGATGAGAACAAACCTGAGGTTGTCTTTTGACCTTACACACACACACACACACACACACACACACACACACACACACACACACACGTGCATGAGCACATCTGGGGTTGGGGGCTGACTACAGAGCTGTTGTCTAGCTGGCCTTTTCAATGGTTGATCCCCATCCCACCCTCTTCCTGGCCATTGGGCTTTTCAGCACTGAGATGAGCCTTTCCCACAGCCTTTTAACCATGGGATCTATAAATGATAAGGGGATTAGAAGATTTTTTAAAATGTACCATTCTGGGGGTCTGGTGTACTGCTTTGTTGGTAAGCACTGAAGGGCAGACATGTTTGGCTAACATGTCCATGCAGGTTCAGTATTTAAAGAGAATTTGAATCCAGGGTGTCTGAGGTCTATTTAGAGGGTTCTATTAGATTTCCAATGGGCTCAGCGGTGGTGTCACAGCATGTGGGAGGCAGAGGCAGGCAGTTCTCTGAGTTCAAGGCCAGCCTGGTCTATAGAGTGAGTTCCAGGACAGCCAAGGCTACACCAAGAAACCTGTCTTGCAAACAAACAAACAAGCAAGCAAACAACGGATTCCCAATGGACAAAGGTGCTCTAGTTTGGAAAGCATACTGGGCAACTGCTGGCTCTTGGGGAGATCCTCTCCAGGTCCCTCCCTGTGCTTTAGTCACTGTGGCTGGAGTAATGGCACGAATGAATTACTGAGAACCTTTCCCCATTTGGGTCACTTGTATTTCTGTCAGAAACATTTGGGTAAGACATGGACAAGCCTAGAATCTTGGTGGATGGGAAGGTCTTTAAAGGAAACGGGACTCAATAAAGAAGTCTCAATAAGGGGACTTACAAGAAGGGGGCCAAGGTGTGGGAAGATCCCTCAGATCCAATATCTAATTTCCTCACCAACTGTGTGTGAAGTAGCACTTTACAAGCTTTCTAAAGACACACGCTTACTCCTCCAAAGAGCCGGCTGGAGAAGGTACCGCCATGCTCCCTGCTTCCTACCTGGAGGCCCAGAGAAGACAAACGGTTTGTTCAGGGCATGCAGCTGGTGGGGATCAAGTTGGGATGGAGTTTGGGATGTTTGTCATCAGATCCCAGGGGAGAGCCTCTGTGTACTATAGATCCTGGGGGACCCTTGTGCAGTGCAGAACCCAGGAGAGAACCCTGGTGCAGTGTAGAACCCAGGGGAGAACCTCTGTGTACTACAGATCCTGGGGGACCCTTGTGCAGTGCAGAACCCAGGAGGGAGCCTCTGTGTACTATAGATCCTGGGGGACCCTTGTGCAGTGCAGAACCCAGGAGGGAGCCTCTGTGTACTATAGATCCTGGGGGGCCCTTGTGCAATGCAGAACCCAGGAGAGAACCCTGGTGCAGTGCAGAACCCAGGGGAGAGCCTCTGTGTACTATAGATCCTGGGGAACCCTTGTGCAATGCAGAACCCAGGAGAGAACCCTTGTGCAGTGCAGAACCCAGGGGAGAACCTCTGTGTACTACAGCTCCTGGGGGACCCTTGTGTAGTGCAGAACCCAGGAGGGAGCCCCTGGGCAGTGTAGTACTGCTTCCCCTCTTTGTCTCCCATGGTTAGCTCTTTCCTCATGACTTCTCCTTCTGATCGGTTTTGGCCTCTTGCCATATCTAGCCCCACTCAAGACTGTGGGGTGGAGGACAGCAGTTATAGGCCCTTGCCATGGGTAGGTCCCACTCCGACCATAGGTGGCTTTTAATAATGCATTAGCTTTTTAATTTCCCATTAGGCACACTGACGTTGAAGATCAGCCATCGATACAGAATCTCAGTCATCGGTCAGGGCCAGAGCTGTTGGGCAATCAGGTCTGACTGGGAATATCACCCACAGTCCTTCAGGCATCCTTGGAATGATTTGGGGACAAGCTGTGTCCATATAAGCTTGGCCAAAGCACTGGGATGGGAAAGAGTTTGGCTTCTGTTAAGGCAGGTGGTACCCTCACTGAGAGGATGATGCAGCGTCATGCACTTATGCCTTACTTCCCTCCCAACAGCAGCTCTATGAAGCATAAATGGGGAAACTGAGACAGTCTGCCCAGTGCCACACCCGGGAATAAAGAGCTGCCGTGGGGATCTGGAACCACCGTGTCCAGCATTTGACCTGCCTCCGTGCTTCCAAAGCAGTGAATGTGTGGAGGGGGGGTGAAGTGTGGCCCCTGACACTCTCTCTTCTCCTCCCTCTCATAGTCAAGGGAGCGTACATGTCTTTAGGGAACTCGGATGTGCAGCTACGAAAGGCCTGCATATCACAGAAGAACCATGACTTGGAGAAAGGGGGAAATTCAGAGGTGTTGCACAGAAGATGCCTGCTGGGAAGATAAATGAATGGGGCTTTCCTGTGTGGAAGGGTGTGTGTGTGTGTGTGTGTGTGTGTGTGTGTGTGTGTGTGTGTGTGTGTGTGTACGTGTGAGCTCACTGGGAGAATTTCCTGAGCCTCTACTGTGTGCGACCCACCGTGCTGGGCCCGTGTGGATGAAGGACGGATAGAGACATTGCCAACCCTTTCTAGGCCACAATCCAGAGTGTTCTAGATGCTGGGAATACCAACGTTGCCTTAGAGTGTAGCCACTGGTCACAGGTTGCTATTGAGCACTTGAAATGTGGTTAGCGTAATCTGGAGCTGCAGTCTTAGTTTTATGTCATTTCAGTCAGGTGACACTTAAGCAGCCACAGGCGGACGGCGGCAACTCCGTTGGGCTGTGCAGTCTCAGAGGGAAGGACCGATAGCAAACATTAGTGACTGCTTACAGGGTGACACAGCACTGAATGGCAATGAAGAGTGTCCTGTTTAGATTGGGTAATCTGGGAAGAACTCTCTAAGGGGGCAGCAGTTCAACAGAGGCACAGGGGATGTGTGGGCCATGTAGAGCCTGGGGAATGAGGGGAGTGGGTAGACAGGCACTGGATGCTTGGAGGCTGAGAGAGATCAACTCGTTGAGAGTACAGTAAGCATGGGAAGGGAGGGTGTGGGTCAGGGCAGGAGAGGGACAGGCTCTGATCCTGGAGACTGAATAAGGAATCCACATTCACCGAAAGTACAGTGACAGCTACAGAGAAGTCTGCTCTGGCTGCCACGTGGAGAGCTGATACTCCAGGTGGCAAGAACGACAGCAAGGAGGGGGTCCAGGCTGGAGATGGTGGTGTGGAGTACAGTGAGACAAGAGAAAGGGTTGGAGTCAAGACACGGGGTGAAGGAAAAGATGACCAGCGTTATAGCAAGCTGGGTAAAGGTGACAGAATCAAGGCTGACAAAAACAAAAGTTTTAGTTGTTGGTGGTCACGCAGATGGCTGTTGACGTTGGAGGCATGTTTGATTCTTCGGGATGGATGAGGGCTGCATTTCTGCACACTCCGTGGGGGCGAGCATGCAACAATGTGCAAGCTTCTCTTTGCTTTGGGTAAAGTCAATGCACGCATATGGTGTGGGATGAGTGTGTATGCATACCAATGGCTGTGTTTTTGGATCAGCACACATGAATGTGTACACACATCTATGTATCTGCAGGAGGGATCAGTGGGCGTGAGCGTGTACATCTCTGTGTGTCTATGTGAGCGGCGAATGTCTGTCTCTGATACAGGATGAGCTTGCCGCTGAGACTGCCTTCATGAGATGCACGTGAGGAGAGGTGTGCACGCACGTGTGCCTGGGCGTGTGTGTAGGATGAGGGTATGTTCATGTTTGTGGAGTGGTCTGCTATGCCCATGAACTGGTGCATAAATGCGTACGTTATGCACAAGGGTGGGTTTTCACACCTCCTTTGTGGGTCACGAGTGCACCTGTGCAGGATGTGTGTGTGCACACTTACTTGACAACACAACATGTACAGGTCTGTGTGTATCCATCTGTGGGGAGATCACTTGCATATATGTGGCGTGGGAGGACACTGTTGCAGAGGTGTCTCCTGTGCCTGCAAGTCACAGAGGCAGCAGCTTGCAGAGCATATTAAAACATGTTTATAGGTCTCCCACCCTTAATGCATTTTAAATGTCCAACCCAGGGCGATCCCGGTAGACTGCAGAACCATTTACTTGTTTCTTGCTGTTTTAGAAAGTTTCCACGCTAAGGTCTCGTCTGTCTCCAAGCTGGAAGATCCCCTGGATCTTTTGGATGCAGTTGGGAGAAGGGTGCAGATATGGTCTTCAAAACAATGTGGGCGGGTGAGTGTGTCGTTGGAGGTGAGACCGGAGGGGGGTGGTCTTTATGTGTGGAGGAGGGGCACAGTTTCTGGGATGGTAGGAGGAATGGAGAGGTAGAAAGAGACCAAGCTCTCTCCTCACTATTGTAGACCCAGTAGTCCAGTCTTCTTTCCACACACCTTGTCCCTCTGTCTGCCTGGGGATGTGCACTGGACGCTCTGTTTCTTACACCACACGCCCTCCACAGGGCAACTTGACCTTTGGCTGTTCACAGCAACGTGGTACTCTAGCTCCCTTTCACAATGTTCTGTCCATTCCTCAGGAGCCCTCATGTCTGCCTTTGGTAACCATGAGTATCTGCCACTTCTCTTCTGTTCCCCTCCGAAAGTCGCTGTGCTGGTGAGCCGGGTCTGGGTGGTACAGACCCAGAGTGCCAGCTCTGCCCTTTACCTGCAGTTTCATCCTACCAGCCCCCTGCTGCTACTTCTCCTCCTCTTCGTTTTTAGGATGGGGTCGCGCTGTGGAGCCCCAACTGGCCTGGAACTTGCTGTGCCAAGCAATCTGGCCTCAAATCCATAGAGATTCTCTGCCATTGGTCCCCCACGCCTCCAAACGTCGGGATGAGAGGCATTTGCCACCAGCTTCTGTTTGTGCCGCTTACTGATTCTGCGACTGTGGACAAGCTCTCAGATTTCCCCGTGCCTCGGGATTACCATCCTCTGCAATGGGGGAACGAGAGCGTCAACATCCTAAGGTCATTATGAGAAAAAGAGGACACGCATCCAGGATTCACAAAGGCCCCAGCATGGAGCAGGCGCAATATGGCACCGTTATCACAGTTGTTAAACATTCTAAACATGAAGAGATTAAGCAAAATTCACACCAAAGCCCACCACTTAGAGAACCCTCTTCCAGACATCTTTGTTTGCTCTGAAGTACGTACACTTTCCCCTAGAAATGTGATTTAGATTCTATGTTGTTTAGTTATTTTTTTTCCCACTTAACCATATGTCTTGGAGATTTTTTTCTCTATCAGTCCACAAAGATCTGCTACGCTCTTTGGAAATTAGTATTAACGAGCTTTAATTTATTGGCTCAATCTATCGCCGACTTTGGGCGTAAAAGACTGTTTTCAGCTTTCGAGGTTGTAAACACCACCACAGACACAAGCTGTGTGTATATCCTCTTTCACTGGGACTGTGTCCTTGGGTTAAATTCCAGAAGCCGGAACAGGATAAAAAGAATGAGCGTTATGCAGTTTGATTCGCGTGGCCAAGCTGCCCTTTGGAATGGCTGTGCCAAGGGTGGTGAACCGCGAAGCACGAGGAGGCTCGAGGGAAAGTGACTTTGATGAATGTTAAGCGCTGTGCTCGCCAGGCTGCAGGTTGAAGAGGCTGGGTTGCTTTTTCCCCGGGTTTCGCATGCAAGCAGAAGCTTCAAGTGACAGGCTGCCCTTTTCAAAGATGGCTGCAACATCCTCTCAGACTCCCATGCTGTGTGCAGTGGGCCTGGTAGATGCTGTATGCCACAGAGTTTTGGGGTGACTTGTTGTGTAGCCACAATAAAAGGAACATTTATCAACCCCACACTCAGGAGGACAGTCCAGAGAAGTGCCACCATTTTTATCCATAGAGTACTGGGAGCCAACTGGGACTCTGTTGTTGTCAAATTATATTAAAAGACTGTCTTTTACCCACACTAGATCTGGCACCGCACTGCCCCAAGGTATCTTGCCAGAAACACTCCATGGCGGCCCAGTGTCTCTGCCGCTACACACTCCCCCGAACTCAATTCTCCACAAGAAAGAACATAGAACACAATCACCTCTGATCCAATTGATAAGATGTAATTGCCCACCTAAACATACGAAGCCCTGTACACATCCATCCCTTAAGAATATTCATAACAACCTGTAAATACACAGAGTAGAATCTTAACGTCAGCCTCCATGTTCTCTCCGAGGCTTCTCTCCCTTCTCCTCCTCTTCCCTCAAACTTCCCTCCCGCCCATCTTCCTTCTCGTCCAATGGCGGGCCTCGTTCTATCTTGTACCTGCCTCATCTGTATAACATCATCCTATAGGACTCTCATTAGTTACGTCGGTTCCTGTTTTCCTGACCTCCAAGGGGAACTGATTTGTTTGTCTTAGTTAGGGATGGGAGCTGGGAATCTGTTCTTTCAAGTGAATGCTGTGTACAATCCGGAGCACATTTGCTACCTAACCCAAAACGTGGGCACATCGTTTAAGAGCATAGGCCATGGAGTCAAGTCAGAAAGATTCGAATGCACATTCTGAGGCGGTGGCTACCCTTTCTTTGTTCCTTATCTGTAAGGAGCAGGCCATCTTCGCTTCCTTTTCATGGCACCATGGAGGGGGTTAAATAAGATAACGCCCGTCTAGCATCATCCTGACACATGGTAAATACGAGGAGCTGGCAATGCTATCCTGACACCACAGTGCGAGAATTTTTAGCTGGGGTCTCCCCTCTGCCTTTTGATATTTTTTTTATAATTTTGTATTATGTTTTTAATTAGCATACAAAGTGATGGGATTCATTTCAACATTAGACTCTATACATATCACACATAGGTGTGAATCTAGATTCTGCATGGAATACCCATCAAGGGCAGTCGGTGGAAAAACATTGTGTTTCAGCAGGAATGGGGCCCAGAGTTTTAGTTGGTCTTTAAAAGTGTCGGGAAGAAGGCTGAACATGCTCAGAGAAAGCTGTGGCTGCCTGGTCAGGTTCCACACCAGGGGCCTGTTCTCCTGCTAGTTGCAACCATTGGAAGGAAGACTTTATAGAGCCTCCCAGGTTCACTGTTGGGGACTCAGAGAAAGTACGGAACAGTGAGAGAAACTTAGACAAAGACCCAGAAGAGGGACTGAGCTGGAGTTCATAGGAACCACTCAGCTGATATTAGGAGGTTCGTTGAAATCTGATAATTGGATGCCAGCTTTGGGCGTTAGACTGCAGAACCAGAGAGCCCAGACAAGTTTCCCCAGAGGAAGGTGGCAGGAATACCATTGTGACTCAGCAAGATGGTGGTGTAACAGAGCTCAGGGAGGACTTAGTCTGGCTCAGGATCAATCAGGAGCAAGGGTATGACTCCCTCAGACAGGATGGTCCTCCAAAGATTGCCTTGAAGAGTTCGTCACTGCCAACTGCTTCCTGCTCCACCCAGATGCAGGTGGTCTGCTCCTGATGCTGGGACACTAGAGCTTGGGTAGTGGAGTAGAGAGAGACGATGACATTCCTTGTGCTACCTTGGGAAGGCTGCTCCTCTGATGTCCTTGCCTTTTCTCACTAGTGAAATGACAGATTAGGAGAATCAGGGGTGGGGAAATATGATGACTCTGGTCTCTTTCTTCAAGTCCTGCTGCTGTCATAGGGTAGGGGTAACACACACACACACACACACACACAGGCACACACCAGATTTGATCTCAGTTAGATTCTGAGGTGTATTCCAGGCTTAGTAGGGAAGAGTTTCACTAGGTCAGCAATGTCTGTGGGCCTTGGCATACATTATTGATGCAGACCCTGTTTAAGCATCATCACAATTCTTGCTTCACTTATATCATACCTCAATATATATACATATATATAGTAATTTTTTCTTAATTATTTATCTCTTTTGGAATGATATTCATCACTTACATGGTTGTGAATCCATCAGAAAGCACACATGAGGGGGCTGGGAAGACTGCTCAGGTGGTAAAGGTGACGGTGTAGGCACGAGGACCTGAGTTCAGGTCCCTAGCATCAGTATAAAATGCTGAGTGTGATGGCTTAAGTCTGTAATCACAGCACTGGAGAGGCAGAGGCAGGTGGATTCCTGGAATTTGAAGGCCAGTAAAGACTAGCCAAATTGGGGAGTTCAGGTTCAGTGAGAGACCCTGCCTAAAAAGATAAGTAGGGTGTTGTAGGCGGGGTGGGGTGGGGATGCTAAGGTCCTGTTCTCCATTTGGTTCTTGATTGAACAGTAAAGACACCAGGGGCTAATTGCTGGGCAGGAAGAAAGAAGGGGGGCTTCTGGGTCCCTGCAGGCAGGCCAATAGACACAGGGAGAGGAGAAAGTTTTTGGCTATGCTTTTGGGTGGGGGAAAAGGTGGCCAGCATGTGAGATCTCAGGTGGAATGGCCATAGGCCACTTACCCAGGTGGGAGATTAGAAACCCAACTAAGCTGAGGGCAGTTTTAGGGTTGCTGAACAAGAAGGTAACCAAGCAACTAAGGTTGAGGGAGGATTTAGGGTTCTGAGCTAAGAGTATTGGGAAGGGCACGCTAGCCACAGGAGATTAGAAGCACCCAGCAATTGAGCCAATAAGGCAGCTAAGCTTGTGTGTGTGTGTGTGTGTGTGTGTGTGTGTGTGTGTGTGTGTGTGTGTATTTCATCCACGGATCTGAGCGAACCTGGGCAGGACTGGCAGCCTGGTCTGCCTGGAGCTTAAAGTGGGGTAGCAAAAACTGCATGCTATAGAGAGTGACTGAGAAAGATGCCTGACCTTGACCTACATGATATGCATGTGTGTGAGCACCTGTGTGCACATGGATCCACACATGTGCACATGCACAGATGCACAACCTCGCCAGGGAGAAAAATCCAGCCCTTCTCTCTCCCTTCCAAGGCAATTATTTTTATTTATGTTTGCTTTTCTTTCGTTAGCTAAATTTGACAGCTGCATGATGCCCGGGTGCGTTTTCGGACTGTTTTTACATCAATAAATGCACCAACACATTGTTTACTCTTTGTTGCACAATTTTCTTTCTTTCTTTTTCAAATGCTAATCTTTTTTATCATGGTAGAAAGTGCATCCTGGAAGGTACACAGAGCCTCTGTGTGTCTCTTCCATTTGACTCTTTGGAGACAAAGAGTGAGTCACCCAATTACTTCTCAGGATGAGCGAGAAGTGCCCACCCGTCGCACGCTGTGTGTTTATTAGATGTGTGGGTGTGTTCTGTAAAGTGCCTGCTTGTGTCTTTGGCTCATTTTTCAACTGCATCGTCTGTCTTCTTGCAATTAACGGCTAAGGCTTCTTTATATATTCTGGCTGTGAGTCTACAGAGAGTTACAAATAGTACAGCCCTCTCCTATTCTGCTTCTTGTTGCTTCTCGAACTCCTCATGAGGATGATGTTGAGCTCCTGCTGTCTCTGCCTCAGTTTCCCAAGCCCTGGGCTTACAGGCATGCACCAGTAGGCCTGGCTCTGTTGCTTTTATTTCACTCTCTCTGTCATGTCTAAATTTTTAGATAGTCTGATTTATCAGTCTTTTCATATATAACTAGTCAGTTTTTCCTCTCACCTGTATTTTCTTTAACATTTAGCTTGAATGGAATTGGAGTTTATACAGGAAGAGATATAGATATAGATAAATCATGTTGTCCCCTGCTTCCCCAATTAGTCCTCAAAGAAGCCTGGGACAAATGACTAACAAGGTACCTATTAACATACCAAAGCGGATGCTGACCCCTGCTCCCAGCATCTCCCAGGACCTGTTACTGGCTCCTGGCTCCTGGAAACAGTATTGCTCCCCCGTTACCATATATCACCCCCCATCTCCTACCCTAACCATCTCCATGGCCCTCAGCGTCCCTTCCCTTCCCTCAGCTTCTCATTGCTGTATAACTCAGCCATTTTGGCCATGGCTCCTCTCTTGGTCCTTGTCCTTTTGGTTGCTCTCTTGGTTCTACTCTTGGTCCTCACTTTTTTTTTTAATTTGTTCATCCTCACCTCTTCCTTCTCTCTGCTCTCCCTCCTC
This sequence comes from Rattus norvegicus, assembly GCF_021556685.1. NCBI lineage: Eukaryota > Metazoa > Chordata > Mammalia > Rodentia > Muridae > Rattus > Rattus norvegicus. Next base: position 145,722,392 of record NC_141538.1, read on the forward strand.
CCTCCCCCCCCATGCCTTCTCCTCTCATGCCCTGGTCTATTCTACTGGCCATGTTCAGTCTGGACTCTTCCAGATGCTGCTGGCTATTCCCTCTCTCATAGTTACAATAAAAACCTTCTGCTCAACCACATCTAGGAATGGTCACAGCTCCTCATTGTCACCCATCCTTCCCCACTGTGGATATCCCCAGAGACCAGCTCTATGCACTGAAAAGACTTTCCTTTGAGCAAGAGGAATTTTGTCTAAAAATGTATAAGTATCAATGAATTCATGAACTTAATGTGCTGTTTTATTTTTGCAAACTACATTAAAATAGATACATAGGAAAATAAAAAAGTTGTCTGCACTACATCTCCTAAAATCCTCTTTCATGTACACTTTAGGAGGATCCTGGGGGGAGATATTGAAATCCCAGCAGCACATAAGGGAGGATTTTCTGCAGGAGTAAATTTTAAAAATTCCTCAGGAATTTATTATAGAACAAGTTTATGTTTGTCTGTAGAAACATGAGAAAAATAGAGATAAATATAAGGAAATAAAAAACTCGTGTATTTATACTAAAGTGAACATGATTACTAGCTAGGGCTTGTCTTTTTCAGTCACTTTTGCCAAGGTAGACATAAATATAACTCATTTTAGAAGAGATAATAAGCTGCACACTGTGAAGTGGAGAAAAATGGCTTACGTTTGTAATCTTAGTGCTTGGAAGGCCAAGGCAAGAGGACCAACATGAGTTCAAAGTCAGTGTGGGCTACACAGTGAATTCCAGGTCAGTTGGGACTGTAGAGTGAGGCTTTATCTCAAAAAAGTCAAAGCAAATGAACAAACAACAAAAAACACAGCAATCATTTTGTGTTGCATCCTTAATTCTTAATATTTAACAGCTCTACATGTCAATGCCATTTTAATGGCTACCCATGGAGAACTGAATGAGAGTGGACCCCATAGGCAGATAAGCTTAAACCATTAGAATCCAGTTGGTGGAACTGTTTGGGAAGGATCAGGAGGTGTGGCCTTGTTGGAGGAGGTGTGTCCCTGGGGGTGAGGCTTCAAAAGACTCACACCATTCCCAGTGTGCCCCTCTCTGTCTCCTCTCTCTGCCAAGATGTGAACTTTCAGCTGCTCCTAAAGCCAGGTCTTTGCTTTGCCACCATGGACTCTAGCCCTCAGAAACCATAAGTGTAATTAAACACTTTCTTTAATAAGTTGCCTTCGTGTTACAGTAATTATTAAATAAAAGTGTAATCTTTTTTTAAAATTTTGTAATTATATTTATATACAGAAAACTTGGTGTCCATTTAACTCAGTTTAGTGGAGAGTTCTTTATTTGCCTTTTCCAGCTTGGCAGTGCGAGCCACAGACTTAGGACCCAGGACGTTGCCTCCCCAATGGCAGCGGATCTCGTCATATCTGTCATTATAATTGGTCCTAACAGCTTCCACCAGCTTAGCCAGTGCACCCTTGTCTTCCGAGTTAACCTGTGTGAAGCCAACAGTGGTGCACGTCTTCCTGTGGACCAGGCACCCAGCCTGGCCTTCCCCTTGATGATGCAGTAGGGCACCCCCATCTTTCGACACAGGGAAGGCAGGAAAATCACCAGCTCAATGGGGTCTACATCATGGGCAGTCACCACCAGCTGAGCCTTCTTGTTCTCCACTGAGGTGGTGACTGTGTTGACCTCTGCTCGGAGGACAGGTGGTCTCTCAGTTGGGACGTCCCCTTTGCCAGCAGTTTTCTTCTCAGCGCGGGCCAGCAGCCTTTGCTTCTTCTCCTGCTTTGTCTCTGGCCTGTACTTGTGGGCGAGCTTAAGCAGCTGAGTCGTTGTTCGCCTGTCCAGGGCCTGGGGAAATAGTTAATGGCAGGAGGTACTGTGAGTCACTTTATAGAGGATGCTCTTTGCCGTGCAGCCTGATGTAGCGGGGCCATTTGATGAAGCGCGTCAGATCCCTTTTGGGCTGGAGTTCTTGGGCCTTTTTTTAAACAAAGGATTGACCACTTTTTTGGCTTCCTGTTTCTTGATGGCGGTGGGGGCCGGTGCCACCTTCTTCCCCTTGACCTTCTTTCCTTTGGACATCTTGCTGGGCTGGAGGAGAACAAAAGTGTAATCTTTTTTTTTTTTTTTGGTTCTTTTTTTCGGAGCTGGGGACCGAACCCAGGGCCTTGCGCTTCCTAGGCAAGCGCTCTACCATTGAGCTAAATCCCCAGCCCCAAAAGTGTAATCTTTTATCCCCACAATAGTACTGGCACCTTAGGGCCGCATGGCATCTGCAGGGTAGCTACCTGGTAATATCAGGACACTAGAGGTCTAGCAGCAGCTGGCCTATCGTGGCTCTCTGTCGTGAACTCTGCCCACCCCTGCAGCAATTGCCCCCTGGGAGTTAAAGTATAAACTCCCAACAACCATTAAAATTAAGAGCAATAAACTGTAATTTAGCAATCAGATTTATATCATAAATTCTCAACCCACAATACATCCACACAATAAATTCACAACCAATTGATAAAGATATAAACCTCCTACCTAGATAAGATAAATTGACCCATAGAAATCCATCCCTTAAGAAATATTCATAACTACCTATGGCCATTTAAGGCCACCTGGATCTGGGTCGTTCTTCTCTGTTTCTATCTTGACTCTTCCTACCCCTCTCCTTTCTCTCTCCTTACAAAAACTTTGTCCCCGCCTTACTTTTTTTTTTTTTTTTTTTTTTTTTTTGCTTAATTTTTCTGTGGCACCCCTCAGTCTAGACAGGCACAATTTACTTTGATGTTGAAAGGTGAAAGGCAAACCTCAGAAAGTTCCCACATAAATTTCTCTGACAGGTCTTTTTTTTTTTTTTTTATCCGCCTTACTTTTTACTGTCCAATCACAGGCCTTGACCTAACTTGTGCCAGCCCTCACCCGCATGTAGACATCAACCTGCCATGGCGTCTTATCACAGCAATGGAAAAATAACGAGGGCACCACGTATTCACGAAATATAATGTGGTCCACGTATCCTCTATCCTCCTAAATTCCAACTCATCCCTTTCTCTAAGGTCTCTGCCATCACTGCCACTTCTTCTTCTTTTTTTTTTTTTTTTTCGGAGCTGGGGATCGAACCCAGGGCCTTGCACTTCCTAGGCAAGCGCTCTACCACTGAGCTAAATCCCCAACCCCATCACTGCCACTTCTAATGGTCTCCACCATTAGGCCTCAGTTACAGAACCAAATGTCCCCTTCCCTGCCCCTCTCCCACCCAGTGAACATTATTCCAGTGGTTGTACTTCTAATCAGCTGAACTTGCCAAATATGACATATTCTCTCTCGACATCTACGCTGACCCACTGACAGTGCAAACTTACACTGTAGGTTTTAAAACTTTGCATATGCAAGTATGTTATTATGAACACCCTTTGTAGATTGCCTCCTTCACTCAAAGTTACACTTAGAGCTTTTATCTGCATGCAACTCTTTTTTTTTTCTTTAGCTATGATCTCACGTGACTCAGGGTGGTCTTGAACTCAGTATGTAGCCAAGTATGACTTTGAACTTCTGCTCCTCCTTCCTCTACCTTCCAGGTACTGGAATTGTAAGTTGTGTGCAACCATACGAGGTCTTTATAAAGGTGCTGGGTATTGAACCCCAGGCTTTCTGTATGTTAGGAAAAATCTCATGTGGATGGAGCCACACCCTAGCCTTCTCCCTTGTACTTGTTTATTGAAATTATTTTACATGTATTCACTTACTATCGTGTGCATGCTCACACATGTGCACGTGTGTGTGTGTGTGTGTGTGTGTGTGTGTGTGGTCAGAGAATAATCTGTCCGTTCTCTCCTTCCGCCATGTGTGTTCTGAGGTTCTGAGGCCGAACTCAGGTCACCCAGCTTGGCAGCAGGTTGTTTTAACCGGGAGCCACCTCACCAGTCCCATTTACTAATATTTAAGTATGGGGTAGTGGCCCATTATATGAGCATTTCACAAGAACTTGCCCATGTTCCACGGGCAGGAAGAAATAAAGACTGCTGCTCTCCGGCTGTGTAATCTGTGAGAGGTTTTTTTGCAAATCACACCCAGGTTTACAATAACAGGGGCTGGAGTTGGACTTCAGTAGCTATTATCAGTGAAATTGTTTTCTAAAATGGCTATAAATTTGCAATCTCTTCAGCAGTGTATAAAACTCCCTGTTGCTTTGTATCCTAACCATCCCTGGCACACATGTATATATACACATATATTTGTATAAGATTAAAATTTTTCAATAATTCTTTTGTTATTTGAGGATTTTATCCATGCGTATAATGCATTCTGACCAAACCCACTCCCCTCCTTTCTTCCAATCCCTCTCCTACTCCCTGCACGACTTTTCCCTCCTAATTATACGTTCTCTTTAAAAAACAAAAAACAAGAAACACTGAGTCCACTTAGGGTTGTCTGTATGCTGTGAGTTCATGTGTGATAAGGCGCATTTAAAGATATAAAATACATTTATTTACTTGTCGTGTGTGAGTACATGTGTGTGCAGAGGACAACTTGTGGGATTCAGTTCTCTCTTTCTATTCTTCTTCAAGTGTGTCTTACAGCTGGAACCTAGCAGGAAGCCAAATGTCTCTCCCTACTGGGAGGCAGCAGTACAGAGTCCTGGCTGCAGCCATGGCAGACTAGAGTGAGTGGATTCAGACCAAAAGACCTGGGCCAGACGGCCTGCACACTGTCACATTCTGGGTGGGTGGTGTCTAGGGCTTTTATGTTTAGCTATTTTATTTTTTATTTATTTTAAAAATTACATTTATTTACACTGGTGCTTGAGCGTGTGCACTGAGCCCCTGAGCGTTCATGCCTGGGTACACACATACATGTGGCACAGCATGTGTGTGGAGGTCAGAGGACAGCTTGAGGGGTTAGTTCTCTCTTTCCGTGTGGGCCCTGGGGATCGAACTCAGTTCATCAGGCTTAGCAGGAGGTGCCTCTCCCTGCTGAGACATCTCACCAGACCCATGTGGCGGTTTGTTCCCCAGACATCCTTGTGCACACATTTCCTTAGACTAATTTCTAGAATGGAGCACACTGTGTTTTGAAGATGTTTGGTTCCTGGCTGACAAAACTGCTGGAGGAGTAAGCCTTGAAAGGAAGGGTGGCCCTTCCATGGTGGCTCCCTGGAACAGCATCACGGAACTAGTGGTAATAGAGATAGCTGACATTCTGCACTGGGGCTCTGTCAACTGGGGACCCCTTTCCATCCAAGGAGTGGACACCGGGGGTTACAGTTCTGACAGCTCTGATGTCAGAAGAAGACAGATGCCCTCAGCCATCACTAGCCTTATGGGTGGTAGTGGTATTAGGGTTTGCATTGCATAAAAACGATATACGTTTGTCATAGACACGAGGACAGCCTCAGGGAGACTCCCTGCCCATGGTGACAGCAGGGAGGATGTAACTGTACAGTAATGTGTGTGTGGTGCCCCCAGATGATGGCCCCTACTGTGCAGATTCAGGGTTAACTGAATTGTTGGCTTCACTGGGCTCATAAGGAGGAGAAGGGAAGAGAAGGAGGAGTGGGGAGGAGAACGAGGAGGGTGGGAGAGGAGGAGGAGGAGGCGGGAGAAGGAGGAGGGGACAGGAAAAGGAGGGGGGAGGAGTATGTATGTGTGTATGTGTTTGTGAAAGAGATAGGGGAGAGAGAGGGGGGAGGGAGGGAGGGAGAGAAGAAGAAGAAGAAGAAGAAGAAGAAGAAGAAGAAGAAGAAGAAGAGGGGAGGAGGAGAGGAGAGGAGAGGAGAGGAGAGGAGAGGAGAGGAAGAGGAGGTGGAGGATAAGCAGAAAGAGGAGGAGGTGGAAAGGCTGGATTGGGGATAGAAGGTAGGGGCAAAAGGGATTGGAGGGGGTGGGGGGATAAAAGCCTACAGGTGGAGAAACTGAGAGTTTCAGAAGTATGCTGGAGCATGTGTGTAACCACCAGGGAGGAAGGCAACATGGAAATAGACCTGAGTGTCCATAGAAGAATCAAAGTCTCCCTGGCATGGCAGTGTGGCTAAGGACTCCTCTACCTGCCTAGATGCTTTGCCAGTGTCACAAGCCTGCTGTTGCAAGACTACTCCCCTGCAGGGCAATCAAGAGGTTGAAGGCCCCATCACCGGGGCCAGGAACCCACCATTAAGGGAGCTGTCTCTGCCATGTTCCCCTTGGAGGGGGAACAAAGCTGCTGAAGATGCTCTAACTCACAACACCCTCTGACCTGCGCACCTAGGGTAGTTTCAAGGATGGCTCCCCAGCCGTCTCCATCCCTGACTCCTCGAATGCCCTCCCCACCCCCCATAGCACCGGAGCATTTTCCTGTCACCAGGGTGTACTTCCTATGGGAGCAGGCTGAACACATCGGGACACGCAGAAACCCATGCAGAGCTTAACACTGATACTCAAGAAACATGGCGTGGGTGAAAGACGGGCTCCTCAACAGACCCCTCTTGCAAGCATTTCTGTTTCTAGGCTGACTAGTCAATCACCGATACCACCGATGCCTCTCTTAGGCTGCTCAGTATTTCTTCCTCCTCTTTCTCCTCCTCCTCCTCCTCTCCACCTCCTCTTCTTCCTCCTCATAGCCAACTTGCCAATAAATCCTCTCTCTTCCTGTGTTCTGCGTCTAGAGTTTTCTCTCCTCCACTACAGAAGTCCGGGGGATGGAATGAGCGGGAAGAAGAGAGTGTGGGTGAAGGTCTGTATGCAAGGACATCGGCACTGACTGAAGGACAACTTTCGTTTGTCTTTTGTCACTTGGCACTGCCCACCTACTTCCTGTCTAAGACTCTCCACTGATTCCTCATTTCCTTTGTGATGAACTTTAAAATGTCTGAGCTTGGCCTTCAGGGTCACAGCCTTGGTCTCCGCTGTCTCTGTTTATATCATCCACTCGAGTGTCTCCCCTTCCTGCGTGCGTGTGGTCTCTTCAATCTTCAAGCCTAGCCTGGGTCTGCCTGGCTTTACGTCTGGGCTCTCTAATCTTCCCTCTTCCTGGAGCAGTCCTGTGTTCAGTCACTTCTCTTTGCACGGAACTGTGCATTAGGCAAAAGTCACACCCGAGACCCTGTTTCCGTGGGCGCTGGGCGGTGCTGGTACTCTGTGGTTGCGGTATACCCTGCCAAGGTTGCATGTACCGGTCATGATGCTACCTGCCACTCGCTGGCCATCTTTCATATTTCCGGCAATTATTCGAGTGTCTCTTTTTAACCTTTGCAATGAATGTAGGAGTTCCATTCAAATGAGGACTCAGTATGACAGACTGCATATCTGCCGGCCATGGGCAGGCAGGACTTTGTGGAGGCAGGACTCAGTGGAGTGAGGACACATCAGGGGTTTGGGATGCTGCTACAGACCACCAGGAGTCCCCTGTGGGCATTGGGCTCCGGGGGGAAGAAGGAAGGGAAAGAGAGAGGAAGCTAGCTACTGAGTCTGAGGGAGCTAGAACCTGTTCCTCACTGGGAAGAAGGCAGGAAGCTGTAGGTGCAGGCTTGAGGGGGTAAGAAGGTAACAGTTCACCGCAGGACTGACTTTGGCCTAGAGGAAAGATGGGGGGATGTGAAGGGATATTGGGAGGACACAGTCGGCATCATGGTACCAGGAGATGGCTGAGTTGGAAAAGTGCCTGTCATGCAGGTATGAGGACCTGAGTTTGGACACTCAGCTACTATCCAAGAGCTGAACATGGCAATATTCTACCCTGTGACCCCAGGGCTGGAGGTAGAAACAGATGGATCCCTGGATTTTAGTGATTGGCTAGACTATCGGAATCAATGAGTTCCAGGTTTGATGAGAGACCCTGTTTCCGGAAAGAAGGAGGAAGAGGAGGAGGAGGAGGAGGAGGAGGAAGAGGAGGAGGAGGAGGAGAAGGAGGAGGAGGAGGAGGAAAAAAAGAGATGGTCGCTCAGTATCAACCTCTGGTCTCTGCCTGTATGTATATAAGCATACACATTTGCACTCACACATATGAACAAGTTCATACAGCACACACACACACACACACACACACACACACAGAGAGAGAGAGAGAGAGAGAGAGAGAGAGAGAGAGAGAGGAACAAATCTATATAACATACACATACGTGTTAGAAGGGGGTAGGAGAAGGAGGAAGAGGGGGAAGAGTGTGTGTGTGTGTGTGTGTGTGTGTGTGTGTGAGAGAGAGAGAGAGAGAGAGAGAGAGAGAGAGAGAGAGGAGGTGGCATTGTGGTGACAGCAGAGCAACTGGGAAATAGAGGTTGACTAACATCTGAATGACAGTAGTTTATCCAGAGCCAAGCATCCAGGGACTAGGCCTGTCTGTGGCACAGCTTTAAGCAGCTGGGACCTTCTTGGTTTGGGTAGTGCTTAGCCAAGTGGAGCAAGTTATTATGTGTCAAAGGGTATGGCTTCCTCTAGAGACTAGGTGAGCTCTCCATCCCCCTCCCGTTCTCAGTCCAGTCTGCTAAAAGGATCTTGTTGTGGTTGCCAGTGAATTTGCTGTGATCCCTGACTTTGATTCAAGCAGTCCTCCCTGGAGAGCAGCCCTTGGAGAGAACAGCCAGGCCATGTAGACGTTCCAGGCAGGTGTGCTGGCTGACCGCCGCCTGGGCTGTCTTTCAAGTCTCCCCAGATTATTTAGTCAACTACTAGATGGTTAGACTGTCTCAAGTTCAAAGGCTGGCAGGCTGGAAACAGACATCTGAGAGACCTGCACACATCTTAGCAGAGGAATATTAAGACATGGCAGACTGGGCTTATCAGGAGGCTGGGCAGGGATCAGAAGGAATACATTTTTATTCCGTGAGCTGCAGCACACGGGAGTCATCCTCTGATGTCAGGCCCATAGGTAGATCTAACTTCTGGGCAAGTTTCTTAGTCAGGAGGCTTGGGCAGGAGAGAGAGAAGGATGGCAGTGTGGTCTGTGGAGCCTCGGGGATCAGTGTGGGTAGGGGTGTCTGGGTGGGTGAGTGGGGGTCAGGGGAAGGTGGGTAGAGAATACTACTCCCTCAGCAGAGGGGAGATGTTTTAGTCTTAATTGTTTTGTAAAGGGTAATTCAATGTTCTCATTGCTGTGATTAAACATACGACAAAAACAATACATGGGAGGGATTGATTTTTGGCTCGTAGTTGGAAGGGATGCAGGCCATTGTCATGGCAGGAAGGTGTTGGGGTAGGGAGAGGAGGCGACAGGCTCGGTGCATCTGCAGTCAGGAAACAGAGAGGAAGTGGAACTGGGCTATGTAAGTTCTAAAGGCCTTCGTTTACTGACCCACTGACCCATTTCCTCCAGCCATGTTCTACCTCCCAAAAGTTCCACAACCCTTCCAACCAAGTAGAAACTCAGGATGGGAAAGAGCCATGGACTGGGGTCCTGGTGACAGACCTTTATTTGGTTGGCTGATCCAGTGTCACCGGCTAAGGACAGAGTGACAGATGAGGGCTGGATTTTTCTGATCCCAAGATGGCACCTTGTTCCTATAGATAAAAGTGTCCTTGCAGTGGGTCAACATCTTCCTTGCCTCTCTTTTATAAGATCATTAATCCCATTAATCATTAAAGACCTCATCTCCTAATATTATCGCATAGGTGATTAAATTTTAGCACTTGAATTTTGGGGCCATTCAAAATACAACATTATCCCTGTCAAATTTCACAGGAGGAAGAAGAAGGAGATGAAGGGGGAAAGAGAAGGAGAAACAAGTAGAGGAAGAGGAGAAGGAAGAAGAGGAGGAGGAATAAGAGATATTCTTACTATTTTGAAGAAGTGGTTTGGCATAAGAACCATTGGGTCTGGCTCTAACTTGGATTGCCTGTGTACCCAGTTGCCCTCACCGACCTGTCAGGTAACCATACTGAGCCGTGGCATGCAGAGTGGTGTAACAAAGCCTTCCTGATTGAGTGGAACAGAAGGCAGAAGTAATGAATGCCAGAGCAGAGTATGGTGTGAAGCCATGTTGTGTTCAGTTACTTATTTTCAGAGCCTGTTCTTTAGCAAGTACCTGTGTCTTGTTATCATTTCTCCCTGCTACCTCCCAAAGCCCAAGAGGGCAATGCTAACACTGCCACGCCTTCTTCCCTTCCTGCAGAGGTGGGGTGACTCCAAGGCCTGTAACCAGATCATGGCAATTGGAAACCCAGCCATAGGGTTTGGGACACAGTCTTAGCCACGGTCCTTTATTTGTTTGGCCCACATGTTTGTTGAATCCCTAAGTATGTACTTGGCACGTTCCGGAAGATCGGTTTGGAGGTCACTGAATGTGTGCATCAGAACCCCTTAGCACTATGTTCTAGGTCTTGTGCCATCTTCCTATTCTCTTCTGTAGCCTCACGTGCACAGACAGGACCTGGATCTCCATCGTACTGTGGGTTGCTAGTCTCGGACTATGCTGCTGCTGCTTCTGGAGGGCCCTTTCTTCCCTCTCCCTCCAGAATATAACGTTCCATGCATCAAGGCCTGATACACCGTGCTCGGCAGTCTTCCCTGCTCATCCTCTGACGGAGTCCGTCTTTCTAGAATCTGTATGTTTGTATTAGTACATTTCCATTCTATCTGAGATTCCCTCAGGGGTTTAGCTCCAAGTTCCCACAGCTAGCGCTTGAGTCAAGCTTTGAACTTAAGACTTCCTAAGGGCAAATCCTGTACTGAAGAGTGAATTTACGTGGCTACCAAGATAATGGCTTCCGTGTTGGGCTCTAAGATCAGCCCCGTTCCACTGGGGACCTTCCCTTGATGGCGATGGTTCATCTGCTTCTGAGATTTCTGGGAGGCACTGGATGGACCAGCTTCAATGCTCGGCCTGTCACTCAGCCATCCTCGAGCTTCTCTGTCACCCAGCACTCATGATGGATTTTAAGACACCGTTCTGATTTATAGTCTCCTTCACGTTTTAGCCAACGGGCCTCAGGACTAAAACAATGTGTCCAGCCGATGGAAGAAAGCTGGGAATCACATTTAAGTCTGGCTTATTCCAGAGGCTCCTGTCTTTTTGCTTTGTTTGTTCGTTTTTAAGTATAGTCCTGGGGATTAAACAGGCTTCATCCCATCTCATCAAGTGTTCTATCACCGAGAGTCATCCTCAGCCCTCTTTTTTTTTTTCCATTTTGAGACAGAGTCTCCCCAGGTTACCCAGGTTGGCTTTGAACTTGTGATCCTTCAGACTCAACCTGGGATTAGAGACTTGTGGATGCTGCTTCTCCTGGATGTGCTCTGTCAGACCCTCTATTAGTGTGGAGCTACGGAGACAAATGCACTGAGCTGAGAACCACGAGGAGGACCCTGTCACGTGAGGAAGCCAGACATCATGACACAAATACACAAAAGTAACCCCAAGGAGCAAACAGGCTCCAGGGATAGGGAGACATTTCACAAGTGAGGGGATGGGTGAATAGGGATTTGAAAGCTGAATAAGAGTCCTCTAGAAGGAGGTAGAAAGATAGCAGATGTATAGAACAAGAGAGAAGCAGGCTGTGTAGTAGAAAGGTGGACTGTTCGTACATTCTCAGGTCCACTCTATTCCCCTTTCTCTACAGCCTCTGGCTGAAGCCGAGAAGATGGCAGCTGCAGGATGTAGGCTACGCCCACCCCGCTGAGGTTCTCCTTTCTTCTCTCACACCTGTCTGTTGGAAAGGTGTGAAGCAGGTCATAAAGCTCTGTGGGATTCTTCCTGGCACTGGGATAGAAGAGGAAATGGTGGGGACAGTCTTTCTGGGCACTGGAACCCAACACCTGCTCTATTTCCATCCCTCTCAGTGGCATGGTTCAGTTCTGGGCATTGCTGCAGAGGGAAGGAGGACCAGCCATTCTTGCCTGCCTGCCCGAGGCTCTTAGAAGCCTTGCTGGGAGGGCCCTGAGGGCTCCCTCCCTGTTGTAGGATGAGTCGGCCAGATGTCTTCTTCCTGGCAACAGAGGGAATAAGGCATCCAGGGTCTGGCTGGCTCAGGAGGGAGGGTGACTGGCCTACCAGCCGACCCTCAGCAGGAGAAACCATGAGTCCCTTGTCCATGGGCTCTGTCCGCCAAGACCATGAGCTTAACTTGCCCCAGCCTGGCTCTGGGCAGAAAGCCAGCATGGCAGGGACTAGGCTGGTATCATCTGTGCTCGTCTGAGAGCTTGGAGCTTTAGAGTCCCCGAGCCTAGCATTTCTCTCACTGAAGGTACCAATGCCAAATGGCAGGGATCCTAGTGTGACCCATTCTGTGCTAGGACGTGGCATGCAGCTTCATCCGAGGAATTAAACTCTCTTTCTGGTTCCTGTTCCCCCACTGCAGTCTGGGGACCTGCTTCACCTCAGAGACCCCATGCCCAGCCTAAGAGGATGCCACCACAGCCTGCTCTTTGCCCAAGTCTATATTGGACGTAAGGGGCCACCTAGATCAAAACTAATTTGACCACATATCCTTGTCTCTAATCCTGGCTATGTGAAACCTAGACATCTTCTGTCTACTCATCTCCTGGCCCAGGCTTTCCTTAGTCTCAGATGCATGTGCCTGAGTACAGGTGTCGCTCATTGTTAGATTGTTGAGAAGGACTGGGTGGACTCCTTGTTCACTGAGGGTGTATCGTGGGCCATGCACCCTGTGCTCCATCTGATCCTGATGCCCATTTGTGGACTTGCCCAGATTCCCTGTGAACAACATGCATCCAATATGATTGGAGCAGGCCAGTAACTCGTGTAAGTTTCTCTAATGTGCACATATGCGTGTGTCCATCCTTACGTAAAATGCAATCTCTCTCTCTCTCTCTCTCTCTCTCTCTCTCTCTCTCTCTCTCTCTCTCTCTCTCTCTGTAAAACCTTGTCTGAGATGGACCTTCTGCGCACTCTGGGGGGAAGAGGTTAGCCCGGTCTCCTTTTCTGTAGTGTTACCCAGCACTGGTTCCTGGTTCCTGACTGAGGAAGTGGAAGTAGGGCCTCTAGACTCTTAGAATTGCTTCCACCTATGGTGATGCTCTCCCAACTGCTCTGGGCCCTGTGGCTTCCGCTCTCAGTACTTAATTCTGCCCAGGGCCTCACTTCTCTTTGGAAAGTTAACTTCTGCAAAAGGCACAAGAGAAAAGTCCTTATCAATCTGGACAGTGATGAGCGCCATTCTAACGCCATCACCGTGGCCTGAGTCAGTCTCTTCCTGGCTGCCCATACCTGTCCTTACCTTCTTAGGACAGAGGGCCCCAGGGAGGGGCTCCTAACTTGGTGTGGCTGCTCCTAAGGCTTGGGTCTTCAGAGGACTTCAGTGCTGGCATAATCCCCAGGCCATGTTGGAGGTATACTCTGGGGCCTTAGAAGTGATGGAGGGACAGTTGCCCAGAGCTCCCCACTTCTCAACAAGTCTCAGGATGGGCAGGGGATCCCTTGTGGGGAAATTACCAATTTAAATAGGAAATGCAAGCAATTTGGATGGAACCCCAGGACGGCAGTTTGAGAGCTCATTCGTTGCCCCGTGGGGGTTTGATTACAACCAACTTGGCTGATAACATGCACAGAGGGCCAGAGAAATGGTTTCCAAGGAAACTCAGATCTGTGTAAGCCCTTCTGGCTCAGGTAGGAGCCAGGGCTGGCTGGGAAATCAGAGGTTGTGCGGTGTCCTGTAGGTTCTCTATTGTTTGTGAGCCCCTCAACTGCCCACTCAGCCCCTACCCTGTGCCTGCAGACTTGGCCTGAATTTCTATTTCTGACCATGCAGCTTTTTTGTTCTTGGTCTGTTTGTTTCCTCCCTCAACCTCCTTATTATCTCAGACTAGGTCTTTGCAGACAACACCTGGGAAAGTTGCACAACGGTGGCTAAAAATAACTTTTTATACTTGATGTCACTATTCATGTAACAACTACACCAGTCCAGAAAACTAATGAGTTTATCTCTATTGACTTCCATTTTCAAAGCAACCTTATGAACTATGTATTTATCAACCTTCCTTTTTTTAAACCTGAAACTACATTTCCCAGCATCCCCTGCAATCCAGTCATGTGATTGTTCTGGCCAATGGAATATGGGCATGTCAGGCCCCTTGAAGAATGTTAGGTGCGATTTTCAATATATACACACTTCCTCTTTTTCCTCATGGGATGTTGCAGAAACTCCAGTGGTGCATTCAGACACTGGATTGAACTCTTGTATAACCATAGGTGCCTGTCCCTTAGCTTCCACTCACCTTCACTGGGCTGTAATTTCAAGTTTGTTAAGCTACTGAGATTTGGAGAGCTGTTTATTAGGTTACTGCCTTGCCTGCAAAGGCATTTGTAGCCTTGCTTTGCTAGGGACGAAAGGACCCCTGCCCTGTGCATGTGCTGTGTGTGTGCACATGTATGTGTGGTGTGTGTGTGTGTGTGTGTGTGTGTGTGTGTGTGTGTGTGTGGTGTAAAGAGGCCAGAGGCTGACTTTGAGTCCTTCAATTTTTCTCCACCCTGTTGTTTTGTTTTTTGAAGACAGAGTCTTTCTCAGAACCTGGACCTCATCATTTTGGCTAGTCTGGTCAGCCAGTGAGCACTTGTCTCCAGAGTTGGGGTGATAGATGTCCCTGAGCTCAGGTCCTCATGTCTGTGCCGTAGCCTGGTTATGGACTGAGCCACCGCTCCAGACCAATACTAAGTAACCTCTGATACTATTCGGCAATAAAGATTTGTTTTTGTTGTTTCGAGACAGGATCTCGTGATATTTGGGCGGGCCTCAGACTTGCTGTGTAGTCTAGACTGTCCTTGAACCCCTGATCCTCTTGCTCCAGTTTCCCTGAGTACCACGGCTCTCAACGTATAGATGTAGAGTTGAGCTCGTGTTATATCTTTTCCACTCAAGCAGGCTAGGAGAGCACCAGTACGGTCAGACCGTTGACCTTCCTCTGTCTCCAAGGAGCCCCAGAAAGATCAAGAAGAAGGCTGGAAACTAGGGATGGTGGAGCTGTGGGGGGCAGGTGTGTAGAGAGGCATCTTCTAGCACTGCAGGGAGGTGAGCTTCGAGGAAGGGGTGTCAATCATGTTTAAGGAGACCCAGCCAGGTGGAGGAGGAAGAGGGCTGGGAAGAGACCATTAAATTTAATGACTTCAGCGACAGCTCCAGCTGAGTGATGGGGCAGATGCCAGACTGTGTGGTTTGGAGAACAAGTCAGTGGCTGTGTTGGTGACTGAGAGGAGAGCTAAAGATAGGCAGAGGGGGAGACACACACACACACACACACACACACACACACACACACACATACACACACACACACACACACAGTGCCCCCTCCCCTCCCAAAAGGAACAGGAGAATCATGACTTGCTTGCGTCTACTTGGGTCTTCTGTACATTTCTAGAGCTGAGCTCATGACTGGCCAGAAGCCATAGGGGAGAGGGGCTGGGAAGATCCACCACACTGCGAAACACTCACTGGACTGCAGAGTCATCTTCTGACTGGGTGAGGGGTAGCGGCCGAAGAGCTGTGGCTGGAGAGACTGAAATCCTTGGGGTTTATGTGGGATCGTTTGACCGGGGCGAGACGTTACTCAGGAAAGCCCAGATGAGGAATCTGTACAGAAAGGCTGGACGGCTGAGTCTATACACCGGCTTCAACTTCCGAGAACCTGGGAGGGCACCTGAGTTCCTGAAATACCCAGATGTGAAGAGCATCACAGTGTAGCTTTGGGCCGAGTTACAAGGCCCCCTCAAAGCCGGGTGTGGCTAATTCCTTAGTTTATTTTGTTAAGGTTTTTTTTTTTTTCCTCTTTGACAGTGACACACAGACATACACAATACACGATGTATCTCGATCATATCCAATCCAAGTCTCTGTCTCCAACTCCTGCTCCGTTCTTCAAGTGCATCCGGCTTCTGGCTTCCCTTCTTCCCTTCTACCCTTTCCTACCTCTTGAGTTCAGTTAGTGCTGTCTGCCTGTACAAGTGTGGGATCACCCTCGTCTGTCCCGGGGCCACAGCTCTGACGAAAAATAACTTTCCCTTCCCCAGTAGCCCTCACTTGCCAAGAGCTCCCCAGCAGGGGCGGCGTGGAGCCCTAGGATCCCCTCCTCCACCCATACTGCAACAACACCTACCTTGTGCAGGCAGCCGCAGCTGCTGTGAGTTCTTGAGTGCATTGGCTACGCCCTGCTCAAGTCACAGAGTTACACGGCACTCCACCCCACCCTCTACCCCACCCCCCAGGTCCTTTCACCTCCATCTTTGAAATTCCCTGAGCCTTGAGAGCATTGACTTCTGTAGTTCTTCTAGAAAGGAAGAATGTGACTTCCCTCTTTCCGTGGGCGACAGCAGGAAGTGCAGATGGTAAGCCAGCGTGTGGAGCCCAGTAAGGCCTTATGGGATTGCTGAGATGATAGCTAGGAGAGGGACCCAGCCCTTGTGACTACGGAAAAGGGCCTCTTCTGTTCTGGACTGGCCTGCCCTATGGATTGTTAGATGGGTGTCAGAGATTCAGTCCATTATCATCAAGGTGGGAGGAGGGCAGCATCCAGGCAGGCGTGGTTCAGGTAGAGCTGAGAGCTCTGCATCTTCATCTGAAGGCTGCTAGCAGAATATTGGCTTCCTGGCAGCCAGGATGAGGGTCTTTAGAGCCCACACCCACAGTGACACACCTACTCCAACAGGGCCACACCCTCTAATAGTGCCACTGCCTGGGCTGAGCTGATACAAACTGCTACAATGGATGAGAAAGGAACAAATCCATTTAGGCCTTAAGATGCTCTTGTGTTTGAGGCTCTTGAAAAGGCAGGTTGACCTACAGCTTAATTTGCATTTCTGTCACCATTGGTGTCTCTCTGTCCACGGTGCATTTTACATTTAGCCGTGGCCCTACCCTGTATCACTTCTTGCTCTTTCCTTGCTTCAGGACCCTTCAGTGTCCACCCTACTTTCAGAACTCCCTCCTCACCTCTCTCATCTTCCAAGGAGTCATTTAGCCCCCACCCCCACAGGGGGCTGTCTTCCACACCGTGGTTCTTTCTGTCCCCTGACCGTGTGCATCCCTGATTCGGTTCCCTTTTTTTACTGAGTTTACACCTCATCTCATGACACCAGATTTGTCCTCAGCGTCAGAAACTGCTTTTCTGTGTTTCATGGATCAGCCCTGGGAACCCTGAATTGTACGGCTCTCGGGGGGCCTCGTGCCCCATGTGACCCCATGTCACATGTCAATGAAAATGTTGGGGCCCTGCATAGTAAAACGCTAAGTCACAGTGGCTTAAACAAGAAGGAAACTGGGCTATAGCTTGGTGGCAGAGCTGTATTCTAGGGAGCATGTCCAAGACCCCGGGGTTGAGCCTCAGCTCTACAAAGACAGTAACAATGGAGCTAGGATGACCTTCTGGGCAGCCGGAACCACTTGATGGTTCAGTGACGTCACCAAGGATCACATGTCTTATTTCCCATTAAATTCTTCTCTTAGACTCATCTTACCCTGAGCTTTTTGAGAATGACTGTCAGGAGCAATCAGAATATCGTTTACTCCTCCCTGCCCCCCCTTTTAATCAGGAGACAGCTCTCTTCTCTCCCATAGCTGGTGGACCCAGAAGCAGTAAGTAGGAACTTTCCTTAGAGATGGGTCAACTCATGGCCTCTTCACCAACGAAATCTCAAGGGGGAATAGCATATACCCACTGGCTTAGATTGCTCCAAACCTGTCATCAGTATAGGGTGGGCCACCACAATTGGGTTAC